>NC_136501.1:66753725-67231225 GCF_053919585.1 Euprymna scolopes
ATTAAAATCTTACATAAAATAATTATGCGAAACCTGTAATTTAAAAAAAGGAGAAATATGTTTTGCTATTATAATTTTTTTGTGTGAAAATATTAAATAAACAATGCTTAATTCAATGGTAATTCGAGAAGTAAATTTTTCTTCGAGTTATATCTAATTCAGGCTTTGGATGCATTTTTCGTAAGGTTCCTGAAAAATTAAATAATTCTTTTAATTGTTATAATTTCCGATGCTTTATTTTCATAAAAAAGCAAAAAATGAATTCATTCATCTTTTATTACTACAGAAAACCATAACTTTAGTATAGGTATTTTTTGTTTAAACAAAATAATACATTTCTGCGAAGATTTAAATAGAAATAATGAGTTTGATATATTCCGCGATCATTATTTGATAAATACTGAAAATTTCATTAAAATTGGTTAATTTCCTGATTTTTGGTGAATTTAAAGTAAAGGGAGGTGTCAAAATGTTTATACATGATCATCGGCATTGATTTTGCACGTTCCTATTTAATATTATTTTAGGCGTGGTGTTCGGTTTATTATTATTATTATTATTATTATTATTATTATTATTATTATTATTATTATTATTATTATTATTAGTCTCAACCTTTGGATGTTTTAAGTTGGATTTTTTCCCTCGAACATTAGGTCAATTCCTATAGAATTCGTCAGCTCCCCCAAAATGGTGTTTCATTTTGTCACATTTCGTCCTCCCTTTTATGACCTTTGCTCTTACTAGCAAAGGCCATACCATCGTTGTGTTTCCGGCGCCAGAGTTATTTTTAGAATTCTTTTTCTCTTTTCTCAATTATTTTTTTATAATTATTCACTCTTTTTATGAAACGTTAATTATTTTGATCATTTTTTTCATATGATATATCATTAATTTAAAAAATTAATTAATTGTCCCCTTGTTTTAATAGTCATTTAATCTTATTGAAGTTTTTTTTTATTCCATTGTTCTTCATCTTTGTTTTAGTAGCCATTTGATTATTTTGTAAAACTTTACTTGTTTTTAATTTTTCGGCAATTATTTTTAGTGTGTTTGTTACACTTTTTCTGTGTCACGTGTATTTTTTCAAATTTCTTGGTCGTTTTCAAAAGCTCCTTCTCTTGTAGCTTGCTACTGCCCATAGTGTAAGGAAAAGGTAAATTCGAGAATGGTCTAGGTTGGGGTTTGCACAGACATTCTCTACGGGATGGAGAATGCTTGGCTTTTTGAGTGAAAGGACTTATGGTTGATTTCTCGCTGGAAATGACCATTGGTCTTCACTGGAATTTGGGTGGCAATAAACCTTCCCAACATTCCAGTTCCCTGGAGGTCTGGTAAGTGCTTTCACTCCTCGGCTGTTCCATCCTCCTTGACACATCGACTATTTAGTGAAGTGCAAGCTGATACCGGCACTACATTTTTGTTTTACTTCTATTGCATTTTCTATATGCGCGAGTGGCGACTGCCATTCTTGTACATTAAGTTACGCATTGGAGGGTTTCTAGCATTACTGTCCATTGCATAACCTGAGTCTTCCTCTTGATTCCGATTTCTCCTAGTCTTCCTTCCAAGTTCTTTGGAACAATTATTAGTATTATGTTGATTTTCTTCAGGTTCAATATTATTGTAGTTCTCTGGCAAATTCAATATATCATTTCGTTATTCTGCCTTTTTACTCTGTGGTCTGCCTGAACGGCATAATCTATAATTTGACAGATTCTTTTTTTCCTTGTTAATTATTGATGTCCAGTCTTCTGGCTTGGATAGTTTTATCTATTTGTATTTCCATATCCCAAAGGATTTTTTGGATTTCATATTCCAGTACAATCTCCGGCTTGTGCTGCGTGTTGGAGATGCAGCTGTCTGTAGAGCTCCCAGTGCACCGCCTTCCTCATGAGATCGTGCCAGTCCTTATATTCCTTTTGGGCTAATTTGTTACATTCGCTCATTATGTAGTTTATCGTTTCGTCTTTTGTCCACAAAGTCTATATTTGCTCTTTTCCTGTGTTTTATTTATTTTAGCTTTAATGTGGTTCGTTCTAATTGCGTTGTTTTGTGCAGTTGTCAGTAGAGATTCTGTGTCATGTGGACTTTCCTGAGCTATGTTCAGGTGCTTACGTTATTCTTTTCTTTTGTCATTCTTATGGATCGACTGTGTAGCGCTTTCTCTTCCCACTTTCCTTTACTTGTCATTTTGTTTTCATCATTTCCTTTATAGTCTTCCTGACGGTGTCTCACACTGCGGTGATCAATCTTTCTGTGTTTTGGCTTATGTAATTTTCCAAGTCTTTTTGTACTTTCTACACATCCTTCTACATTTATTAATCCTCTTCCCCCGAACGATCGGTAAGTAGGTTAACGACCTGTAATTACTTAGTGCTGTTCCCCTTACAGCGTTTTTTTTTGTATTAATATATTTGTTCATTTGGTCATCTATTCTGGTACTTCTGTTTTGCAGATACATCTTATCAGACTTTGCACCAGTCTATCAATTTTTTTAACCAATATGCATGTATACCATCATGGCCTGGTGTTTCCAATTTATTATTTTCCTTAGGGTTGTCTCTAATTATTTCTTCATTAATTTCGTTTTTTTATCCTTCTTCAATTTTCTGAAGTTTATTTTTATGTCCTTCAGTCATTAGTCGTGTCTGTTGTGATTTTGAAGCTGCCCCCATATCTGGTTCCAGAAGTGGTTGGTTTCTGTTGGGCTCAGTTGTTCCGTTTTTATTATTCCTTCGTTCATGTTTTAATATTGTTTTCATTGTTAATTAATGTTAATTATTTTCATTGTTAATTAATGTTGTTTTCATTGTTTTTAAATGTCCTGTTTGTCTGTATTGTTCCGATTTATACTTGTATGATCTCAGTTTTCTTTATTTTGCTGTGTTTTTTTTGTTTTAGTTCTTTATATATCCTACTGATTCTTTCCTTGTTTTTTTTTTACACAATGATCACCACTTATCAAGGCCCGGAAGTCACTCAGGGATAAGGGTTATTGCAAGTACAGGGTCGTGCAGATAAATTGGGACTAAATTTAACAGCACATATCTTCCTTAATTTCTAACCTATGACTAAATTTTGTTTGCAGACAATCTATAAAATCCTTTGCTTTAATATTTCAGATCAAGGTCTGGCACACTTCGCTCAAATATGGCGGAATTAGCACGAAGAACGACGATATGTGAAATGAGACGCGCCGGGAACTCTGTTTCGGACATAATTAAGAACACAGGCTATGCGAAATCGACTGTTTATCGAGTTGTTGCTGCTTTTGATGCCGAGGGTAAGGTTCAGAGTAGTCGACACAGTCCCCGCAGTGATCGAAAGAGAACCAAAACATTCCTTGCTGGGCTGAAAAGGACGTTGAAGGCAGACCCAAGTCAGTCGATGTCAAAACTGGTACAAAAGCGCAGAGTGAGTCGTAGCACCATCAGCAGGGCAGTCAAGGAAGACCTTGGTATGAAGTCATACGTAAGGAGAGTCCGTAACCTTTTAACTACCCGCGCAAAAGCCCTAAGAGCTGAACGATGCCCAAAGCTTCTAAACTATCTGAAACACAAAGGAGAACATGTCTGCGTTTTTGTTGACGAGAAAAAGTTCGTTGTTGATGAGGTTGCAAATCGCCAGAACACTCGGGTAATTGCCTACGATCCTTCAGAAGGTCCTCCTGTGATGCAGAGCAAAAATCCCGCCTCTGTGATGGTTTTTGCAGCCGTCGCAAGTGATGGTAAGGTGATGCCTCCTCATTTCATCGAAGCGGGCCTTAAAATTAACACAGAGGAGTACTTGAAAATTCTGAAAGATGTTTCGATGCCTTGGATACGTAGGAACTACGACCCCTTCAAAGTGATGCTCGTTCAAGACTCTGCGCCCGCTCATGGAGCAAAGAAAGTTCAGGATTTCCTGAAGGAGAATCTTCCTTTGATGGTCCCGAAGGATATTTGGCCCAGCAGCTCCCCAGATCTGAATGTTTGTGACTATTAGCTGTTTGGCGTCATTGAGGGAGAGTCTAACGTAACTTCACATCCAAGTGTCAACTCTCTGAAGGCCGCCATTCGTCGGGCATTTCGTAATCTTGACCCCGAGGATGTAAAAAGTTGTTCACGGTTTCGCTCGAGAATCTCCCAAATTATTGACGCAAAGGGTGCTCACATCGAATGATTTTGTTCTGTAGACAATAAAGAAGAAATAAATATACGTTTTATCATTATCTGCCTTTGAAAATAGCGAATTTACAAAAAGTTATGTTAGTCCCAATTTAGCTGCACGACCCTGTACATTACGTTAGTGTGGAGATTTGGTGAAGTGTTTACTTAAGGGGGCGGTTGATTAGGAATTTGTTAACATTGGACTTGAAGACATCCAAGTTGTAGTCCGGTGGGAAGCAGGCAGACGGAACAGAGTCCCACAGGTGTGCAGTTCTAAGAAAGAAGCTTTGTTCATGGAATTCGCGTTTTGATTTAGGCACAGATATAGAGTGGGGGAAATTTTTCACAGTAAATTCAGCTAGACGGGTGTTTTTCGTGAAAGATTGGCGAGGGGGACCAGAGATTGGAGTTCAGACGAGCACCTGCCATGGAAATAACGATAAAACAAGGATAGGCTCGCAACGTCTCTTCTGTGGGAGAGAGGTTGCAGGGTAGAGAAAAGGGCACCCCCCACCAAGCCACGAAATCTATTTTATTTTGTGCTTCAGATTTCCCCTTTCCCACAAATTTCTGTTCTCTTTTATTTTATTTATAGATTTTGCTTCTTCTGGTGATCTGACTTTCCAATCTTATTTCCAACCCAGGTTTTGTAGATTCTTTGTATTGGTGAGTTTTTGTTTTCGTTTTTAGTTTTATACTTCAATTTGGCTCCAGGATATACCAAATTGTTTAGATCTGTGATAGTATCTGTTGGTATATATAGGAAGAGTTTGTTCATTTTTATTTTTTCTTCTGTTGATTTCTTAGTGACTATCGGTTTGTTTTATCCTAATACATAAATTGCTTGATATTTTCGAATTCTTTTGTTTTTTCTTCAGTGAATTCTGTGATTTCCCGTTCACTTATCTTCAGTTCCAGAGTTAATAATTTGATACTTCTCTTCTTGTGGGGTTTCACTAATACGTATTTCTTGATCTGTTGTACAAGATATCTTTTGTTGTATTTCTCTCATTTAAAGTTTTGAAAACCAGCCTCTTTTGAGGATCTGTCTGGCTTTGTTTACAATTGTTCAGTTGGGTAGTAAGTAGATCTGCCCTATCGCTTTACAATTCGTTTACCGAAGTTTTGTCATCTAAATTGCTTCTGTAGTAGCATTCCATTACTAGTCTGTTGGTTTTTATAGTACACTTCTTTCTGTGTTTTTAAGGCCTGCTGTTCTGTTTGTGCGTGTTTGCTTGTCTTTCGTCTGCGTTAGTGTCGTACCTGAAAGTAAGAAGGTTACTTATCTGTGTTTCTATGTGTTTTCTTGTTTTTTGTATTAGAGGGAGAGCCTATATTCGAATGATGCGGACCAATTCCCCCATGTTGGCCAACAAAAGAGTACCTGCCGTGCATGACATTCAAATATTTCTTCTGAATTCCACAATTTGTATCATTAGTATGCTGTTTTGTCTGCGGGCTTTTTCTCATATTTCATCAGCGTTGATGACGTACCTGAAAGTAGGAAAGTTTACTTCCCTGGTTCTTGTACCTGAAATTAGTCGTATATACAGTCGTATGATGCCAACCGAGTCCCCCTTGTTAGCCAACGGAAGAGCACCTGCTGTTCATAACACTCTTACCTTATTTCTGAGTCTCACGGTTTGTATTATTATTACTATTATTATTATTATTATTATTATTATTATTTTTTGAATTCATCGAACTACTGTTCTGAGTTTGAATGTCATTTTCACAACGTTTCGGTCGATGTAACCTCTTACCCCCTTCAGGTATATCGTGTCGAACTCGATAATGTTTCTGTCGAACTCAGGAATTGTGACAGAATTTCGATGGACCTGCGGCACAGTGGTTAGCTGAATTGGAAAAAAAAATCAACTGTAAAAGTGATATTCTCCTGAAGGGTTGAAGGTTCAATTCTCAGTGTGACGCCCGAAAAATACAATTGCGAATTACTTAGGATCGCTATCCAGTAATGTTTCCGTTCTAAATTCCGTCCAAATTCTCGAGTTTGACAGAAACATTATCGAGTTCGACAAGATGTACCCGAAGAAGGTCGGAGGTTACATTGACTGAAACATTGTGAAAATGAAACTCAAAATGAGAACAGTAGTGCGATGAATCCAAATAATATGAATAACTAATCCTCATCTTAAAAATTCAGTAACGCATCATCATCATCATTATTATTATTATTATTATTATTATTATTATTATTATTATTATTATTATTATTATTGGTTCACAAGTCGCAGGTCATCAAAGATCCTATTGAATACAACCTGTGGTGTTACCTGGAAGCTGAGTGACAAGTCTTCCCAGATTTTCCAATATTCTCCACCTCTTTCGATAACATTTACAAATAAATTTGCATTATCGCAAATCGCAGCGGCTATTGGTTTTTACTGGAATTTGAGTGGCAATAAGCCTCCCCAAGGTCCCAGTTCTCTTCGCATTTATACAGTGGAGGTCTGGTCAGTGCTCACTCCTCAATATTTCCTTTCTCCTTGACTACTTGGCTATTCGATCTCATTTTTTTAGGGGGGACAGTGATGTGATAATATGGAGATGGTGGTGGGGTAAGAGAATTTATAGGTATGCAGCCTCAGTGTCCTTGGTTCCATGTAGTGCTTCATGTTTTGTCTCTGCAGCAGTTTGTCTGGCCTGCGCTTGTGGTTTGTGTGTATTAGTCTCAACATTCAAGGGGTTTTCTTAATATTTCAGCTGTTTTCATTGTTGCTCGTTGCATTTTTCCAGTTATTCCTTTGATTCCAATTTCTCTTCCAAGTTTTTCGGGATTGTTCCTCGTGTTCCTACTATTATAAGTATTATTTTGTTTTTCTTCATCTTCCATTTCTCCTTCAGCTCTCTGGCCAGCTCTGTGTATTTGCTCCGTTTCTCCTTTTCTTTGATATTCACCCTGTAGTCAGCTGGAACAGCACAGTCTACGATTTAACATGATTTTTATTTTTTGTTAATTATTACGACATCTAGTCTTCTTGCTTGGATGGGTTTATCAGATTCTATGTCCATGTCCCACAAGATTTTGTTATTCTCGTTTTCAAATACTGTTGCCGGCTTATGTTTGTACCACTTATATGTGCATTCGAGATGCATTTATTTGCATAATTCCCAGTGTACTGGCTTTACCACTTGATCGTGTCTGTTCTTGCATTCCTTTTGGGTCAGTTTGCTGCATTCAATTACTATACGGTTTATCGTTTCGTTTCTTTGTCCACAGAGTCTGTATTTACTGTTTTCTTGTATTTTATATAGCTTTGATTTGATGTGGTTGGTTCTTATTGAGTTATCTTGTGCTGCGGTAATTAGGGATTCAGTTTCTCGACTTATGTGTCCTTTTCACATCCATGTCCAAGTGTTTTCATTATTCTCATCTTTTGTCATCCTTATGACTCTTCCATGTAGTTGTCTTTCTTCCCATTTTTCTTTTCTTGTCTTATCCTTTGTCTGTCTGTTTTCTGTTTTTGGCGATTTTCTTAGTGTCCTTCGCTGCCATGATTATTCTTTCCGTGTTCTACGTTATGTATTATTATTATTATTATTATTATTATTATTATTATTATTATTATTATTATTATTAAAGTTAAAACAAATTAAAATTATCACAAAACAAATTAAAAATATCAACCTACTTTCAGTGATTGCAAGAGAAGAGATTGAATGGATGGTTAGGAATGAAATGAATAACGAAAGTAAAATTGATGAAACTAGCTCTGATGAAAGAACTGAGAGAGTGGAAGTGCAGAAGGGAAATGTAAGCGATGATGGGAGGCGGACAACTGAGGAGGTATGGAATCCTATGGAGATATCCCTGATTGGCTTGTGAAGGGAAGAACAACACTGATTAGGAAAGATCCTGCAAAAGGAACAGATGCCAATAATTATAGACCAATTACATGTATGTGGAAACTGTTGACTGGAATATTTGCAGAGAAAATTTATGAACATCTAGAGAGTAATGGCGTTTTTCCTGACGAACAAAAGGGGTGCCGGAAAGGCTCGAGAGGTACTAAAGAGCAACTACTAATTGATAAAGCAATAATGCAGGATGCGAAGAAGAAGAGGAATCTGAGCGTAGCATGGATCGATTACAGAAAGGCTTATGACATGGTTCCTCATTCATGGATACGTGAAATACTATTGATGATGAAGGTTGCGTAGAATGTGGTAGGGCTTTTGGAGACAAGTATGACTCAATGGAAAACGGTGCTGACAGCAAACAGGGAGGAGATGGAGCAGACTAGCATTAAACGTTGGATATTTCAAGGAGATTCGTTATCGCCACTTCTTTTTGTAATGGTAATGATGCCACTGAGCATCCTCTTGAAGAGAGAAAAACTGGGGTATAACTTTGGATCTGGTGACAGACGCCTCAACTATCTGCTGTTTATGGATGATTTGAAAATATTCGGTAGAAATGAAAAGGAAATGGAGAGACTGGCAGAACTTGTGTGGACATACTCAGAAGACATTGGGATGGAGTTTGGGATTAGTAAATTCACGGTGCTGACGATGAAAAGAGGAGTAAATGTTTATTCGAATGGAATAGTGCTGCCAAATGGAGAAATCATGAAAGAAATAGAAGATACAGGGTATAAGTATTTGGGAGTGTTGGATGGTGTAGGCATCATGAACAGAGAAATGAAGGAGAAAGTCAGGAAGGAGTATCTTAGAAGAGTGAAACTAATTGAAAAGTCGAAACTGTATGGAGGAAACCTAACGAAAGTAGTAAATGCATAGGCAGTCAGTGTTTTGAGATACAGTGCGGGAATTTTAGAATGGTCTGACAAGGATTTGCATGCCATGGATATCAAAAAAAGAAAAGTTTTAGCAATGTTTGGTATATTTCACATTCGAAGTGGCGTAGCAGGGCTGTATCAAAAGAGGAAAGACGGTGGGAGAGGATTGAAAAGTGTTAAAGATTGTGTTAGAACCGAGGAGATGTCATTGAAGGAGCATGTGGTTAGAAGTGAGGAGTGGATGCTTAAGGTTGTGGCCAATGAAGTGGAGGTATGTGAGACCAAGGCTGATTATGTGAAACGTATGGATAGAGAAAGGGCAGAGGAACTAGCTAGGAAGAAAATGCATGGAAGGTTCTTCCAGGATATAGCAGAAGTGGCTGATGAAAGCTCATGGCAATGGCTTAGAGCTGGGTATCTGACTAAGAGTACTGAAGCTTTTGTCTGTGCAACACAAGAGCAGGCATTAGGAACACGATTGTTCAAAAAAGTGGTTCTAGGAGAGGAAGTTGCTGCAGAATGCCGGATTTGTGGTAAGACCTCAGAGTCAATTGCGCACCTTGCAGCAGGGTGTAGTGGACTGGCCCAGAGAGAGTACCGCAAAAGGCACGATCGCATGGGACTCCAGATATATTGGGAGGTGTGTAGAGGGTTGGGGTGAAGTGTGTTGGAAAATGGTTTGAGGAGGTGCCTGATGAAGTGAGAACAAGTGAGGATGGCAAGGTAGAGGTATGGTGGGACAAAAGTGTCATAACGACCAAACAATTGGAACACAATCGTCCGGATTTGGTCGTCATTAACAAGGTCTCAAAAATCTGGCAGATTGTAGACTTTTCAGTACTCTGGGACAGAAATGTGAGAGAGAAGGAGAATGAGAAGTGGAGCAATTATGCTCCATTAGCCTTGGAGATAAGGCGTATACATGGGGTTAAAACGCAAATAATCCCGGTCGTAGTTGGTACACTAGGAGTAGTATCAAGTCTTCTGGAAGGACAATTGAAAAAACTACAAATCCCCGATGTTTTAGGCGGCCTTCAAACCTCTGCAATTATAGGTACCACCAACATCCTTAGGAAAACCCTTGATCTTTGAAGCTCCTGGTTTGAAGCCGGGATTAAGGGAAATCCTCTGGAAATGAATCCCATCCCTTTCCAGAGAGACGTTCATAAACAAAATCAGAATTATTATTATTATTATTATTACTATTGTTGTTGTTATTATTATTATTATTTGTTGTTGTTATTATTATTATTATTATTTGTTGTTGTTGTTGTTGTTGTTGTTGTTGTTGTGATATTTTCAAGTTTCGTATCATTAATTTTATTTATTCACCGACGATATAATTAGGCAATTTGTTATTGATAAGGATTTACCATATATTTTTTAATTCAACGAATATTGTCTTTAGTGGGGGAGATGAGTTTTGCATTGAAACTTACAAAACTAGAATTTAATTTCGTTACATGTTTATAAGTAGAAGTTTTAAACTTATAATAAGATAGTGTTAATATAAGCGTTAAGAAATTTTATCTTATAATTTACATTTAGGTCTATGTTGAATTGAAGAACTGAATAGTTTGGAAGAGGTGCTGAAATTTTTTTATTATTATCAGCTAGAATAAGAATATCATCAGCATAAGTGGAGAATTTTATATTTTGTTGTCTAAGTTGGGAGAGAGACATATGGAGTACATATTACTAATGATTATGTCAATTATTCCTTTTAAAATACATTAGCGAAATGCGAAACCTTCCTAGTTGACTTTATGTGTGCTTTCTTGTGAAAATGTAAGGATAAAGGCATTCCTTGTGAAATATAAACACGCAAACAAATGTAAGTTATTGCTTATTTGATAATATAAATGATAAGTAAGTTGATGTGTCCGTCTGTCTCCAACTAAAAACGTACTACCAGAAGCAACCACAAAGTTGATATATATATATTTGGCATTGACTCAAACGAATATGTAATCTTCTATAATATAAATCTCACCTGTCTGTTTAAATGTATATATGTATGTATGTATGTCTGCCATGGTCGGGTCACCGGCGACTAAACTGGTTCCCCCACCAGACTTGTTTGGTGAGGAGGGCGGCTAGTCTCCCTGAAGGATTAAAAACAAGACCTTCCAAAGGGCGAATGAACTCTTTTTCTGGGTCAACGGCCAACTAGCACCGGGTATATTTGTGTGTGTGTATATGTGTATTGGGGTGGAGAGGGCTCCCGTAAGCCGTGGTGAAGGCAACCTTTCTAGGAGAAGCAAATCTCTGATTTAAAAAACCATAAAGCGGAAGACCAGTACCCGCATTAAGCTGGTCTGCAGTTTAATTTGTTGCTGGCTATCTTGCTCTTGCTTGTTGCTGGATCTCAACATTTTGAACCGAGAGAGAGACTTAGCTGTCGTACAAAGCTAAGACTCTGTAACATCATCTTTGTATAGATACTCCCTCAGGTATTTGGGCTCATGAATTTTAAATGTCTGAGGGAGTGGCACTCGTCTGACAAGATGTTGCAATCATCATCATCATGTCTGCCTAAAACTTTCGACAGAGGTAACAAGTATTAACGAGATCAATATCGTTTTGAATCTTGACCTTTCGGACGACAAATATCGAAAAATTGGCTAAAAACATTAATTTTTTTACCCACACTGGACACTTTTCTACAAGAAGGGGTCGCTTTTTCACCGATATTTTCGAAATTCATTCCTTCTTTTCGATTGACTAGCCTTAATTTAACTTTCATCATTTCCGGTTGGGCGATGAACGCAACGGCAAAGACGTCACGTTTCTTTTTTACGTTTTTTTCCTCCTTCGCAGTACGGGTTCGAGCCTGCCTGCCTTACTACCACTTTTTTTTGTTGCTCAACACACACCTCCAAACACCCGGGCAACGCCGGGCATCTAGGCTAGTATAAAATAAAGTAGGCTTTTTTATTAAAAACGTGTAAAAGTTAAAACCCGTTGATTTAAAAAGGGTGCTTTAATCTAAATTAATTGTGTAAGATAATAAAATTTCTGTGCATTTTTACATTAAATGCTAATCTTTATTAATCTTTATTAACCCCAAACTATGCATCGAATGGATACCATAATATTTAGTTCGCTGCACCTTATCATAATATATATTCAGAATTTCAATAAGATCGTTTAGTATTTTCCGAAAAAAAAGTAGAACTTAAATACTAATCCCAATTATAGTTCTGAATTTTTGTAGATGAGGGTTATTATTCGTATTGTTTGGATTCTTCGGACTACTGTTCTCATCTTGTGTCTTATTTGCACAACGTTTCGGTCGAAGACGAATAATCGTTATAAATCCATTAATCCTTAACTCTACATTGAAGGGCTACCATAATCCTGCACATTATCATAAAAAAGATTCATACAAAATTTCAGCCAGATCAGTCTCGTAGTTTCTGAGAAACATGAAACAGACATAAGCAATATAATATAAATATTCATTTGTTAGGGGTCAACTGGAGCATACTTCACCAAGAAAGGGTCGATATTTAAAGCTTAAATGCTACTTTTAAACAATTATCTGTTTCATTTGAATGCTTAGTGGTGGAAGAGGTGGGGGCGACAAGAAACTTGGTGTTGCCCGGTAAAAATGACTTTAAAACTGCAAGCTTAGATGAATTTCTTATATTAAAATATTTTTAATTACATTAAAACAATGGGGAAAAAGGAAATGGAATGGTGGACAAGAAAACTGAGTGAGTGTGTGAGAGAGAGAAAAAGAGAGAGAGAAAGAGAGAAAGAAAGGGAGAAGGAGAGAGAGAAAGAGAGAGAGAGAAAGAGAGAAAGAGAGAGAGAAAGAAAGAAAGAGAGAGAGAGAGAAAGAGAGAAAGAGAGAAAAAGAGAGAAAGAGATAGAAAGAGAGAAAGAGAGAAAGAGAGTGTGTGTCGGTGTGTGTGTGAGAGAGAGACGGACGAGGGATAACGAAGAAAGATAGAGATATGAATAAAGAGATATAGAGAAAGAAAGATATTGCACACAATAATAATAATAAAAAAAAAACAAAGTTTTTTTTCTATTTAGTTGTTCATGACCCCGAGCAACGCCGGTTTGCGATGCTAGATTTAAATTAAAGAACACATACATTTCAAGCCGTTCAGTAAACATAACAATAATCCAAAACAATAAAGAACAGTATTTAAACGAGTGAACTATTTAATGGCACGTGATGTTTGAGATGCGTGCAAGCAAGACACGGATCGATTATTGCTGGTGGGTGTGGCGGGGAGCAGTAGAACGCGCTGCGTACAGATTGAATACGCCCTGAAGATAATCGGGCGGTCGATATTACGAATGTATTAATGGTTTATCCCTTCTTCAGATCGATAATCGATTTTCTAGATTCGCGCCAGTGGCATTTAAAAGGTATTAAGGGCTTGGTCCATTGTTATAAACGATCATTTAATGGGGAAAGACAGGTAAGAGAAGTTGGTCGGCAAATGCTGACAAGAGATGCTCACTAAGACGTTTGATGATTAGAGGATAAAGTAGGAAAGGCATAGAGAGAAAACGAAACAAAATGAAAAGAGAAAATAATGTAGAGAAAATGAATTAAATTTTAGATTGAACATTTAAAAGACATATCGACGGAGAACAGTTATACGAACCTGTCAATAATTATTTGCATTTCATAGTTTTAAACTCCCACGACCCCAAACTACGTTCATATGAAATTGTTTCAAAGAAAATAGTTTAGCAAGCCGTCCGGCGTTGCCCAGTCGTAAAATAACCTAATTATGCTATTTTAATTTATGCAGATTTCGTAGTTATTATTATAGATCCAATTCTCTATTGATTATTATATTGTACCCAATATATAGTAGTGATTCTAAAGGTTAAAACAAAATATAACTTGGGTGCCATCAGCAAGAATCGAAATGAAAACATTTAGCTTTCCAGAGGCATTCATTATCATTATCACATGCATATCAAAACTTAAAAAGTTGACGTAGTTAAACGTAGAAATGTATATTTGTGCATGCGTAAAAGATACAAATTTAGTCGGCTTACGCTTGTCAAGTTCCAATTTTGACTCCTTAGCAGCTATTTTTTCCGGCTAAAAATTAAGTTGATTTTGGTTCTACTAGTCCGTGTGCTTTCCATATCTCGGTTCAATTCTAGATCAAAATTGACAGTAGTTTAGTAGAGACCAATCAGCACACACACACACACACACACACACACAGATATGAGGTCACTTATATATATATGTATATATATATATATATATATATATATATATATAGAGAGAGAGAGAGAGAGAGGGAGAGAGAGGGAGGGAGAGATAGAGATAGGTATAGATTAAATTTGTGATTTTGGTAAAGTACTTACCATTCATAGAGGGAAAAATTTTTTTTTTCATATTATTTGTATTATTCGCTTAGAAGTCCCCAGACGTCAGAAAATTTCTACTCTAATAGCTTCTTTAATATACGGCCTAATCACGTTGATATACTGGTTATCGTTGGATCATGGAAGTTATCAATACTTAACCTGGGCAGTACCAGATCGATGACCACTTGGGAATACTACATCGATACCCATCTTGAGTGTTAATCGCAATTGTATTCTAAGCACTGAGTATAACTTACAGCTGAATTTTACAACCAATTCTTAGATCTTAGATGAGAACATTAGTCCAAATAAAACAAACAGTACAGATTACCAATCCTCATCTAAAAAATTCAGAAACGTGCTTTTGCATTTTTGAGATTAGGATTGGTAATTCGTACTGTTTGTTTTATTGGACTAATGTCCTGAGAATGGTTGTCCGATGAATAATAATACAATTAACCAATAATAATTATTATAATTACTGGTTCTCATATCGTATAAACAATAGATAATATATACAAGTAATAAGTTAAAACATTAATATATATAAGTAATAAGTATAGAGATAGATATACGTTAAAATATAGTAATAATTAGTAATAAATATTGATATTTACAACTAGAAATAAAAATAGGCTTAAGGCTTCTAAAATTCGTATTAGAATTGTCCGCAAGGACCCGTAGCTCGGTGGTCAGAGTATTGGGAAACATCAATTGTAAAAGTGATATCCTCCTGAGGGTTGGATGTTCAATCCTCAGTGTAGGCGACCGAAAAAATACATTTGTGGAACAAGAGCGCGTCCAAATTCCCGAGTTCGACAAAAACATTCCCGAGTTCGATACGACACGTGAAGAAGGTCGGAGGTTACATCGACCGAAACGTTGAGATGAGAACTGTAGTCCGATGAATAATAATACATACAGAAACACTTTTAATCTTTGTTCACCTTATACAAGTCACATTGCCACACTGAAGCAGGAGGAGCTACTATTACACTTAAATTTCCACCTGTTCGTACAATCAGGGAAAGCGAGAGTAGGAAAGAAATTCCAAAGTCAAGCGGTCTGGTAACAGAAGTTATGTTTATGTTTCGTTATCTCCAGTTAGACCAGATTGCCCACTGACAGGAGCATTCATATGACAGTTTTTAAGCCTTACTACTTCTGTACTGACTTATAAACAATTGAGGGTATTTTTGTTTCTGATGTCATCACTAGAAAATTATCTTACAAGGCTAACGGACTTTTTCTATTCGGTTTCTGATTTTTAATTAGTTTCCTTCTCTTTTGCTCCCTGTAAGGTAACCCTCTGAAATATAAGAGTAAGCTAACAAGTACTACACCTCCCCAAAGGTGCCATGGAATTGTGCAAGATAGGGTCGGTCAGCTCCTTTAGGGATTATACAAAGTGGGACGATAAAATTTTCGCACTAAATAAAACAACACTATACTTTTATTTTTACACTTTTATTGAAAAAATCAGGTAACTTAATTATGTAGTAGAGACTAAATCTATTCAATGTATCCGCCTTCAGCCTCAATCACCGCCTTGATACTGATTCGGAACTGGGAGCATGCCTTTTCCATAACCTCCAGCAGGAGCTCAGCGAATACTCGGAGGAGGGCGACGATCAGGCTGGCTTTGGTGTTGTGGGAGGTCATGTTGGTGATGTTTTCAACGTATGACCAAACGAAGTAGTCCAGCAGGTTCAGGTTGTGAAATAGAGGGGGGGCAGTGATAAAAAGGTACAAAGTCGTAGCATTTCTAAAGCCAAGCCTAAGTCTCTCTGGATTTGTGGGTCGGGCACTGAGTCCTGCTGCAACACCCAGGGTATGCAACCGACCACCTGATTGCACCAGGTGATCACCGCACTCTTTAGCACATCCAGATACACTTTGGTGTTGATTTTCAAGTCGACTTTTAAGATGTGAGGTGGCATGATGTGGCTCTCACTTAAAACCACACCAAAGACCATAACCGTGGCTGGAAACATTGATTTCATCATCTCTGTTATTCGTAGTAAATCCAGCGATGTATTTTGTAGATGCTGGCAATAGTCCTGTTGTCATATCTTGGATCGGTAGAGAGCATGAGTTGGACAGCGGCGCATCTCCGATCTCGCTCTATAAATATTGTGTCACTTACAGGCATGATAGAAGGCTCCTATAGCTCTTGGGATTTGTACACAACTGGCCAACTAGTAGATGGTCTGCAAAAATTAAAAAAAAGTTTTCACCAAACGGAAATGGAATTATGTCGTCCTTTATTGTTCACCTCTGTACATACCCGCATACTTAAATACATACAGCCATGGAATTTCCAAATAGTCATCTATCACTAACCAGGTTAAACGTTAATAACTTCGATGATCATATAACACATTTAAATAACATTACTTTAGCGTTAGTAGGTGAAGTGTTAATACAAACACAATGGATACAGGACAATTTTCAATATATAGAAATTTATATATACACATACATACACACAGGCCCATGAAATTTATTCAAAGTAAAACCCCAAGGACATTTTTTTTATCAATATATAGAAATTTATATACATACAGGTCCGTGAAAAATTATTCAAAGTCGAATTCTCCAACAAGTTTTGAAGCAAAACGCTTTAACTTTATCCTTGTTGCGGGGTTCGTGAATACATCAGCGATATTTTGTTCTGATGATGATTAAAATAATGGATTCCCGAAATTCCTCCTAATTTTAGAGGATTTTTGATTTTCTAAATACTAACTTCTCTTCTTTAGTTCCTTTTAAGTAACTAAGGACTTGTTTAGCTATGTTTAAATCTTTCATTGTCGGTCCGTTTTGCTATTTGTTTTGTTTTTTACATAGACCAAGTCTCGTCGCAGTCATTAAATATATAAGACCTCCTATGATCTCTCAGTATAATTCATCCTCTATTATTACAGATTCTGTGTGTATATTTTTATTAATATTATTTTCGACCGGTGAAAAAAATCCAAATTTTAATACTATTTTGTTAATATATCTCGATTGATTGATCCTAATAAGTCCTTTCCTATGAGTGAATTCTATCCCCCAAAACCATGATATGTTGTTTAGATCGGTCATTTTGAATTTTTACTTAATCTGTTTTTATCATCGGTCAACATTATGTCACAATTTGATGCGATTAAAATATCATCGACCCATAAAACCAAAATCAGTAGTTTATTGTCTTTGTGTTGGGTATATAAACAGGGGTCAGTTGGGCATTATTTACATTGTTCTTCAATCATATAATCATGTATCCCGACACTAAACGCTCTGTTTTAGACCGTACAATGATTGTTAAGTCTCCACACACAATTTTTATTTTTCATTATAAATCCCTTTAGAAGGGTGATATAAATTTCACAGTCTATTGGAGCATTCAAATAAGCATTTTTAACGTCTGGACCCATAACCTCTTGAGCTGTCCTCTATCACCCCCCACAAAAGTGGGGTTACTATCTTTATGAGCATATCTGAGAAAATTGACCACATCCTGTCTGCTCATCCTTCGGCTAACATTCACATTTGCGGTGACTTCAGTGTCCATAATGTGGAATGGCTGACCCACTCAAATAAAACCGATGACGAGGGGAAGTTTTGTCATAATTTTGCCATTGCCTATTACCTCACTCAGATTGTTCACGAACCCACGTAGCCACCCGTGTGTCCGATACACCCGGTAAATATGCAATCCTTCTAGACCTTTTCCTTACAACTTCCCCTGAGCTGTGTTCATGTTCCGTTCTATCTCCTCTGGGATCCTCTGACCACTCTGTTGTAGCAGTTAAGATAAAAATGAAATGTAATAAGTCTTCAGAGGTCCTCTCCACCGTACTGTATATCGATACTCTATGGCTGATTGGGATAGCTTCCGTACATTCATATCTGACCTACCTCTGCATTCAATGTTTAAAAAGGATGTGTTATCTATAGTATCAGACCTGACCGAATGGTTAATTGTAGGCATAGACCGATTCATACCATCCAAGAAATTCCAACAAAAACCTAACAGCCAGCCATGGTTCTCCCCTGAATGTGCTGCTGCCATCGCGCACAGAAATCACTTTTTCCATAGCTACCAACGTAATAGATGTACTGAGACTAAAGCAGCATTCAGGACTGCCAGCAACCACTGTAAAAGAGTAATAAAACATGCAAGAGAGCTATATGCTCAATCTGTTAAATCCAAAGTAGCTGAGCAGCGGCTTGGTTCCCACAACTTCTGGCAAATAGCAAGCAGGATCTTGAACAGAAGCGTGCGTTCTATCCCAACTATCATCAATGGACCAGAGGTCATCTCGTCAGCATCAGACAAGGCCAGACTATTTGCCAAGAACTTTGCAGCTAATTCTATCCCATGCGACAATGACCATCAACTCCCTGTATTTCCTCCTATAACAGACAACACGCTAGGTAGCATACAAATATCTGTGCGTGATGTCGCCAAGCTAATCAAGAACCTTGATTCCAGTAAAGCAACTGGCCCTGATGGCATTCCAGTTATAGTGCTGAAAAAGCTCCAACCAGAACTTGCCCCCATACTTACACAACTGTTTAAGCGTTGCCTTAAGGAGAAGTGCTTTCCAACACCCTGGAAAACCTAATCAGTATGCCCTGTATTTAAGAATTCAGGTGAAAAGTCATCTTCCTCTTAGTACAGACCAATAAGTCTCCTGTGTGCCATAAGTAAGTTGTTGGAATCCATATTAAATAAAGAAGTAGTCAACCACCTCAACAGAAACAACCTTCTTAGTGACATGCAATATGGTTTCGTTCTGCAAGATCTACAGCAGATGTGTTAACGGTTATATCCCATAGGATTAGTGAATCTCTTGACAAAGGTTTCGTTTCCAGGGCAATTGCTCTTGACATATCGAAAGCCTTCGATAAGGTATGGCATAAGGGCCTACTTCTAAAGATTTCCAGCTACGCTATTACTGGAAATGTTTTCTCAATCATTAAATAATTTCTCTCTGATAGGTTCATAAGAGTAGTGGTTGATGGGCAGAAATCAGAGGCCCACAGTATTAATGCTGGAGTCCCCCAGGCCCAACTCTCTTCCTGATCTACATCAATGATCTCTCAAAACACATACTTAAGTCATTCGTTGACATCTATGCTGATGACACGACCATCTATGGCAACACATCAAAGGCCGTAAATGACAAAGTTCTCTCTAATTCTCTCTCCTCTGATCTTGAGCGCGTGGTACAATGGGGGAAGAGGTGGCTGGTCACTTTTAATGCATCCAAAACCAAGCTTCTATCTTTACATCATCAACGCTCTGATCCCCATCTGGCATCAATTGAAATGAATGGCTCTTGTCTTGGAGAGGCTCCATGTTTTGACAAGCTTCTGGGTTTGACCTTTACTCCTGATCTGAAATGGAACACGTACATCAAATCTGTTGCCAGGGGCGTTTGGAAAATGGTGGGATCCTTCTACCGCTCCAGAAGATATCTCACTACTGATACAATTCTCTATCTTTATAAAAGCCAAGTACGTCCAAGGATGGAGTACTGCTGCCACATCTGGGCAGGAGCTGCTAAAAACAGCCTATCTTGCCTTGACAGAGTACAAAATATACTCTCTCCCACAGAAGAGACGTTGCAAGCTTGTCTTTGTTTTATCGTCATTTCCATGGCAGGTGCTCGTCTGAGCTCCAATCCCTCGTCCCCCCTCGCCAATCTTTCACGATAAACACCCCTCTGGCTGAAACTAATGTCAATAATTTCCCCACTCTTTACCTGTGCCTAAATCTTAACGTAGATTCCATGAGCAAAGCTTCTTTCGTAGAACTGCACTCCAGTGGAACTCTCTACTGCTTGCCTGTTTCCCACCTGACTAAGACTTGGACGTCTTCAAGTCTAACATAAACAAACTCCTGACAAATCGCCCCCTTAAGTAAGACACTCTATCAAAACCCCCAATACTAATGATTACTACAATACTATCTCATTGATTACTGTACACGCAATAACCCTTATCCCTGAGTGGCCTTCGAGCCTCGATAAGTGGTGACCCCCATATAAAAAAAAGCCATATTTAGTTTCAGAAGTTTCCGATGGTTAGTTTTTCTATAAAAGTCCTGGATTCTCAGTAGACAGTTCTTGAGTTGGAAGCCACAGAGCAAAAGATTCTCCTCAAGTTGACACGAAGAAAACACATGTGCGAGGTTGCTACAGAAAAGATTTAAATTTATGGAGCAATTTTGGTTTCTGATTGGTTGGTAGCCGAACGTGAATTAATTTGATTCGTTAGTTTTTAGCGGTATCGTTTATAAATAGAATCTCCCAACTGTGAAGGGCCATACCCTTATTGGTTAAAAATATTGCAACCTACGTTACTGTGAAAGCGACTGTTCCTTGGGTGGTAACACTTCCGTTTGAAACAGAATTTTCCTCTGTCATGAGAGTTTAGTTTGAAATAATATTTTTCTCGGCTGTGGAAATTCAAGTTGAAATAGCATTTTTCTCGGTCATGACAATTCAGTTTGAAATAGCATTTTTTCTCCGTTGGTAACACGTAATTTTTTAATAGCATTTTTCTCAATTGGTGACAATTCAGTTTGAAATAACATCTACCTTCAGTCGGCGACACTTCTGTATAAAAGTATTTTTTTCAGTCGATGACACGTTGGGAATTTTTGTCGGTGAGTTGCGCTTTAGTTAAAATAACATTTTCTCTCGTTCGGTTACATTGCATTTTGAAATAGTATTTTCCCATTACCACCGTAAAGTACGTCACCGATAAATGATCTGAACGAGGTACGAGATATCAAAATGTGTCGAAACGAGAGACAGTCGATAATTACTTTGTCTTTCAGAAAACGCATTCAAAATTTTAAAAATGCATTGAATAAGAAATAAATGAGGAACACATTTTTACTGAAACTGAACTTACTCCATATCAATATTAAAAAGAAAAACGATAATTAATTTAAGAAAAAGTTTTATGTTGTTTCTGCGTTCAAAGTAAATAGTCACTTGTTTTATTTTTCACTGATTTTAAAGATAAAAATTCGTTTTTTATTTACTTATAAAGTGCACTCAAACAGAAAAAAAGAACACAATTCGATTTATACTGCTACTGGATTTTATTTAATAATAATAATAATAATAATAATAATAATAATAATAACAACAACAACAACAACAACAACGACAACGATGATGACAACAACAACAACAACAACAACAACAACAACAACAACAACAACAACAACAACAGCAGCAGCAGCAGCAGCAATAAACAAACCAGAATTACGTGAATTTGAAATCATAGACAATCAAACACTACAGAACCTGAAATATGAATTTAGGGAATACACCAACAATAATTAAGGAAACCAATATAAATGGAAGACAAATAATTTAAACATTAAAAACAAATAATAAATATTAAAAATAAAAACCAAATAATAAATATTAAAAAATAAAAACAAATAATAAATATTAAAAATAAAAACCAAATAATAAATATTAAAAAATAAAAACAAATAATAAATATTAAAAATTAAAAACAGAGAATAAATATTTAAAATTAAAAGCAAATAATAAATATTAAACATTAAAAACAAATAATAAATATTAAAAATAAAAACCAAATAATAAACATTAAAAAATAAAAACAAATAATAAATATTAAAAATTAAAAACAAAGAATAAATATTAAAAATTAAAAACAAATAATAAATATTAAAAATTAAAAACAATTAATAAATATTAAAAATAAAAAACAAATAATAAATATTAAAAATAAAAACAAATAATAAATATTAAAAATTAAAAACAAATAATAAATATTAAAAAATAAAAACAAATAATAAATATTAAAAATAAAAACAAATAATAAATATTAAAAATTAAAAGCAAATAATAACTATTAAAAATTAAAAACAAATAATAAATATTAAAAATAAAAACAAATAATAAATATTAAAAATTAAAAACAAAGAATAAATATTAAAAATTAAAAACAATTAATAAATATTAAAAATAAAAAACAAATAATAAATATTAAAAATTAAAAACAAATAATAAATATTAAAAATTAAAAACAAATAATAAATTTTAAAAATTAAGAACAAATAATAAATATTAAAAAATGGATGATAAATAAGTTTTAAAATGAAAACGGTTAAAATTCAAACAGATTACAATACAAAGTCTCTAGTGAAAAGTTTCCAAATTATAGAAAAATCTGTTCGATAATTTAGTTAAGAATGTGTCTCTAAATGATAACGTTGTTATTTTAGCACAGTCCATATTCTGCATATGTAAAAAAAATGATTCATTTTGTAAGTATTATAAAATTGCTGATGCAAACATTTCAAAACAGTTTAGTTTACACATAATAGCATAGATGTTTTTATGGTAATATATTTGTGTTTTTACTATATTCTTTTCAATAACTTTTTAAAATATCATTGCACAAACAATCCCTGACAAAAATATTAAAACTTTGAACATGCTTTTATACACAAAATTTTAACGAAATTTGATAAATTTAAGACAAAAAAATTGAAAGGTAAAAACTATTATCGTAAAGTCTAAAAGCCTAAAATATAGTCTATTGGCCACAGAATATCCCAAAATACATGAATGATACACTATGAAGTATTTAAAAATATAAGTTATTATTAAGACAACAGGCAGAAAAAAAACCTCATTTAAAAATTATTTGTTTAACAAATCTAAAAAGAAAAAATAATATAAATTTTCAACTTCCTGATCAAACATTCACTTTTCTAAGATCTTCATTAGAAAAATATACAGTTAAAAGAAAAATAATTCAACATAAAGTTTGCTATATTATCACGCTAAGATATTGCCAAAATATCTCATGTAAAAATTATTTGGAAACGAGTGTATTTCTTACCTAAAATTAAAATGGGGTGTGAATTAATTTAAAAAAAAAATAAACTTCCCAGCAAATGTAAAATAATCCCTTATTTATTTAAAAAGAAAATACAGTCATTTCGATACCAGTTTTATAAATCTTCCGGAAAATGTTTTAGAATTAAAATAGAAAATTATCATCCTTTGTAAGGGTAGTCTATCACGTAATACCGTGGCCGTTGTATCTTATTATGTGACGTCATCAGACCACTTGTGTTTAGTGCTAAGGCCTGCTTTACAGTGGTCACGGTTTTCTTCAATCGTTGACACTTCAGTGGCAACTATTATTTTTCTCGGTCAATGACGCTTCAATTTGAAATAGCATTTCACTCGGTCGGTGAGACATCAATTTGAAATAGCATTTTTTTTCAGTTTAAAATTAAATTTTTCTTTGTCAAGAACAACTGAACAGAATGACTGGACACATCTTATTTTAAATACGTACAAGTATCCCAATGTTTGATTTTATCCATCGACCAGTATGTCACGATTAAGTTTGAAGTATCATTTTCGTCGTAAATCACATATGTTGAATGGGCGCATCTTAACATGTACATATTCTTATGATGACTTACAACAGGTTTGCCTCAGCCAGCATTATCCACTTTCTTCCATTCTAGAAACAATCGTAATAGATTTTGAAACGATCGGCCCTAATGGCGGACAACAATCTTTTATCATGGATAACAGTTCTATTAATTATTGAAGGAATGTAGTTAAGATTCAACTCCGAAGACAATGCAGGTGTTCGATGCCAAACGGCATTACGATTCTCTTGAAATTAGCTTCGATGAACGCCTGCTTTTTGGCAAGCCGGATCGATTTGCGACTCATTACGTAATCACATACATAAATATGATTAGCAGATCAATAGCCGATGTGCATCAATTGGAACGAGCCGTTTTCGCTTCGTAAGTTCGTCAACTACAAACGGTGATGCCGACCTGCGTCCTTCCAAGTAGATATTAAAGATTCTTTCTTACAATCATAGAATATAAACTCTCTTTGAGGACTTGATGCCAATATGATGGAACTTTGCCCATTCGTTTTCAATCCATAAAGATTTGTTAATACAAGAAGAACATCGTGAAAATTCCACGGTTTTATTTTTAGGCTGAAGTAATCGCCGATCTTCTTCAGTTTTTGATTGTCGAACTCAGAAATGTTTCTGTCGAACTTGGAATCTCCTAAATAGACTATTTTCACCACGATTAAGAATCATCTACGCCCTGTAAGGTAACGCTCTAAAATATCAGAGGGAAGCTAACATGTATTACACCTTGCTCAAGGGTGATCTGGAACTGTACAAGGCAAGGATGTTTAGCTCCTTGAAGTATTATACATATCCACATACCTAAATACATACGGTACCTAATATTCTCTTAATTATTATCAAGGTCACAACATACATCTTTATCCTTAAGTGGCTTTTGGACGTATTAAGTTGTTTTTTTTTATATATAAATAAACTATATCTGAAATGAACGGAGTGTATTGGATAATTAAGGAGATCTTTCCAAGATTGAATTTCAAGATAAAACAACAACAAGGAAATTTGTATTATTTGTATTATTCAGACTACTGTTATCATATTAAGTATTATGCTTACAATGCTTCGGCCGATGTAACTACCGATCTTCTTTTGGGCGCGTCTTATCGAATTCGAAAATGTTTCTGTCGAACTCGGGAATCTGCACAGCATTTCGAATGGAACCCTGCATGATCAAGTTCTGTAAGCCATGACCGGGTAGAAGTCTAAAGCAATTCCCAATTGTATTTTCTTAGTCTCTCCCGCACTGAAAATTAAACCTTCAAATTCCAGAAAAGTGTCACTGGTACTCAGTTTTACCTAGTATTTATCCGTTAAACCACTTCAATTTGCGGTTACGTTGACTGAAACGGTGTGCCAATAACACTTAAGATGAGAACAGTAGTTTGAATCATCCAAATGATGAAAATTCCTCAATATTTACCTGCTGATTCAATTCTCTATCTATATAAGAGCTAGGTACGTCCAAGGATGGAGTATTGCTGTCACATCTGGGCAGGAGTTGCTAGGAAGACCTTATCCTGCCTTGACAGAGTTCAGAATAGACTTTTTCTTTTCCCCGCAATATCTTTCTCACAGAAGGGACGTTGCGAGCCCGTCTTTGTTTTATCCTTATTTTCATGGAAAGTGCTTGTCTGCGACCCAATCTATAGTCACCCTCGCCAAACATTCACGAGAAACACTCGTTTGGCTGTAAACACCATCAATAATTTACCCCACTCTTTATCTGTGCCTAAACCTAAACGTAGATTCCATGAACAAAGCTTCTTTCTAAGAACTGCACGCCTATGGAACTCTCTTCCGTTTACCTGCTTTCCAGCTGACTAAAATATGACCGTCTTCAAGTCCAATGTAAACAAGTTCTTAATGAGCCGTTCCACTTAAGTAATCAAATTTACCAAATTTAAACTTCTAACGGTTACTATGATATAGTCCTTTTGACCACTGTTTCTAATGAGAAGCATTTTATTTTAGTCGAAAGACACTTATGAACAAAGGTGTATGTTGTGCCTCTGAAGAGCCGATAATGAATAAGAGAACAGGGAGGCATATTTACAATGCTGTATATTTACAAAAGTAAAAAATAGTATGCTGCAGAGAAACTGCCCCGAGACTGCCTTAAGATGCACACCCCAACAACTGTTATTCTTTAATAAAATTAATCCTTTTATAAATAGTGACCTTAATTAGCATAATTGAATTGTTATTTAGAGTGTTTGAACTACGGTTTCTTATTTTGAGTGTTTTTTTTCGCAACGTTTCGATCAATGTAAACTTTTACCTTCTCCAGATGAATCTTGTTGAGCTCGGAAATGTTTCTTTTGAACTCGGAAATGTTTCTGTTTAACTCGGAAATGTTTCTGTTGAAACCAGTAACGTTTCTGTTGAACTTGTTTCTGTTCAACATTCTAATCCACATTTGTCATCAATTGAAATGAATGGCTCTCGTCTTCAGGAGGCCTCAAGTTTTGACAAGCTTCTGGGCTTGACCATTACTCCTGATCTTAAATGGAACACGTATATCAAATCTGTTGCCAAGGCCGCTGGAAAAATGGTGGGATCTTTCTATCGATCCAGTAGATATCTCACTGCTGATGCTATTCTCTACCTATATAAGAGCCAGGTACGTCCAAGGATGGAATACTGTTGCCACATCTGGGCAGGAGCTGCTAGAAAGGACTTGTCCTGCCTTGATAGAGTTCAAAATAGACTTCGTAGCCTCGTAGGAGATGTCCTTTTCTCCTCCTTGCAACCTCTATCTCACAGAAGAGATGTTGCGAGTTTGTCTCTGATGTATCGTTATTTTCATGGAAAGTGTTCAACTGAGCTTCAATCTATGGTCCCCCCTCGCCAAACTTTCACAAGAAACACTCGTCTAGCTGTAAACACTATCAATAATTTCCCCCACTCTTTATCTGTGCCTAAACCTAAACGTAGATTCCATGAACAAAGCTTCTTTCTTAGAACTGCACGCCTGTGGAATTGTCTTCCGTTTTCCTGCTTTCCGGCTGACTACAATATGGTTGTGTTCAAGTCTAAAGTAAATAAGTTCTTGATGAGCCGTTCCATATAAGTTATTAAATTTACCAAATTTTCATTACTAATGATTACTATATTGACCAATTTCTACTGTACACTCTTTAACCCTTATCCTTGAGTGGCCTCTGGGCCTTGATAATGTGGTGATGCCTTTGTAAAAAAAAAACAAAAAAACTTGGAAATGTTTCTGTTGAACTCAGAAATGTTTCTGTTGAACTTGGAAATGTTTCTGTTGAACTCAGAAATGTTTTTGTTGAACTCGGAAATATTTCTGTTGAACTCGGAAATGTTTCTGTTGAACTCAGAAATGTTTCTGTTGAATTCGGAAATATTTCTGTTGAACTTGGAAATGTTTCTGTTGAACTTGGAAATGTTTCTGTTGAACTCAGAAATATTTCTGTTGAATTCGGAAATGTTTCTGTTGAACTCGGAAATATTTCTGTTGAACTTGGAAATATTTCTGTTGAACTCAGAAATGTTTCTGTTGAACTTGGAAATGTTTCTGTTGAACTCGGAAATATTTCTGTTGAACTCGGAAGTGTTTCTTTTGAACTTGAAAATATTTCTGTTGAACTCGGAAATGTTTCTGTTGAACTCAGAAATCTGCACCGAATTTCGAACGGAACCGTTTATTTAATTCACCTAGATAGGAAAGTAGCAGTTTGTCAGGCATGACGGGTAGACATCATACTTATTTCAGAATTATATGCGAGTGGCTGGACAGCAGTACTCTCAAAGGAAGAGTAAGGCCAGATCGAGAACTTACTCCAGCCTCCCGATCAAGGTAACGTCAAGTCATGAAGAGCAGGTGACTGATGTAATACAGAAGCAGTCAGGAATAATTCTGTTCATGGTTTCGTATCTCGTTATGCAGAGCAGATAATACTTTGATTGCCACGGTACTTAGTAATAACTCTATTCACAGTGTCTGGAAGAGTTAATCTATTCACAAAATAGGGTAGATAAGCATCACACCATACCAATTAATGAGATGTTCAGATTCTCAGTTGATTGATGAAGAATATTATGAAAGGATTAAATGATTATGTAATTAACAAAATCTATTTACTTATGAGCTAGTATTTGTCAAAATTAGATTTGAAGATGATTATATTGTAGTCTGCGAGGAAGCATTCCCGTGTTAACGTGTTCCACATATGTGAAGTTCTTGGAAATAAACTCTATTCAAGAAAAACCTCGGTTGATGCTAGTTACAAGGGGGAAAAAGAAGAAAAGGCCTTTCGGTTATTGTAATTAGACGGTTTAGGTTGTGAATGCCTAACATGGTGGAACCAGAAAATGGAACTCAGTCGGGCAGCTTCCATGAAAATAATGATAGAGTAACGAAATACCGACAATGTCTTTTTATTGTCAAAAAAAAATAGATTTTAAAGAACAGAATAGATATTCACTCACAAGATTGTGAAGTCCATTTTAGTTTTCTGTAAACGCAAGATTCTTTTGAGCGGCATCTCTCAGGATGTGGCAGACGCTTGGTGTTTTTCTTCAATTTTCATGTTCCCACATTCCTTTGGTACGACGTTATTTATAATGGCGGGGTTTGGAATACGTGTAATAATCATTTGGTTTTCTGTGTGTTAGAATTTAGTTTTTATTCTTATGAATTTATGATTTATTTCGGTCTGAGATAATTTAATCTGGTCCTTTTTTAGTTTAGTTTTTAATCATTAATAATATTTATTTTGAATATTTTATAATAAACTAAAAGTGTTTCAGGAGATCTGTAGATGGTCGATATAAATGTTCATCAATACTTTAATAAAAATGATTAGTGAAAAAAATGTTGTTTTTTTTTTTTAGAAAAAAACCGTAAAAATTGAAAGAGTGCCAATAATTTCGGCTTTAACTGTATGTTATTAATATTCCTGTTGATGTGTGTAGGACATGAAATAAAAAAAAACATACAGCTTCTCCCGCTGTTTCTTTTTAAAACATGAAAAAAATACAATGACTTTTCCTGACCCAAAACTAACGAAGTATTCGGTTAATAAGTAAAAATTAATTGCTTAGAAATCGAAAAAATGTAATTACAACTAAAAAAGCAAGAAAAACATCCGTTATTGGTGCACTAGACATGCATAAATATGTTAGATATTCGCAAATGGATTCCATGTCAAGAATACAGGACATTCCACATTGTCTAATGGAATGAATAATTTGATCCAGAAATATGTGAGATGATATCGGTCAAAGGATTGAAACAATAGGCAAAGGGAATATTAAACATTCCAATAGGAAAAGAATGTTTACGTAAATACACTGGCAAAAAGAGAAAGTTAGTCAGAGAGAGCGAGGCTGCCACATTTCTTTACCGCCCGACACCCGACACAACAAGGAACACCAGCTCACGCGCCTTTAAGAAACGTCAAAACTCCAGTAATAATTTATAATCAAAATCTGATTTGTCGGTACGAAATAAAAGTAATATATATTTTTTATAGATCAACTGTGTTGTAGTTTTACTCGCTGTCAGTGAGTATATATTTTGTACCAGTGACAAAAGTAGATGGTAACAATAGACTGGACAAACGCATTTTGAACAACCGATCGCAGCGAATACAAAACACATATCGGTGTTTAATTCATAAGCGTAAAATAAAAAGTTAATGGTTCTTCTAGTTGAAATGTATTTTCGTAAACTCAAGTTGTAATTTAACAAAACCGTTGGCACTTTACTTATAATTGCGTTAATTTATTGCATCACTAGACAACCGTATTTTTCATTACTTACACCAAAATATGTCAATCGAGAAGTTAATTCTCCTAGTAGTATTGATTATTGTAGATTATAGTAGGAAGGTACTGAATTTAAAGAAGTGTAGTTAACTGTTAAAAATAATTGTATTCATTTATTTCACATTTGGACAGCCATAAATCTCATGATTTTAATAAATATCGTTAAATAAGGAATTTATTTTTTCTTCTCGTTGTACTGATTAAATTTTATAAATTAAAGGCTAAAACTACTGAATTAAAAAAAAAGTTTAGTAAACAGTTAATAATAATTGCATTATAACAATCAAAATCGAAAAATACAGAAAAGAAATCTCAATTTTGCCGTACTGAAATTGATAATCATTCAGTTAATAATTTATAAATAATGATTTCGAAATTCACGAATTTTGTTATGCAGAAAGAAATGTGAAACAAAAAGCCATAAAATCTATCCAAATTTGCAAAGATATGCATGCAAAATAAATGCAGCTATTTTTTTAGGAAGAATTATAATAATATTCACAAAATGGAAACAAGTTTTATACGTTATTCGGTTAAGAGAAAAAAGTTTTCAAAAGTCATACTTGTACGGAGGATAATAATTGCAGTAATATTTCGTTTTATTATTTGCACCATTATATGGAAGATTGTTGTGTACTAGTTTATTTAATTTCTTAATAAAGAAAATTAAACTATAATTTATTATATCTATCTATCTATCTCTCTCTCTATATATATGTATATATATATATATATATATATATATATATATATATATATATACTAATTGCATGTTCATTATTATAGGTATATATTATACTATTAAAAGCGATGTATGCGAAAGTATTCTTTTATTAAATTGTATTCTTATTTAAACATCATCATTATCATATTCATTATTATGGTTTTAGATAACTCTTGAAGGAAATACCTCGCCCTGGTTTCCTTCAACCTTGTTTTGTCCCTTGATAGGTGTGACCATGAAGGACCAGATTAACTATCGAGGTCTTATATCCAACGGCTATTTAATTTTCCTCTACGCTTTTCATGTCCATTTTCTATCTCTCTATATGTTTACTTGTTCTTTCTATATCTGACAAAGTGGATCAGACAACTCTGTTCTGTCATTAATACAGTTGTGATGATGGACTTGCTTCATTGACCGAGAACCAATCCAGCCGACTTTTGCCATCGCTATATTCGCTATCTTCCTTCATTAATACCGTTGACCTATGCTCAACTTTCGCAGATATAATTTTCATCAGTCAAACCCCTTTGCCATGTAGCACTATTTCTCTGTACCACTGTTTCTAACACACTCTGCAGCATGGCCGAGTGGTTATTTGGCCATGTGCGTAGAGATACAAAGAAACACCTTCCCATAATTCCCTTTCCTAGAGCTCGCCCTCTTTCTGTTCAAACCGTCATGAGGTGAGCACCATAATTTTTGCCTCTCCGTAAACGCTTTCCTTCAAGCAACGAAGCGGCCCGAAAAATGAAGAAAGAAAATTCCAGTCAGAACGCCACCAAGGGTGAAAAGGTCAAGTCGTCTTCTGGGAGAGGAAGGAGCCACACAGCACATCCAACATCTCAGATATGCTTTTCTTGTTACAGACCCTTACGACAGCTATCTTCAGATCTTCCCGAGACCGCTTTAAGACATTTACTATAACACGTCTGTCGGTCACACCTCAGTGGCCGGCTGATAGTGGTATAAATGGTGCCGTGGCCAAGATATATTGTTTCCCAGCATGGAAATAATTTCGACCCTTAAACTCACGGCACAACCAAAAATAATAACCCCTAGACGAATCGAATAAAAAATGATCCATGGTCTTTAAAAACTGAACGACATCAATCATTTGGTTTAAAACAATAGCACACCTGTAAAAGTGAGTTAATGTCCCAGTTGGGCCTCACCGTTATAAGTGAGGAGGTTGTTGGAACAATGCTACCTGCCTCTGTTTCTCTCCCTATCTTCTCTCTCTCTCCACCGCTCGTGTTGTCTGCCATTCTTTCACCCTCTACAAGTTTTTGTGAGAACGAGAGAGTGACTTTTGAAATTGTCGCAGATCTTTTTTGTTATTACATAATGTATAATGTTACAGTGAGAGATTAGTGAAGGCTTTGCTTCCCCCTCCTACTCTCTTCCCTTGTTTTTTAGTGCTTGTATAGCTAAACCTCCATGGCTGGTTGAAGAAGGGCATATAATAACGAATTAACTTGGAGTTTTTTAAAAATTTTCTACCAAGTTTAAAGAACAAAAATACTTATGCTTATTTTAATTACATTAAATGATGTTTTCAATTGTTTTTTATTAAAAATAAAAAAGCTGAAATCTTCGAGTATTTGCAAAAGCCAACTGTTACATGATTACGTTAATTTTTTAAAGTTTTCTGAAATGTTCATAGTTTTTTAAAGAAAAATTATGTTATTACATTTCGAATATTCTCTGAATTTCTTATAATTTCTAGGGAAATATTAATTGACTAACGAAGGAAATTTTCCTGAATTCTAGATGATTTTTAAGGAAGAATTATTCGAGCGAATTCTTTAATTGAAGGTTTATTTGAAATTGGACCGTATGATAGGGGTCCCTGAAATATTGACTGAGGAGTATTTACGAAAAGTTGAATTAATTCTTAAGAAAAAGATTTCCTCAGTCTAGAAAGATCTCTCTTTAATTGAAACTTTAATTTTCTCAAGCTGTTAGCTATACAAAGCTGGTCGTTAACTAATAGACCTCCCAGGTGTGGCGGGAGTTGATTAATTCGAAATATCTTTGTGATCTTAGGAAGAGGGTTGTTTTTTAAACAATAAACTAATTACTTTGAAAAAAGTTCATTAACGTGAAGGGTTTCTGAATTCGAAATGACCTTGGTAATGGTCTATAAGAAGAAATGATGTATAAGAATAAATTAACTAACTTTAAATGTACACTGAATTTTAAAAATAATAATTACGAAATGAAAAAAAATTTGGGATGTCTCTGAATCTCATTCTGAAGGGTACATTGATTCAAAATGAATTTTCTTTGGTCTTTTAGGAAGATTAATTTTAATAATGAACCAAATGTTTGGAATAATTTTTGAATTGTATTGTGAAAAATTGGTCGATTCGAAGTTTATGATCTTTTGAGAAGATTGTTTTTTTGAAAATAATACGAATTACTTTGGAAAGAAGTTAACTAATATAAATTCGGAATTTTTAATGGTCCTTTGGGAGGAAAAAATGATTTTAACGAAGAACCAAAATACTTGAAATAATTTTTAAATATTGGATTGAAATTTTAATGATATTTTGTCAATCAAGTTTTGAAAAATACACATACTTCTTAAAATTTGGGAAAAAGTTAATTATGAATATAATAACTTTAAATGCGTTAAAGATTCTAATTGTGACCGAGGTGCTCTGAAATGATTTTTTTTTTAATGTTTTCTTTTTTAAGAAAAAATATTGTTAACACCCTATTTCTTTGATTTAATATATACCAGGTTTCTGAATTGTTTATTTTTTAAAAAATATTTTGCCCTAATTGAGTATTCTCACTCATGAAGGCTGAGTGCCCTTCTTTAATTAATTCTTTATATAATTAATAAATACTCCGCGGTGCATAGTTTTTATTAGTCGTTCGGCGGATTGTTCGGACTCCTTGCTCTAACAGAATTAAATTGGATTAGAACCTCTAAAGACCGAGATTTAACTAAATCCATATAGGTCGGCATGATGACGTCACGTAACACCGACTTATTTAAAATACATTATACTGGTTGCTGAAGAGAGCGTAAATCCAGTTACTGATATAATAACTTGAAATACATATAGGTCGGCGTGATGAGGTCATGTAACCCCGACTTGGTTAAAATACATTATACTGGTTGCGTAAGAGAGCCTAAATCCAGTTATTGAAATAATGTTGTAAGTTGATGCAGAATAAATTAAAAAACGTATAGGTCGGCGTGATAAACTCACGTAAAATCCGGCTGAGTGAAATACGTATAGGACGGCGTGATGAACTCACGTATAATCCGGCTTTGTGAAAAATATTATACTGGTTGCTTAAGAGAGCATAAATCCAGTAACTGAAATCATGAGGTCACTGCCTTGATGGAGGGCGAGGATGATTACCCTCTCTAGTATTTGAAGCAGAATACCAATCTACCAGTGAAAAAATAACTTGCTTCACTGAGTTCCTGACGGAACGAAGAGCATGGGGGACATTGATCGCTGACGACCGGTTGATGCACCATTCACGGAAAATTAGGGACTTCCGAAATTTATGAATACTCATAAATTTCGGAGTGCATAGGGAGGGATGTGGCACTATTTCTCTGTGCCACTGTTTCTAACACACTCTGCAGCATGGCCGAGTGGTTACTTGGCCATGTGCGTAGAGATACAAAGAAACACCTTCCCATAATTCCCTTTCCTAGAGCTCTCTTTCTTTCTGTTCAGGCCGTCATGAGGTGAGCACCATAATTTTTGTCTCCGTAAACTAGTTAGGTTAGTTAGCTTGGAAAAGCCTATTGTCCAGTTTTAAATTGTAAAAGTTTTTTTGTAATATATTGTATCTCTAATGTAAAATAAAATAGTTATGTTCCATATATATTACAATAGCGTCGCATGTTGTTTTTATTGTGTCTGCCATAAATGCCTTCATAAATGCCTTCATTCAAACAACGAAGCGGTCCGGAAAATGAAGAAAGAAAATTCCAGTCAGAACGCCACCAAGGGTGAATAGGTGAAGACGTCTTCTGGTAGAGGAAGGAGCCACACAGCACATCCAACATCTCAAGTATGCTTTTCTTCTTATAGACCCTAACGACGGCCATCTTCCCGAGACCGCTTTAAGACATTTACTATAACACGTCTGTCGGTCACACTTCAGTGACCGGTTGATAGTCGTATAGGCCCTATCTCGCAGTATTTTATTTTATATTTCATTGTATTAAATTATTGCTACACTAACATATCTCAAGAAATTTCGTTGTTGATTATTTATAACGATGTGTTTTTCTGTTTTAAGGAAATGACAACTCCTTTTCACGACTTCTGGCCTTCGTCTTATCTTCAGCCTTTTTGCGAACTTTTCGAAACACAACGTCGGGCACTAAAAGGACTTAAAGAGTCGAAGAATATATGTTAGTCATGAAACCTCAACCACCTCGAAATCGTGACAAAATGAGTGCTATTACTCCAGTTTGCTCTCTAATACAGGCGTTTCCTTTTCTCTCACGTAAACTGACCCTGAGTATAATGCGTTTTTTGCACGTTACTTCTCCTATTGTTTGACTATTGTGTCAATTTCTCGCCATAATGCCTCATAACATGTATACTCTATTCATTGAACATTTTTTACTTAATATTCGCAGTTGACTTTCTACTGTTCTTGATATTGTTTGGAAAATTGCAATTCATTATTTGATTTCATGCATGATATCGGTATCATTTCACACCATCTTACGAAGATATAGTTGTCAATTTCCTCGACATTTCCACATTTCACTGTGACTGGAACTTTTGTGGCATACTTGTTAAAAAAGACTTCGCTTTTATTCCCCAAAGAATGTACATTTTAATGCTAACTATACGGTTAGTATTATGAGTCCTTTCTCATTCTAGAGACTTTTTATGGACATCACACGAGACAAGGCATGAAGTCACTCGACGTAAGGAGCTAATAAGTATGAAAACTGATTGTTGTAAAGACAGAAGATGCCTATTGATCTTAGTCATGAAAAGGCCAAGAAGCAAAACAGTGAGCAGAGAGAGAGCAAGATAGATAGATAGATAGATAGAGTGATAGAGAGAGAGAGAGAGAGAGAGAGAGAGAGAGAGAGAGAGAGAGAGAGAGAGAGAGAGAGAGAGTTTCACAACTTTGTCAGTCGTTGGAAAGACAGGATTAGGAAGCTGTATTACAATGAGATATTAAAACAACGATTTGATAGAGACCTCTAGACCACCGAGTCAAAAGAGCTGGAACAAAGCAAGCAAGAAATAGATCAGCCAATTCTGAAGAATACATGCCATAATAGTATTTGTAGAAAAGACTGTAACTCGCAAAATCACGACTGTGTGAGAGGGATTGCAATGGAGAAGAAAGTGTGTGTGTGAGGGGCAATCGAATTACAGATAAGTTTATGCAATATATCAATATCCTTCAAATGGATAGTACTCCATACATGGCCTGATAGTTGATTTGTAGAGATGGAAAATAGCATCAGTTATGAGAAAGTATTTAGAGTGATTGAGAGAACTGATTTTACATAAACAGAAAGAGCAATGGATTTAATATATAGACTGCAAAAATGATTTCATGAGAAAGAAAGACCAAGGAGTTTTAGAGTCGATTTTACATCGAGAGCAGAACTATCCATAAGAATCCCAGAAAGAAAAGGGACATGCCTGCGATTTAAACCAATAGTTGAGTCGTAACATAATTAAGAAAAACAAGCCATTTCTCACCCCAATCCTAATAGATCATAATTACCTTGTAGATGAACTACATATGTCAACTAACCTGAGAGAATTGAGCGGGAAGCAATACTAGAATAGAGAGGGTGTCATCAGCATACATGTTAACTTTCTGAATAATATTTTTTGAAAGGTCATGTAGAGAAGAAACAGTGTTGGACCTAGAATAGAGCACCGAGGAAGACCGGATTGATAGCAAAAGAATACGAAGATATACAATAGTGTAAGACTTGTAGCAATGATATCGTTGGCAAATTATAGATGAGTAAGGTGTTTTCCGTTTATGTTTATACCTCTGCACCCAAGTTAATTTTATTGATTATGAAATGTTGCAGACAAAATACGAAGAAGTTTGGCGAACTGTTGTCGCCTTGTTTGACATCTCTTTCTCTATTGATTTGTTTTCATTATTTCGTTCGAGTTTTCATTGCTGTGGCTCCGTTAAAAATGTCTTCATACAAGTGGATATAAACACTGTTCAATCATTGATTTTTCAAAGCTGTGAACATGGAACTGCATTCGATGGAGTTAAATACGTTTTCATAATCGACAAATACAAAACAAAGTGGTATACTCTGCCCATTAGTTTTCTCTTTAAGGTTGCCTACATCTTGAAGGTGATTCATAGTGGAAAATTCAGTTCGAAAATCAACTTGTTCTTTGAGTAGGTTTCTGCCAAGTATGTATTGCATCCTTTTAAGGAGTAGTTGAGAGAATTCTTTGTAAACAACAGAAAGTAGACTCATTAGCTTGTAATTCGTAATATCTTTTAAGTTTATTTCTTTTGAAAGATAGTAACTGCCGTATTCGTCGAGTGACTTGGCATTTTGTTTTTTTATTAAGGCATTGCTTGTATAAAGCGATCGAGTCGTCCCTAATTTCTACTGGATAGTTATTACTCTTTCGTCGTTTAATTGCAGACTCCGCTTTTATTATTAAAATATTATATTATTATTGATTTGATTGTAAGTTAAAATTAGTTGAAATTTTCTTTAACTAATTTTGCGTTAATGATATTTAAATGTTCTTTAATGCGTACATAAATACATACTTTAAGAAATTTTCTTGAAAATGTCATTATTTGTTTAGAATAGTTAAACCTAAGCTACACAGATTATAATATTTAGAATCTGGTTTAGAGGAGTTGTCCTTTTTAAAGAATAAACCATTCTAAAGAATACGGAGTTTGTCTATTTTTTAAGGTCGCAAATATGTTTAGATAGAGAAGTCTGCTTTATGAAACCGAATACATTTTCAGAATGTTGAAACCTCGCATTTTCTTTTAGAAATAACTTATAAGACCGCGATGATTTAAACTTGGTATAACCAATTGCATAGTCTGCTATGTTATCCATTAAGCCAAGCAGAGACTTCATCAGATATTTCAATTTGAATAGTAATTTCTTTTGTTCTTTTATCTCCAAAGAACATCGAAGTTATGAGGTATTGGCATGTAGCCGCAACTCTATATACCATAAATAGGTTAACGCTAAGACACGAGAACTGACATCAATCAGATTTCGAGAAAAGAAATGCAAACTTGATAATGAACGAATGTTTGACGGAAAAAAAACCTCAAAGAGATCTAATCATTTAAAAAAGAACGCAAATTTCAGCTGCTTGTCTCTTCTGTTTGCAGAGAGAATGTTTGATTGGCGTTGGAAATGCTAACCTCAGAATTAGTCATCAGACAGAAACTGCTCTGTCATAAAGGAAATTCGTTTCTTTTGTTTAGAAGGAAAGAAATTAGAGGCATTAGTTTCATTAGAATTAAACAATAACAGACATCCATCAGATGCGTCAATTTGATCTGTGCGTTTTTGCAACGAAAGTATTCTGTCAAACATTTGTGCCACAGACCAATAAAAATGCCATTTTAAACTTAAGCTTTGCATGATAACTTAAATGTTATAAGCCAACAATTTGTTGTATTTATTTGCTTCCCCACTGAGCAAATTAGACACAAGGCCTTTTTTTAATGTGGAGAGAGAGAGAGGGGGAGGGGGAAGGGAAAAGGGGACCAGCTTCCGAGAGGTGGGAAATGGGAGCTGGATAGTGATTTGCACACTGGTATGTAGGGTTGCCCCTACATGGACCAGAAGATTGCCGCATTGGCAATGGTCTTCGATTGCTGCCTCTGCCGGAACAGATGGTGTTTATTTGCTCCCCCACCGAGCTAATTAGGCACAAGGCCGATTTTTAATGTGAGGAGTGAAGGGAGGGGGAAGGGAAAAAGGGGACCAGCTCCCGAGAGGTGGAAAATGGGAGCTGGTTAATGGTCAGGCATGTGGGGTTGCCCCCACATCTGGTCTTTGCTAGTCATAGCTTGCAGCATCTGCCGGAACAGATCTTGGCCCGAAGGCCACAAAGGTCCAAGCCAACAATTTGTTGCCATCACTTTAATGCAAGAGACATTTCAAAATTGAGAGTGACACAGTAACTGAAATGCAATTTAGCTTAAGCCATAAACTCATATTTGAAGCCTAAAGGTTTAAACTTAAAGGATGAGCGAAAATGCTATTTAAATGCTTTACAAACTGACCAGAATATTATTGATAGTGACAGACGAACATATGGTATTTTAAACGTAAGCGTGACAGACAATTCTATTTCAAATTTAAGAGTGGCACAACAATTAATATCTTATTTATAACTTGAAAGATAACAGACTAAAGTAAATGCTATTTCAAACTTAAACTTTACACATTAACCTACGTATTATCTATAACATAAGTGTGACATTAATCATCATCAGCATCATCGTCATAATCTCTTATGAATTCAAGGATTCTATTGGTAGTATTGGTTTCCCCGATACTTTTCTAGTAATAATTATTTCTAGAAAGACATCGGGTATTTGCGGGACGGATCACACGAAGGTTACAAACATCCTAAGTGAAAGTGATTTTTATGGAATGAACTTGATGACAAAGTTGAATCACCCATGTTTTCAGTCTGTGTTGTTAGTTACAGTGTGATGTAGTAAAACCGGCAATACATAATGCATACATAATACAGTACAATACATAATACATACCTAATACATAATACATGCATATTATATACATAATACAGTACAATACATAATGTACACATAATACTAATATAATACATACAGTACCATACATACATAATACATACATAATGCATGCATAATGCATGCATAACACAGTACAATACATAATACAATACATAATACATACATAATACAGTACAATACATACATAATACATGCATAATACAGTACAATACATACATAGCACTATATAATACATACATACATAATACAGTACAATAAAAACATACATACATAATACAGTACAATATATATATATATAATACATACATAATACAGTACAATACATACATAAAACATTCATAATACATACATAATACAGTACAATAGATAATACAATACATAATACACACATTGCACAGTACAATGTATAAATAATTGTAATTGAGTAAATAGATGTTCTAGAAAACTGAAATTTATAAGAAAGATAAAATCCTTCTCTACTTTTTTTTTTTTAGAATTCTTTGTACTTACACTATCCAAGTTTATGCGCGTAGAATTTATTACAATAATTCAGAAATATAATTACAATTTGTCTGTGCAAGTAGTGTTACATATACGGTGATATAGGTATGCGTTTGGACTGTAGTTTTAATCATGTCTCACCGACGAAAGTGTGACAGAAGCTATCATCGATTTGCTGGCCTCCACCGAATATCTACGACTCTTAATTTATTTCGGACAACGTAATTATAATTATTATTATCCTGATTATTTGCGCTTAGCACAGGAACGCGAGGAACTTTTTAGGATATCTGAATCGGAAAAAAACTTGTGCCTATTTTCCGGAAGTATTAGACTTACGAGCTGCAGATGTTCTTGTGTCAAGATTTTGTATAGATGGCTTTTACTTCTCTTACACTGCAAGAACTGTGGCAACAGAATCAGAAAATGGGATTGAGAAGTCAGCGCCCCTGAAGAGAAGAACTCTGACTTGCGAAAAGTGTCTGGGCAGCCCCGTCGGCGTTTCCGTCAAGGGCGACTCAGGCGATTAGCAATAACTAACCCCTTCTTAAATATAGAAGGTAAAGCATGGGACGGTGAACATCTAAGAACTGCACAGAACTAAATTCCCACTACAAAATCAACAGGGATAAGACCATTACAAAAATGCTCGAAGCTCTGCTGATTTTGGGACCGAGGGTAAAAATCCCTATGCATGGATACACGATCTCTCCATGTACGTGCACATGGGATATTTCTAAATAAGAGATTTAGTGCTAGATTCAAGGCGAGTATGTTTTGACATATGTATGAACATATACTATGTGCATGCGATTAACGCCTTTTTTCTTCAATGTATAAGTATATTAAGGAGAGCAACTTGAATTACGCAGGTCAGTGATGATAATATTAGACATGCTTAAACTATCTTCACGGCCTACATCAACAGTTATAACTTTGCGAAGAACGCTATCATCGATTTGCTGGCTTCGACTGAATTTATTTCGAACAAGGGAATTGTAATTATTATCTCAGCCCGAGAATTTGTGCTTAGCACAGAAACGTGAGGAACTTTTTAGGGTATCAGAATCGATATCAGAATCGGAACAAATTTGTGTCTATTTTCTGACGTAAAAAAATATTCTTTTCATTGGTTTTTATTTGTTTGTATTTTAGTTAAAACTTAATTTTCTATGATTCGTATAAATGCTAAAATGCTAAATATTTATTAATATTAAATTAATTATTGATTAAAATTTAATTATTGATTATGAATTAATTATTGATATTTATTGATTATAAATTATTGATTATTGATTATAAACATTTATTGATTATAAATTAATTATTGATTATAAATTAATTGTTGATTATAATTTAATTATTGATTATAAATATTTATTGATTATAAATTAATTATTGATTATCGATTATTCATATTCATTGATTATAAATTAATCATTGATTATAAATATTTATTGATTATCAAGTAATTCCTGATTATAAATATATATATTGATTATAAACTACTTATTGATTATAAATATTTATAGATTATAAATTAATTATTGATTACAAAATAATTATTGATTACAAAATAATTATTGATTATAAATTTTTATTGATTATAAATAATTATTGATTATAAATATTTATTGATTATAAATTATTTATTGATTATAAATAATTATTGATTATAAATAATTATTTATTATAAATAATTATTGATTATAAGTAATTATTGATTATAAATATTTATTGATTATAAATTACCAGTAAGACTGAAATCTATGGAGTATCACTATGAGTGTACTTCTATGTTTGGGAAATGATTAGTACATGTGTGATATTTTCTCAGATTCGGAATCATTAATTGTATCAGAATCGGGAATTTAAAAAAGAATCAGTAACTGTATCGGAATTGGGAATTTTAAAAAATACAGTAATTGTATCGGAAGCGAAAATTTAAAAAAGAATCAGTAAGTGTATCGGAATCGAAAATTTAAAAAAGAATCAGTAAGTGTATCCGAATCGAAAATTTAAAAAAGAATTAGTAAGTGTATCCGAATCGAAAATTTAAAAAAGAATCAGTAAGTGTATCCGAATCGAAAATTTAAAAAAAGAATCAGTAAGTCTATCTGAATCGAAAATTTAAAAAGGAATTAGTAATTGTATCGGAATCGGGAATTTAAAGAAGAATGAGTAATTGTATCGGAATCGGGAATTTAAAAATGAATCAGTGATTTTATATATGATATTTTTCATAAATATTTTTTTATCTTATGTTATCATAAGTCTAAGAAGTGATAATTACTATCATTTGAAGGATTCGAATTTAGTTAGAAAGTTACCTTTGACCTTATAGTCCGGTATTTAACCTCCTGACTACCTAGAATTATTACGTTAGAGAAAATAGAATTAAGTCATTTCTTTCTCTCGTTTTATATATCAACACACACACACACACACACACATATATATGTGTGTGTGTGTGTGTGTGCGTGTGTGTGTGTCTGTGTGTACGTGTGTATTTGTGTGCGCATGTACACGTGTGTGTGTGTGTGTGTGCGTAAAAGTAATTGTGTTCTATTAGACGGAAGGAAGAACGATTTCTTAGATATTTAACCCAGAAATATTGAATTCACTTTCAGACTACATACGGTTACTTACTTGCCGCCGGATATTTAAAAATGGCGCTCGACCATTTTGTCAAGAAAAAAAACAAAAAAACAAAAAGCAAAAAAAACAAAAAAACAAAACAAAAAGCAAACTAGATTTAGCAAGCGGACAATCAACTAAAAAAAAAGTTCGACGTCCCTTAACTTCGATGTCAACCAATTGTAGTCATTCAAACAATTCTCTAATAATTGCCCGCACTTTCAGTCAATTTTATTGGTCACTGTCCGTTGCAGTTATCGTTTTCTACACGTAGTTCCTCATCACCCTCGAAAGCGAGATCATATTTAGTTAAAATTGAAACGTTCCTCGGTCGACATTCAGCAGTGCTTTATATTTGAAGGCTGCTAACGATTTTTGCGATATTGAAATATCTTAGACGCCGCTTTTCTGAATTCATAGCAGACTGTCTCTCCTGCACCAAACGGCTATGATTTTTAAAAACATGTAGCATAAATTATTTTGTCAGGTAAAATTTAAAGATCAGACGTAGACGAAACAGAGAGAGAGAGAGAGAGAGAGAGAGAGAGAGAGAGAGAGAGAGAGAGAGAGAGAGAGAGAGAGGGCGATGAAGAATGACGTCACGTTTTGGGACACAGAGAAAACTAAGGTTTTTTTTCAAACTAATTTCTCGATGGAGACACCACCAATAATTTAGATAACGCTCTCTCTCCCACCCCTGTGGTAATTCTCTCCAAATAAAACTTTGAAAACGAACTCTCAGCGAACGTCTCCTTGTGTATTACTTTCTGCATAAAAAGATGCTGATTGTATAATAACAAGACGAACCGGTGACGTGAAGAAGCGACAATAATAGAAGTGTAAAAAAGAAACCACGTATAAACATCCTGTACCCATGCACCAAGAAGTTCTTTTAGTGATTGATAATGTTATACGAGTAAAAAGGAATTTTTACTCGATTACCGAAAACGATTAAATAATTCAAATGACAGAAAATAATTAAAACAAAATATTTTTAGTGTGCAATCAGTTGTATTAAACTTAAAACGTTTTTACATTCGTTTGGTATGAGTGAAACAGTCGGCTGATGTCAATCAACGGCCACGAATTCGGAATAGCGGCGTCTAGGTAAGATAATTCAATATCGCAACAGTTTTTCGAGTCAACATTTTCTAATTCACAAAGAGAATGTAGTTATTTGCATGGAGAGATTTACAATTTTCGATGTTTCAAGATGAGTCATGAGTAATGCGTTGGGCTCATCGTTGTTTTCGCGGTTTTCAACAACTTGCATGTTCTACTAGTAATAATACCCCCCCCACATGGAAAGCGAGCAGATACGCAACTAATATATCTCACCATGTGACTTTTCAGGTGTTTGTTACTAATATTAGGAGAATTGAAGCATTGTTTTGAAAACTATATATTGTAGTTCATAGAGATAATAATACACACTCATTGTACGGGTCGCTGCGCGTATAGAATTTAGTGAGACAATGGTAGCGAAATCATCAACAGTACTTCTGATTCATCAATTCTTACATGAATACAGGCCGACTGAAAGCAATGTCGAGATAAACAGAGAAAGACTCGTGTCCTCTCCGAGTTTTTTTCTTTCGTAAACAAGTGCTAGTGCTACCAGATTAGGCTGGCTGAAGATACTGGCTTAATAACCTAAAATGCATCAAACATTAATGCTATTATATTTTTCCTTTTCTTGTCCAATATGTTTTATAAAAAATATAATTGACGGGGAAATGAGAAAAAACAAAAACAACAACAAAAAAAAGACAATAAACAATAACACGAGAAACCCGATCACGCAGGATTAGTGAATCTAAGTGATTAGTGAATCTATCGACTTTCATTATAATCGGTCTGATACATCGTTCTAATTGAATGGTTCTCATCTTGGCGAACCTCCATGTCTTTACAAGATTCTGGGACTGGCCTTCACTCCTGATTTGAGATGGAACACGTACATCAAATCTGTTGCCAAGATCGCTAGAAAAATGATTGGATCACTATTTCCCAATTGTACCACGTGCTCAAGATCAGAGGAGAGAGAATCGGAGAAGAACTTGGTCGTTTACAGTCTTAGATGTGCTACCATATGCTGCAATAGCTACAATGCTATTCTGTCGCCGAAGTCGGGATAATTAATTCTCTGCAGAGAATTGATAATTAACGCTCCATGCCGTGACTTACACCCCAGTTCAGTCATAGCTGCAGCGAACCACTACTTTTTGGACATATTCAACACAACTTGGGCTCAAAGACACTATACTGCTCGGAAAAGAGATTATAAGTATTGACGTCCAATACTTTGTACCTGTGTGTCAGTAAGATAATATTCCACTGCGGATTAGGTGCACGATGCAGACACTCCAAGATACACTTATTAGACCATGATAACATCAAATAAGATCGTTGCAGTAACTTCACAATGCAGGTGATTTAGAGAGGAAGATCTATAATAAGATGTAAAATGTTATATTAACTTTAATGATTATTTGATAATTGTGACCCGTGGGATCATTCACTGAGTTCGGTGTAATCTGCTTAATTAAAAGAAATCGTCTGCTTATGGTTGACCTCAATAATTCTGGAATGGTGTAAAAATAAAGAGGAGCTCATCATGCAACTAGTAATAAACAAGCCCCCTTTATAAAGAGGAGATAATGGCTGGAAAGGTTCCCTCGTAGGATAAAATCTTACTATATATCATTCCGACAAAGAAGAGTATGTAAAGAGACAAGACGGCCCTTATTCAAAATCCAAAATTACTATCTGTGCGTGTCTTTCTCTCTTCATTTCTCAATTAGTGCGTGTTAAATCATGGTAGTAAACTTTGTCACTATTGCTTTTCATCAATAACGAGGGAAAAAGTCGAAGAGAAGTTTTAATGGCCACGGAGTGATTGTGATACTGTTAAATAAACACACACAAAAACACACACACACTCCCTCCTTCTCTCACTATTTCTCTCTCTCTCTCACACCCATATAGATAGATAGATAGATAGATAGATAAAGAGAGAGAGAGAGAGAGAGAGAGAAGCTGAAAATGATAGTCATAGATAGTGACGTAGTAAAAGAAGGGTTACTCTTTAGTTAATTGCAAATTACGACTTATAACACAATTAAAATGATGTTTTTAAACATAACCCAGTTCCAAATACAGATATAGTTTATCATGTATTTTGTGTAATTAATATATATATATATATATATATATATATATATATATATATATATATATATATATATATATGTATGTATGTGTGTGTGTATATGATTACTTCATTTAATCACATCAAGTAATATACGGAGATATAATTTTATACGTAAATTTTCAGTATTTACTCCAACTCAATATATATATATATATATATATATATATATATATATATATATATATATATATATACATACATACATATTACACTAAATACATGATAAACATGATGACACACATACACACGCACACACGCACACATATATATATATAATGCGACATAATCTCGTTGACACAACGGTTCTCGTCAGATCACCGAAGGTAAGCAACGTTGAGCTTGGTTAGTACCAAATGAGTGACCATTTGGGAATTCTAGACACTGCATGTGCTCTGAGCATTTGTTTCCAGTCGTCCTGTACATACACTTCACTTTCCACTGCTATTTAACAATATCGACTCTGAAGAGTTGTGGTTGGAGATTGCGCACCTCCTGCAACAAAACTGTCACGCGCAAGTACCCCTACATAGTCTGTCAAAGACTGGAGGAGCCTGTATATATATATATATAAGTTTCTATAATTTAGCTCCTATAATAGGAAATATAATAAATAAATATTCTTATCGCTTTCTATCGGTGACGTGCAAAAATACAAAATATTATTATGAAAAAAATTAAAAACTTTTTTAAAAGTACATATTTTCGACCAGTCCTTTGGTCTTCATTAGTGTAGTGAAAGTTATTCACACACACACACACACACACACACACACACACACACACACACACACACACACACACACACACACATATATATAAAAAGACAAATCTTAAAGAAACAAATTTTGATTAATGCAGCTTTTGTGTAATAACAGAAACTAGTCAAACTGCTTAACTGAACTTTGGCTGTGTAAGACCTTGTTCAACAGCAACAGCAAACGATTACTTTATTTTGTAAAATCATCGACTTTTGGTTGGATAAAAATCTTAAAGTAAACAGCGTCCATCCAATCAGAAGCGCATAAAATATGCCCCTCCTCAATACAAAAACTAACGAAACGTTGGAATGTTTCACCTTGTGAACCGGTCAGTTTCATATTTAACAAAAGACCAACTAACATCTAAAACCCTTACTTCACACATTGCCTCGTTATCAAGAGATTAGACATGTTTTATTTACTACTAATCTCACGAAACAAGCTGAAAGACACAAGTTTACTGATTACTCAGTAAGAGATGAACGCTGAAATTACTCAGTAAGACATGAAAAGAAAAAAGCTTTCCGTTATATCATGAGTCTTATCTAGCATTTATCACGGTAACGTTGCCTTTTGTTAATACGATTCCAGTTTGTCTTCTGATTATAAATATTTAATCTATTTTTGATTGATTTCGTTTTGATTTATGCTTTTCCTTCTGCAAGTTAAACATTTTTCTTCCTAAACTTAAATAATATTTCTCTCCTGTTACACCGTGTCTATAATTTTATTAACAAAAAGGCACACATACATATCTGCTTCGTTAGTAAGATAAGGTATATTGATCCGTGTTGTTTGAAAAAAATATACGCTGCATTTCTTCCATTTTTGTATTTTGTCCTGTCTCATATAATTTACAGGAATGTGATGAATGTTTCACTCCGTATAATGCCATAATCTATCACCTACACACATACACACGGGCTACATCTTCTATATAATAAAATGATTCCAGAAGTTTTCTTCTGGACCAAAATACCGTGGGTTTGCAATAACATATGCCACATACAAATTTATTATGTCTTGATTATTAGCCACATTTTAGACACCTTCGACGTTATAATAAAATCCTACATTACATCGTAGGAGCAACATAATCACAATTCCAACATCATTTGACGAGGTAGTTCCTATTTTCCCCTCTAAATCTACAGTCCTCTTACTAATCCAACTGATCACCGGACTATATACACAACTTACAACTATTTTTTCTCGGCACCCTTCGTAACTGGTTCACACACTCATATACATACCATTATCTTTCCGGTTACCGATTAAAAAATAATAATTTATTCCTTAGAAATTCCCGGCTTTTCTCATTGGCTGAGAACTGACAAATCCATTATTCGGGAATACACAACTTATTCAAAAAACGAACGCGTCAGACCTTCACAAACATGGCGTCGCTCTTTCTACGCGTATCAATCGTTTTATAAATATTAAACCAACTACAAAAAATCTTAACCGCTCATAATCGTAATTTTATCTATTAATACCCTTACGGTTACTTACACAGACATTTTCACAACGAAACTAACCCCCTTTAAAAAACATCTGTGATACAAACATAATTAACATTTACGGTTAGCATTGTTCTTTTTTTTTTGGTTCTCCGTACCAAACAGTGAACGATACTAGTTTTTTTTTATTTTAGTTTGTTTTGTCATTAATTTTCCGTTTTTTTTAAAAACTTTTTACTTTGAATTCTTTCCAGGCCTTACACCCCAAAATATAATCCCTTAAAAAACATTTACAGTTAGCATTATTTCTTTTCTTTACATAGTAAACTATAATGATTGACACTAACATTAAATCATAACCATAAATTGACATTTTATGACTTAAAAATATCATGTGTGATTTTAAAAGCTTTAAACTGTCCACTCCTTACTATTTTCGATGTGTGTGTGGAGTTGGGTGGGTGCCGGTGCATGCGTGTGTGTGTGTGTGTGTGTGTGTGTGTGTACGCGTGTGTGTGTGTGCGTGAGTTTGTTTGTGGTGTGTGTGTGTGTTTCTACATGTGTGCGTGTGTGTGTTCATTTTTTATTTTGTATGTTCGTGTGTGTGTTTTTTTCGTGTCTGCGTAAATTTGTTTGTGTTTGTGCGTGTGTGCGTGTGTGCGTCCGTGTGTTTTTGCGCGCATGTATGTGTGCGTGTTCGTGTTTTTTTGTTGGGATGTATGTTTTTTTACGCGTGTGTGTGTGCGTGCGCATTTCTGTGCGTGAGTTTGTTTCCGTTTTTTGGTGTGTACTTCCCTGTGTGTTTGCATTTGTGTTTGTGCGTGTGTGTATTTCTTTGTATGTGCGTGTGTGTTTTTTTGTGTGTGCATGTGAGTTTCTTTCCCGTGTGTGTTTTTGAGTTTGTTCTTCCGTGTGTGATTGCGTGTGTGTTTGTGTGCAATATGTGTGCGTGTCTGCGTATTTGTGTATGTGTGTGTATGTGTGTGCGTGCGTGTGTCTCTGAGATACAAACCAATCTAACACTTGCATCAACCAGACTCAGACACTGCAACGCGTGGCCGAGCGATTACAGCTAGTAATTTAATAAAACACTATTTCACATATTCATTGGGAGACAGTGTGTCTGTTAAACTCACATAGGTCACTACACCGATTTCAGTTAACGCTTTTTCTTTCATTTAACTTTGTACATTCAATTAATACGTTTATGAATTTTTGAGATGATGATTCATCATTCGTAATATTTGCATTCTTTAGACTATTGTTCTCATCTTGAGTGTTTATTTCACAGTGTTTCGGTCGATGTAACCTACGACCTTCTTTAGGGTATCTTGCCGAACTCAGGAATCTTTATATTGAACTCGGGAATCTGAAACGAATTTCGAACAGAAACCTTTATTTAATCCATGCTCTCGTTTCGTAAACTGTCACTGGGTAGAATTAGTTAGGACTGTCACTGGGTAGACTTAGGACTCCTACCCAGTCATGACTACCAGAAGGAGAGCATGCTACCCTTGTGGATTAAATAAAGGGTTATGTTGGAAACTCCGTTTAGAAAGATGAGAACGATAGTCCGAATAATCCAAAATAATAATGCAAATTCACTTACTACTTACTACAGCGATTATCTCATCTAGTATTTAACAACACTTTTGATGCTTACTCTATGTGACATTGACGTTACTTGACGCCATATTTGATTAAGGAGTTGTGTGAAAGCGACCGGAATTATTGATTCGCCTTTTATTTTACTCTATAAATGTCAACTTTCTACCTCGGAGTAAATTACCTTTCGGCATGTGCATGGTAGATTAGAGTGTCATCGATCTGCACGGCCAGTAATGAAATTGATGATTGAGTTTGATATTTTATTTCTTTCATATTTAACGCCCCTTCTCTTTCTGTTTTCCTGCCTTTGCTCACATCGATTCCCAATCGGATTTACTAATCAAGGTGTTTGCCTTTGAAAACAGTTTCACCAATCGCTCAAACATGAAAAACAGATCGATTTTCCAATCAATGAAAACTGAGTTTTGTCCGTCGGTGCGTAACCCAACACAAGTCTTTAATTCGCTTCGTTTGAATTCTTATATTAATACTATATCGAGAACATCGTCGTCTTCCATCCCCACGCCAGATATTCATAATTAGGGAAGGTACTGTAAGATAGACGCAGTAGTTATTTATCACCAGACAAGATCAATAATACATTTTTAATGTTAGAAATGAAAAAAAAAAAAAAAACTAAACAAAGTAAATAGAAGTTTTCAACTTGCCAAGTGAAATTATAAAATGCATTTTATAGCAACTAATGTCTAATATCCAAAACCAATCTATATGTTTTTTCAACGCAATTCCAAATACTTTTGGCAAAAATGAAACAAACATGCTTTCGTTCCCTGTAGGGCAAGGACGGTAGAAATGTACATAGAAGAGGCTGCAATAGCCCAGTAACTGTTCAAATTCGTCTTGAATTGCGTCGTAGTCGTTGGGACATTAAATTAACCTTCTGGAGGTCAACTTCAACGTTCATGAATTGTGATTTAGAAAGACTACCCCCCTCCCGCCAAGTTCAATTAGAATCGGCGGTGAAACTGTCTCGGGTGATTTCTACGTAACCCTTTTTCAGGTGCAGGGTAAATAATAATACAATACGACAGTGTGACTAATGGCAATGTGCCTTGTTTGGGGCAGATAAAATTAAATAAAAAATATATATCGTTTCTATGTAAGCAATAAATCCATTAACGAATAGTATTTTATTTTGTGGGAAAATGCGTCACTTTATGAAGTTGCAATCTATTTCTAAATTTTAATTTATAAATACCGCCTCTGCCCATACACTTACACTTACACTAGATAAACAAGTCACGCGTTTTAAAATTTTGTTAAGACTCAAAGGAAAAGAATAAATTAGTTCGTGACGTCAATGAACCTAAAAAAAAAAAACGTCAAAAAAAAAAAAAAGAGCGTCAAAAAACGTCAAAAAAACGTCAAAAAAAAGAAAACTCGGTACTATTAAAACTATTGAATAAAACGTTTTGGGTGATTATTTCGTGTAACGGTGTATCAGTCCTTTCTGATTCCAATCATTCTAGCAAATGTTTTTATGTCTTAAGTCCTTTATATCTGTGAAAGGAGTTGTGTTTGACGGCTATGATAATTCAGTATCGGAGGAGAATGCTATTGAGTGCGAGACGAGAAAGTAAAAGAAATAATGAAAAATGTGAAATATTTAAATAATTTTCAATTATAAATTATGTTTTTACCAACATAATGTGTCTCACCAGGATGGTAGTATTGTAGTGAAGGTCTCAAATTTTCGGAGTATAATCTATTTTCAAGAGGAAGGAAAAGAAATGCGCAATCACTCGGTGTAGGCGTTCTCGCTTATGCTGGAAGCCGGAAGTCGCTAGTGGATTTTCGCAATCAGACATGTTCGCATTCTATTTTAATTATTTCTGAAACATGGGTCGGCATTAGGGTTAAGCATTATTAAATAATATTACAACATTTATGATTATTAATTATATTATTATTATGAGTATTATTTTTAATTGATTATTACTAATATTATTCACTTATAATTTTAATTCCATGTACAAGTGCGATTCGTATTATTTATTAATATAGTCTAAAGGAGATAATTACTGTGACCGGATATTGGAGTTAAATATAATTATTTCCCTTTAGGTAGTATTATATATACATTTACCATTTCTGTTCTTTGTTTTCTTTTTCTTTTTATGTTTTAACTGTAAATGTAATTGGTATTATTAATTAACTTATTTAATATATAACATATACTAATACTTATTTATTGTAAGTATCATTTGTTACAATTGTTTAGTACTGATGTCTAACGGGGTAAATACTGTGGCAAAGTTGGGATTTATGTAGAGTTATTTCCCTTAGTGTAATATCCTATGTTTTTATTTATTATATGTATTATTACATATTAATTATCTTATATTAAATGGTTTGGTGCTGCATGTTAATGTATTGCATAAATGCTAGTAATAATTTCATGTGTGTACTGATATTTTAGCATACGTGCGGACTGAATATTAGTAGTGTATGACAAATATGTTTGTTATTACTAAGTGGTATATGTTTGTTAATAGTGTTGTTAATATTCATATAGTTATATAATTAAACTGCAATTGGGCTCCACCCTATTACTTATTTTAAGGTTGATTTTTTTTATTAGCAATGATCTTTTAATTCTCCTTTTGTAGTTAGTATTTTTATTCGTATATTTTTTGTGGGGTTGTATGTGTGCGATAGGTGTTTGTGAAATGAAAATGCCTTGGTTGGATTATGTTCTTTTACGTGTATGTACAATGGTCTAACTGTGCTACTGATGTAAACTTCATTGCGTATCGTACATTATATTCTATACACGGCATATGTGCGATTGCATAAACCTGTTATTGCGAGGTATTTTAGTAGAGTGCAGGAGGCGTTTTTAGTTGGTCGTCTAGTTCTAGGTAAGTGCTGTCTCACTGTCGGTTCAAAGTGTATGAGTTGGATATCTATTTTTTCTCTGTGGACGGCTCTGCGAATTGCTGATATTATGATATCGTTAAAGTGTGGAAGTTTTAGGAAACAGGTGTTCGAGAGTATTGTGATTGTTTTCTGGATGTCCTAGGGTGGTTTTTGGCATGTGCAGGGTATCTGTTCTGCCTGATTATTCGTTGAAATATATAATGGAGTTGTTCTTATCTATTTCGCTGGTGCATTTGCTATGGACGAAGTTAACCTCATTCATGGCATATCATATTTTGACTTTAGTACGGAGCGCTGATTTGTAATTGATGAAGATGTCTGCAAGCGTTTTTCTTATTGATACTTGAATATATGTATCCTGTTTCGGTAATACGAGGGAGGATCTTTCAGTGAAAGGGATCTAGACGTGTCGGGATGTTCGATGGTGATTTGTGTGTTCGTTTTTGAATGCGATGAGGATTTTATCAGCTTCATCGCGAAACGATCTGAGAATGAGAATATCGTTCGCATACCTTGCGAAGAAGATGCTGGAGTAGCAGTTTCGTAGCCTGTCCATATATGTAATGGCAAGTAACACCGAGAGGCTAAATACCATTGATAAGTCTGATATCTTTTTATAGGATTTTTGTTTATATTTGAAGTGTATGCTGTGAACTATTATGCATAATAGTGAATGTACATCGATGGAAGTGAGGCTGAAGCAATAGAGGTCGTTGTCAACGATGCAGTTCGTGATGTGGTCTACAGCTTGGTGAGCTGGTACAGATGTGCAAGTTGGAGACAACATCAAGTCCGAATTCGTATTTGTTGTGTTGTAGGTGTTGGGGTTGAAGAGTGTGTATACAGTCGATAACCTCGTCTGAGCTACTAACGTATCCAACGTAGATGGAAGTAGGGGCTTGTGCAGTTGTAACAGGAACCAAGACATTTTGTAAAATGGTCCCTCTACGTTTGAGACGATTAGTTTTATTTTTGTTGTTGGGTTGTTCTTGTGTATATTTATAAAGTGGTAAAATGGTGGGAGTCTACTGTTTCTGCTGGTGATGACAGGCAATTTAATAAAACTATGGTCACTACCTTCATTTTTATTATCATACTCCAAAAATAAGCCGAATCAAGGAAATCTAAAATCACTATAGAGAGTATTTTTTTTCAATAAAATATTCAGAAACTTTAAGCGGTGATGAATTAAACCGTTTCTCTATTATTCCAGATTCAAGCATAAGGTAGATTATTATTGTGAAGGAATATCTTGCTACAGAATTAAGAAACTCTGCATTGAGACAAAAATAAAAACTGCATCACTCTATGAGAATTTCTCATTGACAACCCAACAAGAAGAGGTCCGGGATATGACCTAAAACTATATCCGATGGTGAGGCCTCACCTTGCGGGCTTGGGGAGTGTAGAGCCACCCTTTAATTGCCATTGTTCCAAGGTCTACTCTGACCCGGAGTGGTAGTACATGTTAGGGTCCCAACTATGGGTTAAATAGAATCTGACTTTAAAAAAATATACTCCATTAAAAATCGTTCCTCAAAATAACTAGATTCGGCATTAAATAACCTGAAAAAGCTTGATATGCCGTAAAACAAAACCAACCAACCAACCAACCAACCAACCAACCAAAAAGACGAAGTTCGTATGAGATGCAATCGCAGCTATATTTCTGGTGTTAATTCATATTCATATATATATATATATATATATATATATATATATATATATATATATATATATATATATATATAAAAGGCCGAATATTAGCTTTTGTCAATCAAACCATACGATTTTCGTGTAAAGTAAGGAAAATCGAATAAATTGGATTATACATACACATGGATACATACACATATACATGCATATCTATATATGCATGTATATGCATATGCATGTATATATATGCATGTATATATATGTGCATGTATATGTGTATGTGTGCTTCTTACCTTCATACGTAAATCGTATGGTTTGATTGACAAAAGCTAATATTCGGCCTTTTATATTTAATATTCATTTTTATTTTATTCATTTGTATTATTATTATTATTATTTATGTCAGTTAACGGTTTTATTTAAGTCACAAGTTTTATTGGTTTGAATGGCGTGATAAAAAATTAATGCTTTTTTTTAGTATTTTTTAAAACTAGATTCTCTTTTTCATGGTTTTTCGTGTCTGCAAATTGTTATTTTTTATTTGGATTTGTAAAATATGACTAAATTTTAGAGTAAAAAACAAACAAACAAAAACCAATAACATAAATATTTGGCGTATTTTTGCTAGGTTGTCTGTGAATAGAAAGCAATTTTAATTGGGGGTTAAATTCTTGCAAATCGACATCTATTAACCGATTGAAAATTTTGGAAGTAAGTTAGTACTGCTGCCTTCCTACGAACTATATTCTGGATATCATACAAAAATAACTTTTTTAAAAATCACTTTTTAAAAAAGCAATTCAATAATCAGTATATTTATAAAAGTTGAGCACGACAATATTATTAAAACAGTAATGTTAGGGAATTATGGATCGAATATTTTGGAATCGGTTTAGTATTCAACCCAACAACCGTGAGTCTGCCGGAAGAAACGTCAAAATATTGATCTTATTAATAATTTAATTACGATAAAATTGCTACATAGGTACAATATACTAACGGTTCAATTCTGCACTTGGTTTGCACATTTATCAATAGAAAGTTATGTATATCTATGTATTTTTATGTACATGATTCGCTCCTAAACTAATTAACGGATTGTTATGACTTTTAGAATACAGCTCAGAGGCTATATAAATATGGGTTATAATTAGTTTTATTTATTTTGACGCAAAGAGGATAAAAAGAGGTTAATTTGTCGTGAAATTTCAGATACTTTTCATATTTGTAAAATCTTAAGATTAGAGATTATATATCAATTAATAAGTATTTCTTAAATTTGGGTTTATTAGGAGTATTTTAAAGACGTTTTAGGGAAAAATATGAGCATGGTCTTCCATTTTAAAAATCGAAATTCAAGCATGTCAAATGTTCATTGCATTTGAACCATAGTAATTAGCCGTCAATGAAGCAAGATTTATATATTTTTAAGTTTTAAATTATAGATATTTTATAGAAGCAAACTCGTGTAAATATATTGATCAAATACGAATATGATTGTAGACATAAGATTTATTAGAATTATATCTTAATTTTCATCTCTGTAAACAAACAGAAAATAGAGCTAAACTTCTCTTCACAGAATAATGTTTGGGACGCTTATTCTTCTTGTTTTAATAAAGTTTAAATGAAATTAAGCTTAAATTAAATTCCCAGGCAACGCCGAGTAGAAACAGGTAGATAGTTCAGCTTCTTTGGTTAAAAAAGTCAACAAAATTCCTGGAATACGTTAACGTTTTTTTTTTTTTTTTAAATATTTGCGTAGCATTTATGAACCAGGCTTACTTATATCGTGGATATATTGTCGGCGACACAATAACTACACATTCTCTCTCGAGTCGAGGATATAAATTAGGAAATCATTTTCAGTTAGAGTATAGAAAATGACAAGTGCATTTGTGACGCCATAAAGGCGATTTGCTGTTGCTAGATATGTCGTTTTGATAGATAGATAGATAGATACATACATATATTATTATTATTATTCATTTGAAAGCACACATATTTGCTAATATTATTAGGTAGGTGTAAAAATGATGTCGTTTTTTTACGTTCAACTTCAAAAGATCATAATCCCTTTCATCATAAAATTTATTTATCAAAATAAGAACCATTAAAATCGATACATTTTTGCCAATGAGAAACAAGTTTATTTATAACATTAACATAGAAATCCAGAGTTCTGGATGCGAGGAAGTCATTGAGGGCAAATTCGGCATCATCTCGGCTTTTGAAGCATTTTTCGCGCAGGAAGTTGTCGAGATGCTTGAAAAAGTGATAATCGGTGGGCGAGAGATGGCGGATGAGGCAGAGTCTTATAGCCTAATTCGTTCGGCTTCTGCAGGATCAGTTGAGCAACATGCAAGAGCGTTGTCATGGAGGAGAATTGGTCCCTTCATATTGACCAATCTCGGGCACATGCGTTTTAGCTTCTGGTGCATTTCGTCAATTTGTCGGCAGTACTTCTCCATCGTGATCGTTTCGCCCGGATTCAAGAAGCTGTTATGGATGCGACCGGCCGCAAACCACCAAACAGTCACCATAACCTTTTTTAAATGTAATTTCGGCTTCAGGAAGTGTTGTGGAACTTCTACGGCATCTAACCACTGTACCGAACGTTGCCAGTTGTTGCAGAGGATCCATTTCTCTTACCACGTCACAATTCGCTCAAGATCGTTTTTGTTGCACAGAAGGAGCGTAGAAGACACCTCAAAACAACGACTTTTTTTGATTATCGTTCAATTCATGCAGCACCTATCTATCCCACCTTTTTGACTTCCCTGTTTGCTTTAAATGGCAAACGACTGTTGAGTGGTCGGCTTCGAGATCAACAACAACTTCTCATGTAGTTTTGCGACGATCGGCTTCAATGAGATCTTTCAAGTGTTCGTTATCAACCGCGGCCGTCTTCATCTTCGAGGATCTCGTCACCATTGCAAAATTTCTTGAACCACCATTGTGCCACATGTTTGTTAGTGATTTCTGGGCCAAACGCATCATTGATATCACGAGCCGTCGGCAGCTTTTCGACCTAGTTTGAACCGGAACAAGAAAATCGTGCGGATTTGAATTTTGTACATGCTGTCGAAAAGCCTGCAAAAAAAAAAAATTAAGAGATTGAGAACGGTAACGAATAACACGAGCCGATAGAGCGAAAACCACGCTTAAAATGATATATAACATGGCTATATATATCAATGAATTAATTCAGAAATCATATATAAAAGTAGCATATGTGAGAAAACAGTATTGTTTTTGTATCAACCTTATATATACGTTTAATATTAAAAAAATGCGATATCTTATACACTATAATTAAGACTAATTTACTAAATATTTCCATGATATTTATTGGATGGGTTTCTACAACCATTTTGTTTTATTTCTTATTTTGAAATGATTATCAAGTCTTCAAAGACATCGCGCTCACCTTTTCTTGTTCTCCGGCAGCTTTAAACATTACTCGTATTTCGAACCGAGTAAACATGTTACATTAAATAAAAACATTAAAAACTTATCCAGTTGTGTGAAAAAGTAACTTATATTGCCTTTAATAACATTTATTTTCTATGTATTTTTTTACCAACTTTTCGAATCTATGTGTATAGTAAAACAAACTCGCTATAACATACTAACTTTTCAAAAATCTAGAACAATTTTAAATTCCTGTACAAAAATAAGATTTTAACCTTATTTAAAGCACCTCGTACATTAATTACAACGGTTTATTTGTAGCACGAAAACAAGGCTACACGGCGATAGACTACACTAAAATTAGCTTCTCTTAAATATGTTCACAAAGTAAATCGAATTCTACACTAATAAATGTATGAAATAACCGAATACTAAATATGGTATGCACAAACTGAATACTTTTAGAAGCCCACGGCTTTAAACACTATAACGAAGCTTATAAACGTATAGATTTGTAACTGTTATATAATAAGGAACTATTTTATAATGGGTTGCAAGTTTTAGCTTGTAGAATGATTCATACGCTGTTTGATAAGAACATTTATTGAATGGATGGCAATTTCCGCTTAAAATGTTTTCAGCTATCTAAAATATCTGCTTTAGATAGTCAAACTGACAAGACTTAATATTTCCTTTTTTTCGCATCTAACGTTGACTTGCGAAAGGACCAAGATGATAGACCTGGACGCAGGCTTACTTGTATAGTGCATGCACGTTTACTTAATCAACGTAATGTTGTATTCCTGTTTTCGTAATTCTTCCCGGGCCATGTTTTTTGTTAAATAAATTTTATCAATACAATTTATTTAAATTGTATAGAGGTAGTCTTTAAAATCAAACGATGGAAATCTGCTTTATTCATATCCAACAAGACCAAAAAAATAAATACCTACTCAACAACCTTTTATTGCATACAAACAGATTTACCACATATCGAAATTGGCGATTTCGATATTTTCTCAAATTCCACTGATTCATCGCCTATCATGTACTTGTGTTTAGTTTATTTTATCTTCGGGCTTCATTCATTTTTTTCGTCGTGGTATGTGCCGGAATTCTTTCCTTTTTGTCGTCTCTGAACAGACATTTCGCTACTCAACTCCCCACAATCGTAGGTTAGATATGATCACAAATGGCAGTCCCTTGCGTCTTAGTTGTAATACGACTTGTTTGGATTGAAAAAAAGTAAAAAATATATCGATCTATGCCTCCGTTCGGTCTCGAAAGACAAAGGATACCTCCTGTACGAGCAGCTGCGCGTGTAATCGTGGGGCAAGGGTTGCGCAATCCCAACCACATCTCTCCTGAATCGGCACTGTTTGAGTCCAGTGGCAAGGAGAAGTCCCGGACGACTGGAAACAATGGCGAGATAAGCGGAGAGCACATACAGCAAATCGTCACCCATTTAGTACTGAACAGGTTCAACGTTGCTTAACTTCGGTGATCCAGCGGGGAGAAATATATACATTTGTATAATTTGAATTATTCGAACTACTCTTCTCGTCTTGAGTGTTATTTTCACAATGTTTCGGTCGATGTAACCCCTGAGCTTCTTCAGGTGTATCGTGTCGAACTCGGGAATCTTTCTGTCGAATTCGGGAATCTTTTTGTCGGACTCAGGAATCTGAACGGAATTTCGAACAAATTCTCGAGTTAAAAAAAGATTCCCGAGTTCATTATATACACCTGAAGAAGGTCGCAAGTTAAATAGACCGAAACATTGTTAAAATAACACTCAAAATGAGAACAGTAGTCCGAGCACTCCAAATAACCAATCCTCATCTAAAAAATTTAGAACCGTAAAAACAAATAATAGTTTAAATTTCTTTTCAACGCTATTAGATATTCAAGAAATTACCAATAAATAAAAGTACTTTTAAAATATCTGCACAATTTTTCAGGGCATTAAATAAATACGATAACATACAACGTCTTAGCACTGACCCAACACTTTACGGGTCATATAATTGGTTATAAAGATCCTTTTCAGCGTCTTAATGGTTTGAAAAAGTGAACGCCAAAATTCCTAGAAGGCGTTAACTTCTTTTTTCCTTGTCTTTGTGTGCAAGCCTTATTCCTTGGACAGATTGTCGGCGACACGTTAACTAATCATTGTTTCCCTGAGTCAAATCCGATTAGATTATATGAAATGTGACGTGAATTTATACGGACATTTTCACGCAATTTTCAGGTTGTCGGACATGCCGTTTGAAACCTCGGGGTTTAGAAATAATCGCCACATTTAATGACCAAGAACAGCGAAAGAGAAGGGAAGAGACTCTTACTTGCTATCGAGAAGCGTAAGCGAGTCAGAATGTCGCAAATAGCGTCGAGTAATTGAGAGCTTGCGGTAATAAAATAATTGTTATTCACCGGATATAGAATATCGGTGATTCGGGTCCTCCTCCTGCATTGAGAGGCAATGGCCATCTTCTGAAAAGTCAAGAAAGGTCTATCTGCGCAGGTGAAACCCAACACACCCGAAAGCAAAGCTGGGTGAAGTAGAAAATCATTGATATTATTGCAGGGTCTACTTCAGAAATGGATAATTTCCTAATAATGAGATTGTTTAAAACAATTTCATTTGTTTAAGCACGCATACACATATATTATTTATTTTGGTTGTTTTACATTAGCGAAAGTAGCATCGTGGGAACGCCCCCTTTGTTTTAAATTCACTTTAAGTGATAGAGAGTTTTCGCCCTTATTTACGAATGCTTCCTTAACCTTTTTCTTTTCGACAGGACACATTTTGTCACAAACATACATATATACGCATAATTTTATAATTTTGTTGAATTCATTTACTTGATTCATTTAATTGAATTAATTTTGTTGAATTAATTTTTTTGAATTAATTTTATTGAATTAATTTCATTGAATTAATTTTGTTGAATTCATTTTATTGAATTGATTTTGTTGAATTAATTTTATTGAATTAATTTTATTGAATTAATTTTTTTGAATTAATTTTATTGAATTAATTTTATTGAATTAATTTTGTTGAATTAATTTTGTGTAATTAATTTTGTTGAATTAATTTTATTGAATTAATTTTATAAAATTAATTTTATTGAATTAATTTTATAAAATTAATTTTGTTGAAATAATTTTATAAAATTAATTTTGTTGAATTCATTTTGTTGAATTAATTTTGTTGAATTAATTTTGTTGAATTAATTTTGTTGAATTAATTTTGTTGAATTAATTTTGTTGAATTAATTTTGTTGAAATAATTTTATAAAATTAATTTTGTTGAATTAATTTTGTTGAATTAATTTTGTTGAATTAATTTTGTTGAAATAATTTTGTTGAATTAATTTTATTGAAATAATTTTATAAAATTAATTTTATTGAAATAATTTTATAAAATTAATTTTGTTGAAATAATTTTATAAAATTAATTTTGTTGAATTAATTTTGTTGAATTAATTTTGTTGAATTAATTTTGTTGAATTAATTTTGTTGAATTAATTTTGTTGAATTAATTTTGTTGAAATAATTTTATAAAATTAATTTTGTTGAATTAATTTTGTTGAATTAATTTTGTTGAATTAATTTTGTTGAAATAATTTTATAAAATTAATTTTGTTGAATTAATTTTGTTGAATTCATTTTGTTGAATTCATTTTGTTGAATTCATTTTGTTGAATTAATTTTGTTGAATTAATTTTGTTGAATTAATTTTGTTGAATTAATTTTGTTGAATTAATTTTGTTGAAATAATTTTATAAAATTAATTTTGTTGAATTCATTTTGTTGAATTCATTTTGTTGAATTAATTTTGTTGAATTAATTTTGTTGAATTAATTTTATAAAATTAATTTTATTGAATTAATTTTGTTGAATTAATTTCGTTGAATTAATTTTGTTGAATTAATTTTGTTGAATTAATTTTGTTGAATTCATTTTGTTGAATTAATTTTGTTGAATTAATTTTGTTGAATTCATTTTGTTGAATTAATTTTGTTGAATTAATTTTATAAAATTAATTTTGTTGAATTCATTTTGTTGAATTAATTTTGTTGAATTAATTTTGTTGAATTAATTTCATTGAATTAATTTTGTTGAAATAATTTTATAAAATTAATTTTATTGAATTAATTTTGTTGAATTAATTTCGTTGAATTAATTTTGTTGAATTAATTTTGTTGAATTAATTTTATAAAATTAATTTTATTGAATTAATTTTGTTGAATTAATTTTGTTGAATTAATTTTGTTGAATTAATTTTGTTGAATTAATTTTGTTGAAATAATTTTATAAAATTAATTTTATTGAATTCATTTTGTTGAATTAATTTTGTTGAATTAATTTTGTTGAATTCATTTTGTTGAAATAATTTTATAAAATTAATTTTATTGAATTAATTTTGTTGAATTAATTTTGTTGAATTAATTTTGTTGAATTAATTTTGTTGAATTAATTTCATTGAATTAATTTTGTTGAATTAATTTTGTTGAATTAATTTTGTTGAATTCATTTTTTGAATTAATTTTTTTGAATTAATTTTGTGTAATTAATTTTTTTTAATTAATTTTATTGAATTAATTTTATTGAATTAATAATGTAATGATCAACTAGCACAACAGTAATTAAACTGAATGTTCAAAATTATATTTTTTAATATAGAAAACGGGTTGCATATGTTTCAATTCAGAGAGTTTTGATGAAGGTTTGAGGTCTAGATAAAAGTTTAACAGAGTGCGGACGCGCACTGACTACAATATGGCCGTCTTCAAGTTCAACGTAAACAAGTTCTTGATAAGCCGTTCACATTTAGTAATCCAATTTACCAAGTTTACATTTCCACCGATTACTATGATATTGTCCTTTTGACCACTGTAACTCTTAAACCCTTATCCTCGAGTGGCTTATGGGCCTTGATAAGTGGTAATTCCTTTGTAAAAATGTGAAATGTCGTCACCGTAAGGAAAAAAGACTATAAAAAAGAGAGGGCACGTTAGATAAGATGATCACGAGAGAGACTTCGGAGCCGTAATGTGAAGTCACGCGTGGCGGGAGAATGAGAAAATATATGTCGTTGCGTTGTTACAGAAAAAAAGGAGTCGAGTTAATATTTGTAATATGTTCCTTGCGACATAGACTGCATACAACGTATAGGTCCCATGTGTAAACGCGTGTCCTACGTTACAAAAGGTTATTGTTTCTTTTTTTATTTAAAAAAGGTTTTTGACAAGCTGTTTGAACAGTATGAGACGAATCATGGCTTCACTGATTCTATTTTTAACGTTATGAACTGAAACTGTTTTTTTTCCTTTGTAATCAATAGACATTATATTATTTGTTAAAAATACATAAAATAATGTATTAATGTATTTCTTTCACAAATTTATAAATATTTTTATATACAAGAGAAGAATTAACAGTATTTTGGATGTATTCATCTCCCTTTTTTCCGTATGGTTGATGAACATTGTGAAATGTGATTTTACCTTGTGAAAGTAGAACACTGTTGAAAATGCACGTGGAGATTTTGTTATATAGCAATTACTAAACTCATTCACATTATTACGGTTACTTTCTATTATTATAATTTGCATTCGTAGGCGAGAACTAAAAAAAAACAACAACAAAAAATCCAACAAGCAAATAAAAAACACTATTCCAATCCCAAATAATCTCTTTTTTCGCTAATAATACGCTTGTTAATTTAAACACTATTTACTTTATTTTTATATTAATCGTCAAGTTGATATTTCACCTAAACAGGTTAAATTGCTAGTTACTGCTTTCTTTAACAGAATCGGTGCAAAAACGTAAACGCTTTCAATGAAGTCTGCGATTTAATAGGTGTGAGAAAATGAAGCAAATAGCTTAAACTCGATCTGATTTGTATATAATTAAATCCAGGTAAAATGTGGCGCAAACGCAGAATATACAGCCATATGCAATTTCGGAATTTGCAAAGATTTCCGAATCCTTACGTACGTAGCTAGTCGAACGCTTGCCGAACAGAACAACTATGTATTTTGCAAACAATTTAATGTGAATTTTTCTTTATTTCTCATAAGATGCCGATATTTTTAATCTCTATTCTCCGAGTTTTGTGATGGTTGTAGAGAGACTGTCGATGGAGGGGAAACTGAAAAATTGTATTTGTTGTTTATTTTAATCTGTGGTCTTTTTATATGAAGGATCTGTTGCCACCTGAAATGAGAGTAAGCTTCGAGTAAGCTAAGTATTAGAAAACTATTATTACTTTTCAATACTTGTTTGCAGTTGAAAGAAAATGGAGTCGAGGCCGAATAATTGAATTTATGTATATTTCTATAATATTAGAAGAAAACTAAGGATGCAAAAGTTACTAGACAGCAATGTTGTTGAAATAGTGGTAGAAGGAGATGAGTGGTTCTAATTTATCGTCTGCACATCTCGTCCAAGTCCGGATTCTGCCGTCAGATCTCGGCAATATATGTTAAATTATTGCAAGTCTATTCTGCATAATATAAAGCCATAAGTAGGGCTGTGACAACAGAATATTCTTTTAATTCTTTTGACTCTCAAGTATATATCTGACACAGTAAGACACAGTCAATAGCCCGAGAACCACATCAGTCTATATAAAAACATATAAGATATTAACGGATATATACTCAAGAGTCAAAACAATGAAAAGAATATGCTGTTATCACAGCCCTAGTCATAAGTAAAATGCCACCGGAAAAAGTCACAGGCAAAATAAAAAAAAAGAACACAATGTTAGAACTGTTTCTGTATATTTATTTAATACAAAAGAATAACTATTCAATTCACACGTAAAAGGTATATATTGAGCATGATCAAATAACGTAACTCTCACGTTCTATCAATTAATTACCGACCATTAATAGATTAAATGTGACTTTTTATCTACAACTTACTATTTAATTACTAGTTAATAAAATTAAAGAAAAATTAAGTAAATGTGAAAACTTTTGTAACTGTTTTCTCATAACTTTATTCATTACTACAACAAATAATTGTGACTTTAATCCAAATTATTGCTATAACTTTTTGTGACTTGTTTCTTGAGGATTTATTACCGTCTAATAAAAATAATTGTGCCATTTTCTAAACAAAACTGAGAAAAATACTTTTTAAATTGGTAATTGGCACGTTTTCTGTGATTTATATCCTGGAACTTCATTAATCATTAATAAATATAGTTGCAACTTCTTTCCTAGCACAAATTAAGACGCTTAATTCTAACTTTTTCTCCAAGCCTACATCGATACTTTTTGTGACTTTATTACGGACTACTAAAATATATATGACTTTTTGTAGTCAAAATTTGAGCGTTTTCTGTAACTTATTTATTTTGACTTTATAATATATTACTAAATAAATTTGTGATATTTTCATAGCAAAAACTGAGAAAAATACCAATGTTTTCCGCCAAAATCGATATATTTACATGAGCATTGTTTCTATTAAATTTCTACCTAAAAAATGAGAGGTTTTTCTGTGACTTGCTTCTTATAACTGTATACGGCTCCGTTCAGTCTTATCAGGCTGAAGGGTGCTTGCGTGTGAAACTATTGTAGCAAGAGTTACACAATCTTTAACCCCATCTCTCCTGAGTCTGCATTGTTTTTATGCAAGTTGCAAGTATATAAGCTCAAGGCGACTACAAACAATGCGAGATAAGCGAAAGGCATATACATCGCTAAGCATTTCCAAATGGTCACCAATCTGGTACTGGCCAGACTCATCGTTCCTTAGCTTCAGTGATCTTGCAAGAACCGATGTGTCAACAGGATTGTGCTGTATTAATGACTGTATAAAAAGTGACTGTATAAAAATGTTTGTATAAAAATGACTGTATAATAAACAACTAAAAAAAGCAATTTTAACTTATTCTTTGCCATTCATTTGCCGACATTTTTTTATGACGTATTCATTCTTTATTTATTAACCAATATATTTGAGATATTTTACTAGACAAATTGAGACTATGGATTATTTCTTATGTCTTTATTACGAGCAAAAGAGAAATAATAACGATTTTTCCCTAACCAAAATTCAGACGTTTATCTTTGACTTGTTTCTATTCAATTACTTATGATTTTTTTCCGAATTTAAATTGTGATTTTGTCTTGACTCAATTCCTAAAAAGTCATTCTAACTTATTTTCTAGCCACGAAACAAAATAGAAATATCTTTCCGTGCATTATTTCTTCCGACTTTAATGCATTTCATCTATCATCTTCTATCTGCTCTAGTAATAAAGTTATCCCGATATTTCCCATGAAACTTCCAACATTATAGGAAAATGACGAGGCCTTTCCATGAAAAGTTTCAACGCTCACCACTTACATCGAATACCATTTAGTATTTCTCTAAAAATACATAAACTTTACCCAAGTTTAATAATTATTACATCTAGTCCGACTAGACTTATTCTCTCAAACGCGTAATATTTACACTTCACTTTGATATAATTAAGTTCCCCCACAAAAGTCCAGATCACTACGGGATATTATTCATAGTCATACGTTTCCAGATGGCACTGCTCATAAAGACTAATATTATTACTACATATTACGTTGATTTAATTAATAACTACTTCCTGGTTTATAATGCATCACTAGAATAACAGAATGAACCGATTTCAGTAGTTTATTATATATATTAGGATGTTTTCCTGCGACTTAGACCTTATGACTTTATTTCAGATCGCTAACAATTAATTCTAACGTCGTTCAAGCTGGAATCGAAACAATTTCCGTGACATTTTTCCTGTAACTACGAGCAATATCTCAGTCAATATCATCGCGATCGTTGCTCAACCAGAATTTATAAAACGCAATTATCGTTGATTTCAGCAGCATAAAAGTTAATCTAGTTTAATGATAAAAACAGCAAAAATAGCCTATATTTTACATTTGTCTTCTGCACCCAGAATCCAATAAATAATGTTTTTTTCTCGTTCCGCCATCTTTTTTTTATCATTCAAATTTAGCACGATCGTATAACATGACGTCGCTGTCTCGAATTAGATCGCAAACCGTTACGATTGGTCAGCCATGTTCATCAAAATGGTGGAGCAAGTCGAACACACCCTTAATTTTGAAAAATCATTCTACTATCGATTTCTGGCTGTTTTCACACACCATTGGAACAGTAGAATATATTTGTTTGTTTTATGACCTGTCAATACTTTTAACACACCAATAATAACTAGATATCCCAGATCAACCCACTTAGCAACAAAATCATACCCCATCACTGTTGAAATCTCTAAATGATAGAAAGCTTTCTTCTCTAATAGTTTCCTCCCTCGAACAGATAGACTTTGAAATTCCCTTCCTGATATCTGACTCTACTGATATGCTAAAGTTTAAATGTAACATAAACCAACATCATTTTAATATTTTCTAGGCATGGTCCAAAATAGTAGTCCCTTACGTTCAAGTGGCGATATGTCTTGTTAGGGTGAACGTGAGTAAAAATGTAAAAAAAGAATAATACTATTAGCGAAGATCGGAGATTTTCTGAGAAGTAAGAGAAACCACTTACAAATCATTGTATTGCACACGAAACAATTAAACAATCGTTAATCACTACAGCAAACTGATTAAATCAATCCAGTAAAACATAATCCTTTTGTAACAGAACAACTAGCACTTGTAACAGCATCAGTCGCATGACACATATACAAATTTTCAAGCTAATGAGAAGAGTGACGTTACAGCGGAGGAAGAGGCCCAATCCTTATATTAATCACTAAGGAGGCTGCCCTATCAGTAAGTGCAAAGTACTGGGGCTGCTGTATTGCCATTTGGTGAATGGATTCTAGACCATGCAGTAGTTTATGGTGGGGCCTCTTGATGCCATACTAGTGGGTAATTGTTATGTGCTACGAAAAACATTTCTGCCTTTTTCTCTCTTACTTTCCCTCTCTGTCCTGCTCTAACCAAGTCTGTCAACCTGTCCCACAACTCCCAAAACCTCAACATAAAATATCTAAAAAAAAAACTCGAATAAACCTAGAACCCTATCCTCCAACGTAGACCTCTACTGCCATGTCTCCTTCTCCAACATAAGGGGTCTACGTTCCAACTTTCTAGAGGTTGAAACCGAATTACAGGAGACGAAACCGGAAGGCCATCAACTCCCCGTATTTCCTCCTATAACAGACACCACACTACGCAGCATACAAATATCTGTGCGTGAGGTCGCCAAGTCTATCAAGAACCTTGATTCCAGTAAAACAACTGGCCCTGACGGCATTCCAATTATAGTGTTGTAAAAGCTTTAACCAGAACTTGCCCCCATACTTACAAAACTGTTTAAGCGTTGCCTTAAGGAGAAGTGCTTCCCAACACCTTGGAAAACCTCATCAGCATGCCCTGTATTTAAGAATTCTGGTGATAAGTCTTCTCTCTTTCAGTACAGACCAATAAGTCTCCTGTGTGTCATGAGTAAGCTACCGGAATTCATATTAAATAGAGAAGTAGTCAACCACCTCAGCATAAATCATCTTCTTAGTGACATGCAATACGGTTTCCGTTCTGCTAGATCTGCAGCAGATGTACTAACGGATATAACTCATAGGATTAGTGAATCTCTCGACGAAAGCTTCCGTTCTATAGCAATTGCTCTTGACAAAGGCCTTCGATAAGGTATGGCATAAGGATCTACTTCACAAGATTTGCAGCTACGGTATACCTGGAAATGTTTTCTCAATTATTAAAACATTTCTCTTTGATAGGCTCATAAGAGTAGTGGTTGATGGGTAGAAATCAGAAGCCCACAGTATTAATGCTGGAGTCCCTCAGGGGTCCACCCTGAACCCAACTCTCTTCCTGATCTACATCAATGATCTCCTAAAACACATAATTAAATCATTCGCTGACACCTATGCTGATGACACGACCATCTATGGCAACACATCTAAGGCCGTAAATGACAAAGTTCTCTCTGATTCTCTCTCCTCCTATCTTTATATGACCAACGCTCTGATCCCCATCTGGCATCAATTGAAATGGATGGCCCTCGTCTTCGGGAGGCCCCATGTTTTGACAAGCTTCTGGGTTTGACCTTTCCTCCTGATCTGAAATGGAACACGCACATCAAATCTGTTGCCAAGGTCGCTGGGAAAATGGTAGGATCCTTCTACTGCTCCAGAAGATATCTCACTACTGATGCAATTCTCTAGCTGTATAAAAGCGAAGTACGTCAAAGGATGGAGTACTGCGTCCACATCTGGCCAGGAGCTGTTAAAAACAGCATATCCTGCCTTGACACAGTACAAAATAGACTTCGTGGTTTAGTGGGAGATGCCCTTTTCTCTTCCCTGCAACCTCTCTCCTACAGAAGAGACGTTGCGAGCCTGTCTTTGTTTTATCGTTATTTCCATGGCAAGTGCTCGTCCGAGCTCCAATCTCTGGTCCCATCGCAAATCTTTCACGAAAAACACCCGTCTAGCTGAAACCACTGTCAGTAATTTTCCCCACTCTTTATCTGTGCCTAAATCAAAACGTAGATTACATGAACAAAGCTTCTTTCTTAGAAGTGCACGCCCGTGGAACACTCTTCCGTTTGCCTGTTTCTCACCTGACTACAACTTGGATGTCTTCAAGTCCAACATAAACAAATTCCTGATGAATCGCCTCTTAAGTAAGACACTTTATCAAAAATCCAATACTAACGATTACTACGATTGATAAGTGGTGACCCCTATGAAAAAAAAGAAGTGAAAGAAAAAGCTAAGAGAAAAAAAAGGACAAACGTGGACGGCAAATGTATGGAAAAACCGCACTCCGGCGTGAAATAGACATGCGGCTTATGGCGGCGAGAGACTTTTAAGTCTGTGTCGAGACTGCAGGGTTTTGTTAACTATATAGCGGACAAGAATTTAAAAAAAAATATGTAATTCTTTGTTGGAAAGCACTGGTATCAATTGCCTTTTGTTAAAACTGAAAAAACTCGAGTCAAATTTCTTCCTTTTGTTTGTTTACTTGCGACTGTCTCAGACACAACGTGTTGGATCTGGGTGTTAAATTGCAATGTCACCGATTAACGACTACGTTACACATTTACAAATGACTGGTTTATATTTTAGGGCATATGAACACGTTTAACAAACACTTAATAACAAGGTGGAACCGATAAAATTGCATTTAACAAACCTGATATATTATTTTTTTTATCTGGTTACTGGATTACATCTGATGGAAGGTGTACTACTGAAATACAAAGTCGCATAGCCGCAGCCAAAATAACCTTTAAGAGATTGTCATCAATAATGACCAACAGAAATATTTAGATAGATCCCACATTCAGAATCCTCCGAACGTATGTATGGTCTGTTCTATTATATGGGTGGGAATGCTGGACAATCACCAATAGCACGAGGAAGAGACTAGAGGTAACTGAAACTTGGTTCTAGAGAAGAATTTTGAAGATATCCTGGACAGAAAAGAAAACAAACCAAGAGATATTTGAAAGGGCAAACACAGAAATGTCTCTAATAAGAAGAGAAAAAAAAAGACGAATAAGGTTAATGGGCTACATATCTACAGCAAAAAGCGGAATTAGTTTGAGGGGAAAGATCGTGGGTAAAAGAAGCAGAGGGCGACAGTGAGAAACATACGTTGAAAATCTGAATACTTGGGCAACATCAAAAATGATGAGCAACTATGAATTCATGAATACCTCGAGGGAGGGAGAGAGAGAGAGAGAGAGAGAGAGAGAGAGAGAGAGAGAGATCGTGGGTAAAAGAAGCAGAGGGCGACAGCGAGAAACGTACGTTGAAAATCTGATTACTTGGACAACATCAAAAATTATGAGCAACTATGAATTCATGAATACCGAGAGAGAGAGAGAGAGAGAGAGAGAGAGAGAGAGAGAGAGAGAGAGAGAGAGAGAGAGAGATCGTGGGTAAAAGAAGCAGAGGGCGACAGCGAGAAACATACGTTGAAAATCTGAATACTTGGGCAACATCAAAAATGATAAGCAACTATGAATTCATGAATACCTCGAGAGAGAGAGAGAGAGAGAGAGAGAGAGAGAGAGAGAGAGAGAGAGAGAGAGAGAGAGAGAGAGAGAGAGATATGGAGAGCCGTAGTCATCAATGCATGTACCAGGTAGTACACCACTTGATGAAGATGTTGAATCATATTCATTTAAATTCAATTTAATCCATTTAAAAAGTAAATGCTTCGTTTCATGGCATAGCAACAATTTTAAGAAAACATTTCATCTCTAGAACAAACTGTAACAATGCACGGACGCACGTATACAAATGCATGTGAAATGACGTCACCGGGAGGAAAAAAGAAAGATTATAAAAAAGACGATCCTGTTAGAGACATGGGTGACGTCACAGCCGTAACGAAAAGTCATATAAGGAAGGTGAATGAAGAAATAAATGTCGTTATTATAAAAAAAGTAGCCTAGTTATTACTTGTCTTATATTCATTGCAGCGTACTCTGAAACAACATGTTACTCACGTATGTAAGCGTGTATAACCCTACAAAACTGAATAAACCCAATGTAGTATTTTTAATCGTACACTTTATCCTCTTAAAATGAATTAGATTGTTTAACGGCATATCTACATTTAATAAATGGTTAATTACGAAATAGAACTGCTGGAATCCTATCTCGCAAACCTGTCACCTTGGTGGTTGTGGCTGTTTTACGACACATTAAAGCGGGTGTGCTAAAGGAGTGGATACTTGAACCTATATAATTTCTGTGTCCCATAAAGCACCTACTCATCGTATATAAGACGTGTGTATTCATCGATGGCACCGCGCTCTATTCCCGGTATTAGAGCAAACCAAATGCCAAATCACGCAAGAAAATGGCCGAATCCTTAGAAAATAGAATGCAGTAAAATGGAAGTAAACAATGATGGTTACATTTAATGTCACCATAACAAAGTTATTCTCCATAAGCAACTGAAAGGGGCGCTTATAAATCACTATCATGGCCGATGACACACTTGCGAGGAATCTAATGTTCACACTCACTGAACTGTCATTCTTAGGCAACATAAGCCGGAATAAGCACATAGTTTAAGAAACAAAAGACCAACTATCGATTGATAAATGTATTTTAAAAGTCTACAAATAGAGAAAAACAAACTTGAATGTAGATTGAATAGATTACAAGAAAGCTTATGATATGGTGTCGCATTTGTAGGTACTCAGGGCGTTGAAAATGGTAGGGGCGGCTGAAAATATAAATCAGTTCATAGGAAAATACATGAACAGTTGGAAACCCAATCTTTTTTTCCGATGGGAGACTATTAGGAACAGTCAACATCAGGTGCATATGAGGAGACTCAAACTGCTCTTAAAATCTAGACTGAATGGTAGGAACCTGTTCTCATCATTCATTAGAAGATAAGCAGAAGTACAAGGGCAGAATAGAAGCAGAAAAGTTGAATGAGTTTGTAAGAATGAAACTTCATGGTCAGTTTGAACAAGATACACAAATATGTCAGGAAACGTGGACTTCTTTGTCTAAAGGTGATTTGGAAAGAGAAACAGAAAATCTTATATTTGCTGCTCAGGAAAAGGTACTCAATACAAATGTAATAAATAAAAAAAAATCTTTGGGAAGGACTGTTCTGTTTGCAGGTTGTGTTGTATATCTCTTGAAACACTGTCACACATTGTTAATGCGTGTTCTGTAGTTGCTCAAAAAGAGTAAACATGTCGCCATGACAAAGATTTTACAAATTGCACTGAAGTTTGTGCCAAAATTTTCGAATCCAAGTAACGGACAAGTGGTACCAACATCACCTAGAAGGGGAAGTGGAAAATGAGAACGTTAAGATTCTTTGGGATTTCATGATTCAGTGTGACCGAGAGATAAATCATAGGAAACCGGATATTGTAGTTGTGAACAAAAAAATCAAAGAATGTCAAATTATTGCCCAAACGACATCAATTTAACAGGCAGGAAGAATGAGAAACTACAAAACTATCAGAAACTGAGGGCGGAAACTGAATAAGAAAACTTCCATCGTGCCAATAATCATGGGTATACTCTGCTCAATTCCTGATGATCTTATAAAACAGCTGAACTATTTAGGAATCAGATAAAACATTACCGTACTCCAGAAGTCAGTTCTGCTTGGCTTAGCAAACATCATACGCCAGGTGCTTTCCATCAAATTAGCATTTTTATTATCCTCACTAGCTTTGGTGTAAAATCCCGCTCTTGAGTAGTAGTAGTAGTAGTAGTAGTAGTAATAATAATAATAATAATAATAATAATAATAATGATAATAATAATAATAATAAAAATGATAATGATAATGATAATAATAATGATAATAATAATAATAATGATAATGATAATGATAATGATAATAATAATAATAAAATTAATAATAATAATAATAATGATAATGATAATGATGATGATAATAATAATAACAATAACAATAATAATAATAATAATAATAATAATAATAATAAAAATAAGCAAAAAAAATAAACTGGTGCGAAACATCACGACACTTTGAAGTTCATGGAACAATGCTACTAAGAAAATAATAATAATTTATGTATTTATTTATTTCTAAATGCATAAAATCTTTCCGAGAACCCCGCTCCTCCTTCTTCTTCTTCTTCTTCTTCTTCTTCTTCTTCTTCTTCTTCTTCTTCTTCTTCTTCTTCTTCTTATTCTTATTATTCTTCTTCTTCTTCTTATTATTATTATTTATTTATTTCTACCCATATTCACCCCAAACAAGGCACACCGCCACTGAAACGTAAACGGATACTGTAAATTAAGGATCAGGCTTTTATGGACGGTCTAAGAAAGAGGTTGAGTAGCGATCTGGCTGTTCAAATTGCCTCTAAACTTCTGCATGTGAGTACAGACGATAAAACAAGACACAGGGGGAAATTCCAAAGTCTACCAGTTTGAGGGAGGTGACTATTAGAGTAAAAGACTTTCTGTCATTGGGGGACCTCTACAGTGAAGGCGTAACATTTTGTTGTCTTCCAGGTTCATTGGGGATATTTACGTCGAGGGGCCACCCTTACTAACGGTTCGTCGGTACACATTCTATTAAAGTACTTATAAAACATTGCAACATTAAAAACGTAGATTAAGTAGAAATTGAAGTGCTTTAAATAACAAGTAAATAAACAAACAATATTTTCTTTTATAAACATATATAAGATTTTATATAAGTGATATGATTCAAACTATTGTTCCGTTTTCGTTATGATATTCACAAAGTTTCATTGCTTTCGTTTGTTTGCCAAGTTATATGCCACTGAAACAAATATCGATCAGTATTCTTTATTCCTCAGTATAACACGTACAACGTGTGTGATAGTGAACTGATATTTATACATATGGACTATGTATAAATACTACCCTTGTAATAGGATCACAGGTAGAATAGTCTTGTTGTTGCCGCATACACTAATAAAGTGGTTGAAAATAACATCAAGCAAAAATAAAAACTGACTTCAAAGAAAAATCTGAACGTCATGACCGGTAAGGGCTCCTTGTAAGCCGATGTGGCAACACAAGACAACAGACAAAATATGCGCAAATAAATAAAACCATACCGTAACGCAACAAAAGAAATACGTAATAAAAGAAAACAAGACTATCGCAAAAGCAACTAACACACAAAAAGGTTCTTTTACACATGTAGAACATAATCGTGAAGTTATGGCATCGATTTCCAAAAGAGTTTGCATTCGCAGAGTAGTTTTAAATGGTCCTATATATTCTGACTTATAGTGAAGTTCCACCTTTCGGTACAACAGTGCAACTGATTACTATTTCAGATAAATATCCCCATTTGATTACATGACTAAATCAGCCAATCGATCTTCCTCTCGTATATTGGTCTACACTGTAGGGTATTATTGAACATCAAGACAGAGCACGATAAAAATTAACCCTTACAATAAACTTAAAAACCTTATGAAGAAATGCGTGACTAAATTTGTTGCGAACATATTTTATTATTATTTTTTTTTACATAGGAGTTACCATTTATTAAGACCGGGAGGCACCACTTATGAAGGCCAAGAGGCCACTCGAGGATAAGGGTTATTGAGTGTACATCGTTGATAAGGTTTCAAGCTTGTTAACTATTATTATGGCAGGTATCGTGTTGGGATTCCCAAATGGCCACCCATTTTAGTACTGACCACGCTTAACTTTTCTCTATGTGTTCGCCGATTTCCCAGTATTTTTTTCCAGCCTCTCCTTGCTATTGAAATTCAACAGTGCCGATCCAGGAGAGGTGTGGGTAGAGATTGCACAACCCTTGCCGCACAATTACACGTTCAGCTACCCTTACAGGGGGCATCCATTGTCTCTTATGACTGAATAGAGAGGCATCGATATGGTGTTGGAGCAATTAAGCGGAAAATTCAGAATACCGTATCGAAAAGAGAATCGAATTTCGGATTTCAAAAACAACTCTTTTAATCTTTTTTGTTGATTCCTTGTTTAAGACATATTTTCAATCGCTAATTAGAAAGATTATAATAAATAATTTAGTTAATAATAGCGCTGATAAAAACAGCACCTGTAAAATAGTACAGGTAAAAGTAACACCGGTAAAAATAGTACAGGTAAAATAGCCCTAGTAAAAATAGTGCAGATAAAAATTGTACAGGTAAAATAGCACCAGTAAAATGACACAAGTGGGTTATAAGAAAAAATGTCTTTACCCTAATCCAAACATTAACATTGACCCCATCCCTAACCTTAACTCTTACCCTAGCTTTAATAGTAACCGTAATCCTAATCCTAATCCTAACCTTAACCATAATCCTAACCCTAAACCCTAACCTTAACCCTAACCCTTAACTTAACAATAACAGTAACAGTAACCTTAATCCTAACTTTAACCTTATCCCTAGCTCTAATCCTAACCTTAATCCTACCCCTAATTCTAACATCCTTCATAGAAAAATGAGGTTCCCTTTACGTGTGAACATTTTGAAAAACCTGGAAAAAGAAAAAAAAACAATTATTTTATCATTTAAAATGCGATCAGTTTCGCATATAAGTTTCATGTAAAATGATCATCCATTTCCGAATCAGTGTCTAACTAAATAACGTATTACGTACATAAGCCTAAATACCTCCAAATAATCCCTTAACACTGACATTAAAGTTAGGGTGTCAACAACAGAATACCATACCCCGAAAAAAAAACATGGTTACAGGTAAAATTTAACGCAGCAGCAGCAAGAAGAAGAAGAAGAAGAAGAAGAAGAAGAAGAAGAAGAAGAAGAAGAAGAAGAAGAAGAAGAAGAAATTTTCATATTTTAGGTCCAATATGTGTGGGACTATTACTTCTTATTTAAAGCTATAAGTCAGCAAAGCTAGCCAACCATGACTCAGACAAATCGATGTTATACAGTAAATATTTATTTTAGACATATTTATTTTAAAATAATAAAATAATCGAAGACAATCTATTTCATTTGCTTGAAAACAACAACAAAAAAATTAAAATTATTATAAAATATTGGAGAATGGGAACCTTAGAGCCTATTAAAAACTACAGGGAGGGAGATTTGCCTCAGCCAAACTTACAGAATTAGATTTTATTTTCTTGAAAAGTATAGGGTAACTAATTTAACTTATTTAAATTATTCTCATTTTGGGTGTAATTCTTACATGTTTCAACCGATTTAATCTCCGACGTTCTTCAGGTACCACTTGTCAAACACTGAAATTATAACTTAAACATTTTTCTATTTATTAATTTGTGCAAATTTTTATCAGTGCCATTTTTTTTTACCACACCCCACTATTATGATAACTTCAAAATATGATTAACATTTTATTTGTGTAAAAAGTTAAACTTTAGATAAATTCGCTAAGTAACCTTTAAAAATTTAAATTTACAAAGAATAAAGCTGCATTTACAAAATTCTGAAAAATACTTAAAAATTGAATAAAAGATTTTTGTAAAAAAGGAAATGTTGATAAAACATTGATAATCACACTATACAACGTTTCATATTAAAATGTTTCATTTTTTTAATATTTGATTTCTTTTCATGCTGTTAGGCTTATGTCCAATGTTTTAAATTATATGCTGTTTTTTTTTTTCTGGAGAGCATTCATTCCATCCTCCACCATCTTTCAACCTGAAAACCAGAGTCAAAAACATGCAGATGAAAAAGGATCAAAAGGTGCAGAGTTCAATTATATATAAATGAATCAGTGAGTACTTCTTTACTATTTTGAGTTTATATGTATGTAAACTATTTGGAAAAAGATAGTAAAAAGTTATTAAAAAAAATCTTTTTATACAAAGCGAAAGAATTTCAACAAAATTTCTTGTTAATGTAGTTGAACTGATAACATTTCGAATGTAGTCTTCAATATATGTACATACACTTTAATAGACGAGAGAGTATGTAAATACATACACTGTAGCTTCCTTCAGTCTTGACAGACTATGGATACCCTCTGTAAGGGTGCTTACGCGTGGAATTTTTCTGGCAAGAGTTGCGTAATCTCTGACTACAACTCTTCTGAGTGGCAAGTAGAGGTTGAAGACAACTGAAAACAATGCCGAGATAAACGAAGATCACATACAGTGCATAGAATTCTCAAATAGTCACCCATCTGGTACTAACCAGGCTTAACATTGCTTAACTTCGATGATCTGACTAGAACCAGTGTTTCAACGTGAGTATGCTGTAAACACACACAAATATATAAGCTTTGGAAATGTAAATGGAAATTAAGCTACACAGTATTATCCGCATTTAATCCTCGTGTGGATTAAACGCGGAGTAAACGTCAGGCTATTACATGGGGTTCATGTCACCGTCCATTTTTACATATTGACTTGGTGCTGAATTTGCTAGTTAGCCAATCGGATTATTTGTTATTCAAGCATACATTTTTCGTGGACATGGATGATAAATAAATAAATATATAAATAAATAAACAATCTAGTATAAAAATAAAAGCAGAGAACGAACTCTCGAAAATTTGACCCAGATTTTAGGAAATTCCAGTCAAGCATAGATCGGGCGAGACCCGCAATCATCGGTTTAAGCCGATCGTTGTTCAAATGTTGAAACGCTACTACTTTTATTTATGTTTTTTATGCAATGCTTTTAGTATTTCTTCGGTGATGTTGATGTGATTAAGGGGGGATTTTTCTGATTATTTATATATATTGGCTGGGCGTTTGATTAGCCATTGAAAAAGCGCGATTAAAATGGAAGCAGACGACTTTCGAATTGGAAGAAAGTGAATAAACAAAAAAGCTAACAAACACATTTAGTTTCAAACTCGTCAAAAAGATAATAACATGCACAGAAATAAATTTATGCATGTTAGAAAAAGAAATGAAAACACAGATACAGACAACCTCATATTGCCAGGAGAAGAAACTGCTGTCAAAACAAATTAGGTACAAGAATTGTAAACACAAATGCTTACTAAAACAAAGCTCGTGTCTTAAGGATGGCTTCTTCTGAGAATGCACAAATGGACAGTGTAAACAATGGATTTTCTTGCGCACAGGGTTGTTTCATGCGCGATCCAAGTTGAAGATACCCAAAATAATAAAAAAAAATCATTTATTTGTGGGCGTTCGAAATGGTTACCCTGAAAAATATGCGGAGGGAATGCGGTAGTTTTAGAGCATACTGGAAGAACTTTCTGAGATAAATTTGACAGTAGTATTTCCTGAGGAATCCCGGCAGATCGGAGGCTCAGGACACACAGTCGAAATAGACGAGTCTCCCTTCAACCGAAGGAAACAGAACGTAGGGAGAATCATCGAACCGCTCTGAGTCTTAAGCGGCTATGACATCTTCGACAAGGTTTTTTTTGCGGTGACCGTACTAAATCGCAACACCGAAACCTTTATTCCAATAATAAGCATATATATTCTGCTGGAAACTACAGTCGTATATGAATATTGTAGTATAGGAGGGGGAGAGAAGGACAGTGAATCATAGTATGCATTTTGTAGACCCCGCGACGAAGGAAACAACGACCTACATTGAATGGATATGGAAGGAAGCAAAACAACGGAACAAGCAAGAATGCGGGACCAACCGGGAGCTTCTGAACACATATTTACTTGAATTTATGTGGAGACAAAATTCGGAAACGATCCTTTTGTCTCCATCATAAATGACATCTCCGAAAGCTACTCGATTGGGGAGCTTCCTTCCATTTCCTCTACTCTACCTCCTCCCTCTTTGCAATCGGTGGCCGTTCAACAGTTGACTGAAGTAAAGATTCCTAAGGAAATATCCTCATCCTGAGAAAGTTCTTCTGCTGGCAATAAACAGCCGTAATAAAAATAAAAATAAAATAAAAATATTAAGTGTTCTTGAAAAAACTACATTTGTTTCTGTACTTCCAGCTAACAATTTCAGACGCCTCTGTTCAGTCTCGAAAGACAAAGGATACCCCTTGTAAGGGCAGCTGCGCGTGTAATTGTGTGACAAGGGTTGCGCAATTCTTAATCACACCTCTATTGGATCCTCATGACTAGAAACAATGCCGAGATAAACGGAGAGCACATACATCACCTGGAAGTCCCAAATGGCCACCCATCTGGTACTGGCCAGGCTCATCGTTGCTTAACTTCGATGATCTGACGGGAATCGGTGTGTCAAACTTGATAATGCAGTTTACGCTTTTCGTAAATAAATTTTTCATATTTTCTTTAAAAAATATACAAAAAATTTTGTCGAACCATCAGAAAAAAACTTTACCGAAAAAAAAAGCTTTGAAACAAAAAACCAAAAAAAAACAAACAAAAAAACTTGTACTTACAACTAACAATTTACGGTTAAAAAGTAAAACATTCATCTTTCTTGAAGGAAAAAGAAAAAAATTATTGATAAATTGCAAAAAAAAAGAAAAAATAATAATAAATAAATAAAATAAAAAATAAATAAATAAAAATATTTTAAGTTACTTTAAGGTAGTTTTTTTCTTATTTTTGATTATTTGTATTTGTATTTTTTCCCGTTTGTTTGTTTGGAAATTAATCTGCGTCTACTATAACGCTCGGCTTAAAGCGATGTTTGCCGGTCTCGCCCGATCCATGCTTGATGGAAATTCCCGAAAATCCGGGTCAAATAATGCAAGATTACCAAATAAATAAATAATCTAGCATAAAAATAAAAGTAGACACATCTGAACAAATCTAGATTAAAACTAGATCACATTCTCATACACACAGAGAAGATGTTTCTATCTCCCGAAAACAAAACAAAACAAAAACAACGAACAAAGAGAGGGGTGGATTGCAGATCAAGTGTATCTCTGCCTGATAAATGCGTAACTATTGGTGGCGTTAAATAGATGCGTGAATAACAAAGAATCTGATTGGCTTACTAGCAAACCCAACACCCCCGTCGATATATAATAGCACGCGATAAAATAAATTCCATTCAGTAGCCTGACGAAGTCTCACTAAGAAACGCGAAAAATTCTGTGTAACTTTAATGATAGATTTATTTTCAAAACTTACTACCTAGCACCATTCACGAGTGAGCACTGTTGAAGTAAATACTGAAAATAGATGCGTAAAATTTCATATAGGTACATGGAATAGTATATATATATATATATATATATATATATATATATATATATATGCGTATATATGTGTATATATGACGAAAATGATAAAAGTAGCTTCCGACAAAATAGAGAAATAAAAAGGAACAAACTGAATTATGTGTTCATAAACGTTTCGTCTTTATTTCGAAGAAGGAAGTCTCGAAATAAATATGAAACGTTGATGAACAAATAATTCGGTTTGTTCTCTTTTATTTCTCCTTCTCTCTTTCTCTTTATATATATAATGTATATATATATATATATATATATATATATATATATATATATATATATATATATATATATATATAGATATATAATGTATATAGGAAGTAAATAAATTACAATATTTAAACAAGGAATTAAATTAATGAAAAATTCTTCAGTCATGGGATTTTCAAAAATAAACCCTTTTGATCAGAGGAAAAAAAAAAACATTATTAAATGCTAACCGGTGATTTTTTTTTTTTACTAATGATTATCCCATTTTTTAAAAGAACTTATCTTTGAAAATCCAGGAGTTAAAGATTTTTCATTTCCTTTAATCCCTCGTTTGAGTTTTTATCGATCAATAGCTATTGTAGTTCATTCATTTCTAGTTTTTGTTATCTATTTTCCCTATTTCTTTCATTGCTTTGTCGAGGATATTAAGCTTTTTATTATCTTGATAAGTCTTTTTATGTCAGTGTTGATTCTTCCTTCTGGCTGAATTGTTAATTGGCAATCAATTGATAGTTGATCTGTTGAGAATGAAAAGAAAATGAAAGCCAGTGAATAATTCATCCAATAGTTTCACTTCCGGTTCTCGATCAGAAAGAATAATGAATACAGAATACATGAATAGCGTTAAAGCACTTGATCTTGAAGCACACGCGTCTGTTAAATAGCGGTCAGTTTTCTTCTCTGTAACTTTATTTTTGATTATTCATAAAACCTCTATTTAGCCTCAGGCATTTTCTTTTCATTTGCTTTTTATATGACTCATTTTCTGTCGGTATAATAATATGTCACACGTAAATTAATGTATTATTATACTGTTGTAACTGGTTATTGTACACCCTCTTTCATATGTGGGCTTACTAATACAGAGAACTATATATAGTGAGCACTGCATTCACTGATATCTTGCTGTATACATTAGAATTGTCTAACTAATCTCTGTCTATGCATTGATTGCACTTACTATAGCAGTTACATCTCTATTTCTTCATTCTATTCTCGTGTCGGTTGCTTCTATTACTAGAGTAATAAACTTTTATTTTCAAGGACTGAACATATAATGCAACTGAGTTAATAACCGCTTGTTTTCTTAAAGTTCTTTCTCATATATACGCGGTGCCTTAAATAAGTTCCCAGACTTTTTTGTACATGCATTTAATACTGTCGTAGACTTATGAAAATTCAGAATGTTTTTGTTATACATCTTATGAGATGACTGACCAATGTTTTTGATTTCTTGTTCAAATAAACATCTGCAACAGGAATTGGAATACACCCTACTAAAGTCTGATTTTCACTTTTGAATTTAAAAAATGCAATCTGGAGGTGAGGACCCTTTAGAAGAAATATATGCAATAAAATTCTATGTTTAGCTTGGAAAAATGCCACAGAAACGTATGGAATACTTCGGACTGCTTTTGAAGAATCTTGCATGAATTGAGCATCAGGCAGAGAGTCAGAGTGTCTGCAAGGGATGATGAGACTTGTGGGAGAAATAAAGAAGTTAGATCACGAGAGTTGATTGGCCAAATAAACAATTTCATGGATAAGGACTGTCCGGTATCTATAAAGACAATAAGTGCACTATTTGATGTCAGTGTGGCTACTGTACATACAATTATTCGCGAGGAAGTGAATATGCCGAAGATGTGCGCGAAGTTAGTCCCAAGAGTATTCAGAGAAGATTAGAAAGAAAGCCGTCATGACAACAGGTATATGGTCGAGCTGATCAATCCAGAACCCACAGTTCTTGATGCTCTGCTGACATGCGATGAAAGCTGAATCTCCTGTTATAACTCAAAGACCAAGACACAGAGTTCCAAGCGGAAGCATGTTGACTCTTTCAGACCCAAGAAATCCAGACAGAGCAAATGCACACAGAAACATATGATGATCTCTTTTTTTGACAACACAGGCGTAATCTACATGCACTGGGTTCCCACTAGACAGAGAGTCAACAAAAAATACTGTGTTGAAGTTTTAAAGGAGATCAATAAGAGATTCTGTCGGAAGAGGTCAACACTCTTCACATCGGATCAATGGAATTTCGACTTGGACAATGCATCAGCCCACCATTTAATTCTTGTCACAGACTATTTGACCAAGATGGGAATCAGAACAGTTCCTGACCGTTCCTATAGTCCAAACCTTGTTCCCTGTGACTTTTGGCTATTCTCTAATCTCAGGGAAAGCCTTAGAGGCTGTTGTTATTAGACAATTGAGGAGTTGAAAGAGGTTGTTACATGGGTAATTTACACGATCACACAAGAAGACCTTTATGGAGCTTTCCAGAAGTTGTTGGAACGGTACAAGAGCATTGCAGCCAGAGTAGATTACTTCCAAGTGGACTAGAGATTCGTGTTTGTACTAATAAATAATATGTTTAATGGCGATAAAAACCAATAAAGAAATGAAAGAATAAAAGGATCGAAACAGGCAATTCTAAACAAAAAGGAATAAAATTACAAGTAGTAATGCAATTTAATAAGTTATTGAAAGGGAACGGGAGGAGAGAACAATAATAAATTAATTATAAATTAATAATCATTAAAAGTGCCCATACGAAAAAAGACTGGAAAATTATTGAAGGTAACTCGTATGATCAGGAAAAATAAGTGCCGATTTGTTTGAATCTTTAGGAGTGATTTATGTTTTAAAAAATCAATTTTAATTGTCTAATTAGTTGTAATTTGCAATTAACGTAGCTAGGAATAAATCACTGTCTATCATTATATATAAGTAATAAATCACGGTCTCTCACTGTATATTTTCTTTAAATAATCGTTATGGCTTTATTCGTTCAATAACTTTCATGATTCTCTGTTTGCTGCCCGTCGAAGATAATAAAGTAAAAAAGATTGATATATTTAATTACTAACATAAAAAAAAGAAATAACACTATAGCTATGAATACGATTTAACATTAGCTGAGAAAGAAAGGGCGAAAAGAAACAGAAATAACGAAAGAGCAAGAGAGGTAAAGGATGAGAGAAATCTGTTTAATGGCGGTCAAAACCAATAAAGAAATGAAAGAATAAAAGGATCGAAGCAGGCAATTCTAAACAAAAAGGAATAAAACTACAAGTAGTGATGCAATTTAATAAGTTACTGAAAGGGAAAGGGAGGAGAGAACAAGGTAGGGAGAAAGAGAGACTTGTACTTGTTTACGCATTCACCCTGAAGCGGTTGAGCCGATTCCATCCAGAAAATTTACCTGTCCCTAACGAAAGCTGACCAGACAAGGCGCGACAATTTACCGCAGTAGTAGACACAAGTGTTAGCCTATCAAGATTCCAATGGCAAACGCGATAGAAGGATCAGTTTCGTATCCAGTTTTACTCTTCTGAGTCAGGATTTTAGTTGCTCTCTGCGACGTTTCTCAAACCTGGGGAGAGGCTGGTTCAATGGTTTTGTATATGAAATGATCTGGGGGATAATAAATAGTGTGAGCGAGCAAAGACGTCTCGACAGTTGATTATATAGAGAATATGTTACAACAAGAGAGAGATAAAGAGTGAGAGAGAGAGAGAGAGAGAGAGTAATTAAGTTTTTAAAGAAATGTATACTTAAATGTAAGGATTACTGAAGAAGCCATTTTAATAAATGTGCAAAAAATTTATTATCGAAACTAACTTCACAAAATGTCACTATTACCAGGAAGAGGGTGTAAACGTGTGCTGTAAAGAGAATTTGTATTTTGCTTAAAATCTATAATATCTGACACCTTTCATGAATGCGTAATCATATAGAATATAAAATTTTATACTTAGCAAAACAATAAAAACGAAACCGCCTTATTATGTGTAATAGAATTTTGGTAACCTAAAAAATGGCATCCGAGTCATTTCTCAACCCTGAGGAGGAGTTGATTCAATGGTTTTCTGGATGAAATCATCTGAGTGACAATAAAGAGCGTAACAGAACCAGCGAAGATGCCTCGAGAGAAGAAGTTGATGTACAGCCAATTAAAACGCAGCGCGGACGGGTGCATGCAGATGCATGCTAAATGACATGTCCGGTAAGAGAAAATAAAAACTTTAAAACGAAGATCACGTGAGAGACGTGAAAAACGTTCTAGATCTCTTGAGAGGAACGATCGCGTGGGCGACGTCACGACAGTAACAATGAGGAAATGAATGTTGTTACAAAGAAAGTTTGATTACAAGTCTGCAGCAACGCCGAGGTCGAAGACGCAGAAAGCGAGACGGGCATTGCTGGTGTAATTGTTGATATCCTCCTTTTCTGACATGGCGATAATGATATCGTCAAGATATTTGATATAGTGAGCAGAAAGCGATTAATTTGGAGGTTGTCCTTGTATTCTCACATTTTTTTCTAATTCAGCAAATCTAGTCCAAGTTAAACGGGTCGCACTTTTACTGATTTTTAAATGACAAAATGTAAGGTAGAAATTAATATATCGATTGTCATAACATCCAAAATATGTAGGGTAACCTGGGGCAATTCCATACCATACTTTTTGTTTCTTGAATTCTGATTCTTGGGTAAGGCATATAAACTCTTGATATAGATTAAAAAACATATAGCCAGTACAGTTTTCATAGGACCGATCAAGAACTAATAGAATCAAACAGAAATATGAAAAAGTTGATTTTGAAAAAAAATAATTCAATTCATACGAAAATGGGGTAATTCCATACCCTCCGTTTGACGATTGCATAATGTGGAAAACACAACAGATAGAAATAAAGCCAGACAGTAAGCATTTATTTATTTAATATCATAACATATGCTTACCGATAAAAGAGAAAAAATGCTAAGAAAGAATGATCACCTGCCAATTTTATTTTGCAAAAGCGGAACTGTACAAACCTTACTTCATAGCAGAAGATAAATTAAAAAAAATGTTTTCTATGTCTTTGCAAGACACCCATTCAGAGTGGCCATCACTGACTAGGTAATCGCTACTTCTTTGTAGCTCTGTGATGTCAGACGCTGGCTCTGTGGTGTCAGCAGCTGGCTATCCATCATTACTTTTTACCTACTAGTCGTGGTATTCTGATTCCTTCTTCCTTTCCCTCGACCTCGCCCTTCAGAACCTGTTCTCTTTTGCTTTGCTGTGTTCTCTTTTTCGCCCTTTTGAAGTTGCTGCAGGCATTCAGCTGATGTCAGGCTCTTTCCATACTGCCTTTTGACGGCTCTTTGTCTGTTGGCATCATTTTTCTTTTCAGACCTAGCCAGCATGGGTGTCGTGTCAGTTTACTCATGAAGAACTCCTTTATACTTTTCCTTATTAGACTAGGAGTCACTCTAGATGTTTGAAGTTGCGCGGATGTGTCGTCTGCTGATGTGGAGGGCACAGGTCGTGATGAGGAAGGCACATCTTTACTTGATGTCGAAGGCACAAACGACACAGATGCCTTCGATGTTTGAGAACCAGGCAGCTCATCTTCGCTTGATGTCTGATTGGATGTGGGCTCCACGTACTTTGATTCTAGTGGGGGTGCAGGTTGATCAAAGAGTTCTGCAGAATCATACAACGAGGGTGGTATCTGTGTAGGGTCCCATAGCATTACCCCACACCTTTTGAACCCTGCCTTTATGTTGTGCGCTGAAAAGCAGTTTGACTGCCATAAGGACTTGAGGAGAATTGGGAAAAGTTCTTTGTTAAGAGGCATGCCAAGATTTCTCCCAAGCTGTCTTAACTGGTTCGTACACTCCTACATCAAGCGGCTGAAGAACATGCGTACTGTTGGATGATAGGTTGAGGATTATCACATCATGTTTGATGGCCTCTTTTACTGTAGCAAAGTTGAGGTGGGAGGCACGTCCATCAAAGATGAGAATCACAGGTCTTTCAGGGGGTAGGAATGGAATGAACATTTTTGAAAACCAATCATGGAAACTATCAGTGTCCATCCAACCTTTGTCTGATACATTGTATCTGGCCCCATCTGGACCGTTCTCTGTCCATTTGACATGTAGATTCTTTGCTCGATATAAAACATATGGTGGAAGCATCACTCCATCTGCACGTGCACACCTTTGTAGAGTGATAGTCTCTCGGCCAGACCCAGCAATGGCTTTAAAGAGGTTCTTGATCCCCTTTTCAGCAATAACTTTTATTCCTCTTGGGTCAAGAGGAAACCCACTCTCGTCCACATTGTAGATTCGATGCGGCTGGTTAATCATATTGTTTTCCTCCAGGGTTGTCTTTAACAGGTTAAACCATTGGTGAAAGATTTCTTTGTTAGCTGAAGACTTGATCCTAGTCATTTTCATTTGTTCTGATTTTCTGGTTGTCAGATTTTGTGCCGGTCCAGAAACCCATCAATCCAATCAGGGAGACTACAGATAAAGGGGTTGTTTGTTCCGGTGTCTTGTACGAACCGTCAAAACACTTCTCGAGTTTCTTGACGGGTCATGCCAAAACCCAATTTGGATAGCAGTTTCAAGCAAGTTGAAAGTTCTTTCTCCTGCTCTCCAGTAAGGGCTGTGTTTTTCCCAGCACCTGTCAAACAAACAGTGAATAATAGACATAGGATAATCAAAGATTTTCCTGAGAAAAACAAACACAAATGTAAAAATATTTCATGGTATCACTAAGAAAGTCAACTAAGTAAAAAAAGCATGATAAACAAGTTTAGTGATAGTAATAAGTTGGACCTGAGATGTTTTCACACATACACACACACACACACACACACACACACACACACACACACACACACACACACACACACACACACACACACGCACAACACACACTTGATATGCAGATAAAACAAAAAGCGTTGCAACGATGGAAATAACCAATACAATACGAGAAATAATTTATTTTGCTTACCCTTTTTTTGTATCGCTTTTTCACATGATCCCTAACAATTTACCATTTAAGGTTGTTGAGTTTAGAAGCTTCTTCTAACCCATTGTTCTACCACGAACAAGACTGATAGCTTTTTCCATGTCCTCTGAGCTGTACTTGGCAGTCTTCCTTGTGTAGTTTCTCACCGTTTTACTGCTGTAACATAAAAAGACAAAGGATAATTTATTTAAGTACGAAAGGTTTATAGAATTTTATATTTATGCGATTAAAACATCCAAGTATACTATCATGATAGCAATGGGGTAATTCCATAACCCAGGGTATGGGATTGCCCCATTTACAAAATATAAAATATTGGCAAATTCGCTTGTAATAAATGGCAGAAGAGGTCGAAATACGTAAAAGTGAAGCCCGTTTCATGTTAAACACCTATTAGTTTATGTGCTTGGATCCTGTAAGAGAGTCCACAACCCAAGGATATGGAATTTCCCGAAACACATGTTCATCTGACAAAGCATAAATTCAACATAGGCTACTCAAGACTCTTTATAGTTTTATTTCTTGTTTTTTTTATGCATTAACTAACCACCTTAGAAGAGTAAAAAGGGCATAAATAAAAATATATGACTGAAAAGTGATATTGTTGTACTTACCTTATGATAACTCTGGACAGTGTCGCCAAATCAATTAATATTAACTGTAGACAGAGGAAGTAGGCAACAAACGTATCTCAGTATTGGGAAGAGTTTTCTAAAGAGTTATTTCTTTTAACTGAACGGTTTTTTAGTCGAGTGGGTATAGAATTACACCGGGCATGGAATTGCCCCAGGTTACCCTACATCAAATCCGGGCTCAATTAGATAAATGCTCTTGAAATGCCTGATTTATCACGCTTAAGTTTGAAATCAACTTTTCTTTGGTCTGTCATATTTAAGTTTACAATAAGTGTTTTATCTGTTTTTACGTGTGAACTAAAATATTTGGTCTATAACGCGTAAGCTTGCAATAACAGATAAAACACATTTAATATAATTCATGAGCCTTGATTTATTGCTTTGCCAAAAAATGTAATTTATCTTTTACTCTCGTATCCTCGTATCGTATCTTAGATGATGAAAAATTAAACTGTCAGCCCTTGGACTTTTCGTTAAAACAGAAATAAGCGCACTCTAGTTTCCAAAAAAGAAAGTATAAATCTTTTGAATAAGATTTTAAAATGCTGAAACTATAAAATTTTCGTTGTCTCTAATTTTTCATTGAGAATTCTTCCTAGACTGATTTAACTATAAATATGTCTGAAGTATTTTTACATTTTGAACGTATTTACTTTTCATTATCTCTAACCTGTACTTGTTTTTGTTTTTTTACAAAGAAGTCACCACTTTTCAGGGCACAAAGACAACTCGAGCATAAGGGTTAAAAGTGTACAGTAGTCAATGTGACGATATAGTAATCGTTAGTAGTGTAAATTAGGTAAATTGGGTTACTTAAGGAGAACGGCTCATCAAGAACTTGTTTACGTTGGACTTGAAGACGACCATATTGTAGTCAGCTGGAATGCAAGAAACCGAAGAAAGTACCACAGTGTACAGTTCTAAACAAGAAGCTTTATTCTTCGATCTACGTTTAGGTTTAGGTACAGTAAAAGAGTAGGGGAAATTATTGATAGTTTTTTCAGCTAAAGGAGAGTTTCTCGTAAATGTTTTGAGAGGGGGGCGTAGATTGGAGCTCAGACAAGCACTTGCCAAGAAAATAACGATAAAGCAGAGACAAACTCGCAACGTCTCTTCTGTGAGAAAAATGTTTTAGTGAAGAGAAAAGGGCACGTCCTACTAGGCAACGAAGTCTATTTTGAACTCTGTCAAGGCAGGATAAAGTATTTCTAGCAACGCTTGCCCAGATGCGGCAACAAAACCCCGTACTCGGACGTACATAGGTAGAAAATTGCATCATTAGGTAGATATCTACTGGATCTTTAGAAGATCCCACCATTTTACCAGCGACCTTGGCAACGGATTTGATGGACGTGTTCCATTTCAGATCAGGAGTAAAGATCAAGCCCAGAAGCTTTTCAAAACATAGAGTCTCCCCAAGACGAGAGCCATTCATTTTAATTGATGCCAGATGGGGATCAGAGCGTTGATGATGTAAAGAAAGAAGCTTGGTTTTAGATGCATTAAAAGTAACCAGCCACCTTTTCCCCATTGTACCACATGCCCAAGATAAGAGAAGAGAGAATCAGGGAGAACTTGGTCGTTTACGGCCTTTGATGTTCTGCCATAGATGGTAGTGTCGTCAGCATAAATGATCATTGATGTAGATCAGGAAGAGAGTTGGACCCAGGATGGACCCCTGAGGGACTCCAGAATTAATTCTATGAGCTTCTAATTTCTGACCATCAACCACTACTCTCATGAACCTATCAGAGAGAAATGATTAAATAAGTGAGAAGACATTTCCAGCTATACCATAGCTGGAGATCTTGTGAAGTAAACCTTTATGCCATGTCCTATCAAACGCCTTAGATATGTCAAGAGCAATTGCCCTAGAAAGGAAGCCTTTATCGAGATTCGCTAATCCTATGAGATATAACTGTAAGCACATCTAATGTAGATCTAGTAGAACGGAAACCATATTGTATGCCACTGAGAAGGTTATTTTTGCTGAGGTGGTTTACTACGTCTCTATTAACACAGATTCCATTAACTTACTCAGGATGCACAGGAGACCTATTAGTCTGTACTGGGAGGGAAATGACCAATCACCTGAATTCTTAAATATAGGGCATACACAGGGTGTTAGGAAGCAATTCTCTTTAAGACATCGTCTAAACAGCTTTGTAAGTATGAGCGCTTGTTCTGGTTGAAGCTTTTCCAGCACTATAATTGGAATGCCGTCAGGGCCAGTTGCTTTATTGGGGTCAAGATTTGTTTTATTAGATTGGCAACACCATGCAGAGATATTTGTATGTCTCATAGCGTGTTTTCTGATACAGGAGGAAATACGGGGGAGGTTGATCGCTTTGAGTGTAAGGTAAGTGTGAATTAGTTGGAAATAATATTTTAAAATGCTGAATCTGTTGTTTTTTTTTTCGTTATCTCTAATATTTCCGTGCGAAAGGAATTTCTACTAGACTAACAGAATTATTAATTTGAAGAAATTCAGTGAGCCTCATGAAATGTTTTTTTTCCGGCGTACGAAAATAATGAAAATGTGAAACAAATATGGTGCTTATATTATGGACGACTTAAACAACATTCTGCATGACGTAGCCAATATGTGTGGTTAATGAAATATAGTAAAAATAAACTAATGGTGAGAATTTCATGGAGGTTTTATATTTATTCACATTTGGAGGAATTCATATTTAAAATGCAATTATCGTGAAAAAAATGCAGGTTTCGTGAAAATATATTTAACAAATTGCGAAAATATATACTAAAATTAAAATGTTAATCTATATATATAAAAGCCAAACGTCTGTGTGTATGTATGTTTGTTTGTCACGCTAAAACTTTTGAAAGACGGAACCAAACTTGACAAATTTGGTATCATATCGAAGCCCCATCACCCGGATGACAAATATCGAAATTTCACGTCAAACGGACCACTAGAAGTTGGTCAACTGATCAGTTATCTTCGAGGGGGGCCCAAAAAAAACCTGTCATTATCTATATATATAAAAGACAAATGTTTGTTTGTAACGCTAAAACTTGAGATGAAAGATTCCTCTCCCCTAAGAATAAAACATATGTTCAATATTTGCTTTTGTTTTTTCATTGTTTATACGGTCCCGAGCAACGCCGGGTAGCCCTGCTAGTATTTTATAAAGCTGAAATAAGCAACCTGTTCTTTTGTCGTTTACCGTGAATCCGTAAAAAATGTGATGAATTTAACTTTGGTGTTTTTTGTGAAAGAAATAAACAAAGTTTTTCAATAATTTATGCGATAATTTACTAGCAAATAATAAAAGTAAAAATATAAATAATTTTTTTTATAGAAAAATGAGTGAAAGTCAAGTTCCGTCTGTATTTGTTTGCACTTACATAGCTGATGTTTGTGTTTTACGATAACTACCAGGGGGAAGTCTATAGATAAATGTTAATCTGTTTTAAAATATAAAACGAATATCCGTTAGCTGTTTAAATGTATGTGTATTAATTTCTTGTGTCAGCAATCAACGTTCATAATGTATAATTGTATTATTCGTAAAAAAGAAATAGAGATAAAAAAAGAACAGATTTAGTTTACCTATTTCTCAAATTAATACTGAATAGTTTGATATGGTTCAGAAAGTAAATCATCGAATAATTTTTGGATTTGTAAAGAAATTCATATAGATATAACTGCAATTCTAGAATACTACAAAACTTAATAAAGAATTTTCTTAAACAGTTTCGTAAAAGTAACACAAAACTATGATCGTCAATGATCGTATTGTTAGAATTGGAGATCCGTATCAGACAAACTAAAAAAGAAAGATGAAGTATACTTAATCTTAATGAAATCAACCCCCTCTACACCGACATAAAAATAGAAAACATGATTATGTTTTCGTTATACAAATAAAAATTCTCAATGTTAATTTCTTTGTTGCGACATGACTGACAAAGTTTTAAAAAAATGTTTTCAATGTAAATGATTCTGACCGGGAAAAACAAACAGCGAAAATATTAAGCTGGTACTACGATGAAGACGCTTTGAAATAGTTTTATAAACAGCGAAAAGAAGGGGTTGATAAATAAAAATGTTTTTGTTGAATTAAATGTGAGCGAACCATGTACATTAAGTATTAGTTGTCGACCTTAAGGCCATAGTTTAAACTAGCTAGCAGCCAGTAAAAACATTTTTTTATTTACATTACAGAATGTTTATATATATTTATAGTTATGTTACAGAATTAATTAATCTGATCAGTGTGTAAAGTTATCTATTCACTGTAAATGAATAGTTTGGTAGTGTGCCATGTAAAGAAAACTAATAAAACTGTATGTATTGTCCTAAATAAGGAATCTGAACATCTGTGTCGTATCATGGTATGTTTGATAAGCAAAGGTTTCTATGTTTTTATCGAAGCGAGTGAGGATGGAAGCGATATTGAATTCTACGAAATTCGTTTAAGAACTGTTCGAAAATACAATGCCTAAAATCGTAGAACGAATCCAAGAAGCCAATAAAATTGATGGAAGCCATAAAAAAAGAAACGGAATAAGTATTAGATGACTGCTAATGAAGCGAGGTGATAAAATCAAATAATCACGGACGCGTGTAATAATGAAACCATATGGAATTTTGTAACGGTATAAACTTGTAGAGCTGGAGGACATAACAATGAGTATCCTACTATCACTTACAAGTGTGACTTGATTGAGAAAGTGATACTCCTCGAAATTGTACAGGAATTTACAATATTAGATAAAATCAGATGATAATAACGAGAAAACACGCACCAGGTATTGACGGGTGTTGTAACCATGTTCAATTTATATGTGACCTCTGCGTTTGTATTGCTATAAAGTGTTTTTCTAGACGTGAAAAATAATCTCTATATTATATATATACTGTTACGGGCTAGGAGAGTCTAAGTCCAGGGGCAATTGTTCCACAATACATAATCTAAAATTCTGTTTAGTATTTGCCTTCAACACGTGATAAAAATCAAAAATATATACGTTATTACACATTGTCTTGTTCCGAGATACTCTCATCCTCATGCAATCTTGAAGCGATGCAAACGAACCGCGAGAATGACAAAACGCATGGTTAAAACATATACAAGGGATTTTTATTACTATAAAGTGTTTACTTCTATAGAATTTCAACAAAACAAACCCAACGAGCTAAGGGGAAGGTTGAACAGCGTACAATCATGACGAATGATGATATTGCATGAGAATAAAAAACCAATAAAAAACTCGGACATGATTGGCATCACAAATTTATGAACATTTCATTAAAAGCGATGGGATGGAAAGTGATGCGGGAAGAAAAAAAAATAAACCAAAAGAAAATATCGAACCACAGTGTAATCTGAGAAATCATCGAAGACAGAATCACAATTCATGTATTGTCCTGCTTCTCCCTTTTCTGTTCACCTTTTACGCTTCTCCCTTTCTTCTATACCTTTATGTGCTTTTATTCTTCATTTATCTCTTCTTCGATTCTGAGATGAAAATCAATTTATCTTGTAGGTGACTTTAGTTTCTTAAATTATGCTTTAAGAACTTTCGATAAACTGGTAAATATAATTCAATATTAGGCTATTTTCTTATCCCTATGTATAATAAAAACGTCGCAGTTTTCCCCTCTGGACCAAATTACCGTAGGTTTACAACAGAAGATGCCGCATACAAATTTCTTATGTGTAGCCTATTAGCTACTATCTTATGTAACTTTTTCCTGACACATCCAGGTGTTCAAATAAAATCCTAGATTCCTTTCAAGGAGCTAAACCGGTACTATCGCATTAACCTACAGAGGAAGTAGTTCCGATTTCCCCCCTATTGCGGGAGTCCTCCTACTGATCCCCATAAAAACCGCATGGATTTATACACATGGTATGGATATTGTGGTCACACCTTTCGTAACTGATTCATTAACTAAACGTTAAATTCCCGTCTGTTGACTCGAAAAATAATAAATTCTCTCTTACAACATTCCTATCATTCTGATTGGCTTAGATCAGACCGATCCCTTATTCCAGATTACAATTCTGTAAACAAAGCAAATGTGCATGGCGTCTACCGATACAGGAGGACGATTACTGAAAAGCACGGAGGTATTTGCTTCTCATTCCCTCTCTCACTCTCTCCCGCTCTCCTTCTCTTTCTTTAAATGGGTTAAGAGAGAGAGGGAGAGAGAGAAAGAGAGAGATAATCAGGGACAGATTCAGAGCGAGAGTTATGTATATTTTGTTTACATTCGAATAGTGTACCGAAACGCGAGAGAGAGAGAAAGAAGCAGAGAGAGAGAGAGAGAGAGAGTAAGATAGAGACAGACAAACAGAAAGAGAGGAAGAGAAAGAGAAAGAAAGAGATAAAATCACCGTAACATACAAATTTCGTATTTTTTCTCCATTTTTCTCAGTTATTTCTTTTATCAAATTTAAACAGTTTCATCACCCCCCTTATTTGTTTTGATTTTTTTATCGAAATGACACGATAAACGTTCATTTGTTTTTGTGGTGTTTTCTTTTATTTGTTGTGGGGAATTTTTATTTGTATTTTGGTTTTATTTATTTATTTTTTTGATTACGGTGGTAAGTTTTTTTTGGGTTACGGTGGTAAATTACTTATTTACTGTTATTTGAAACAAAAACCAAGAACCATATCTGGCTTCTTACTCGAATGTCAGACCATGAGGACCAGTCTATCCCTAGTTGGACTGGGTTCAACATCAAAATCCGCAGAGACATTGTAGTGGTTCAGGACACTGTAAGCTACATGCCCACTAACAATGGCCCGCAACAGAAATGTCCACCGTTAATGAAGTCTTGGAGCAAACACATGCCATCATGCAGTCCTTACAGCTTAACAAGATTGTGTGCGTGTTTGACCAAGCACTATATGCCAAAGCTGCCGAGGTTCATTGGAAACAAGAGAAATTCAAGAACATTATCATCAGGATGGACGTCTTTAATACAATCTGCAATCTCCTCTCCACCATAGGAAGAGGTTTCAGGATTCAGGTCTCAGAGATCTATGTGTGGAATCAGGTATCATCGCAGAAGGATCAGTGTTAAGGCTGATGGACAGCAAGAGGTACAACAGATAAGTGAGACTACGAAGCACTGATGAGGTTTGCATGGAAAGTCTTCCTTACATTGCTAGATACTTGAGGCAGTTCATGACCATAGTAGTAGGCGAAATTATAATTACTTCAGCCACTACGACCTACAGATGCTTAGGATTAAAACAGATGAGGCCGATGTCTAATATTTAGTTCAACTGATGGAGACCAGCTGGTTGAACCCCTTCAACAGAGCAAGAAGATCTTGTCAGTCTGTCAACTGAGACTGCAGCACCACCGGATGTTGCCAGACTTTCTTGGGGCCTACAGAATAGGAGAGGCTGGATATCAAGCTTTCAAGGAAGAGTACCTAGAGACCGATACGCAAACTATACAGTTTCATGACAAAGACGAAAATGAGAACGTTCACTAACATCAGAATGAAGCCGCGCACACAATGCCATGCGAAGGAGGCTATCTTGAAGGCCACATGATCCTTGTTGCTGAGAACAAAAATCTGAAAATGAGTGATGTCTTGGCTCATCCTCTGGTGCCTTTGCCATGGACACTTGCCAGCAGTGATGGGACTCTCCGCAAGAACAACAAGGCTGCTCTAGCAAGGGAGTTGGAGAGGAATGTTTCTACTCCAGAGGTTATCGCCAAGCCCTCTGCTATCATAATTGATAGGATTAGCCTGGCCCAGAAACTGAAAGGAAACGACAAAACATTTTCACAGCTTACAAACACAGCACTGAGTCACGCTATTCATCAGGGTTCTTACAGCAGGCGAATTTATGTTATGTTTGACGTCTACAAGGAGATATCCATCAAAGATCCAGAAAGAGTCAACAGAAGTGCAGGCACAGGAATCCATTTCAAGAACATTCAACCTGGGCACAACATCCAGCAGTGGAGAAAGTTACTCGGTATTCCTCCAACAAGGCAAGTCTCATCAAGTTCTTTGTAGTAGAATGGAAGGCGCCACAGCACAGGAAGAAAGTCGAGGGAAAGGAGCTGTATGTCACATGTGAGCAGTTCTGCTTCAAGATCACCAAAGAGCGGTGCTTATGTCCAGAAGGAGCAGACATACGCCTCCTTCTCCATGCACTACATGCAGCAGAATCTAGGTACGTCTTTCATAATCACTACAGAGGACACAGACGTCATGGTTTTGTGTCTAGGCATGTGCCACAAGATCCCAATCCCACCTATTTCAGAAGTGCTGGACGAAGAACCGGGCAGTATTTCTGGGCATCATTAGCCGTACACTGGGAGGCAGCATGTGTGATTCATTGATTCGTATGCATGCCTTTACAGGCTGTGATACCGTCAGTGTATTCGCTGGCCGGGGAAGATGACGACAACCAAGCAGGTGAAGGTGGATAAGACATACCAGGATGCTTTCCAGGAACTTGGGTGCTCATGGGAAGTTTCTCCTGAACTGTATGAGAAACTACACGAAACCAGCCATTTGTTGCGAACCCAAACAGACTGAGGCTGGATGACAGATGAGGACGGCAAGCTTGCTGTCAAGTAGATGCAAGACTCACCAGCATCAAATGCTGTTATGCAGCTACTGTCTTACAAATGTGTGCGGTCATGAAAACTTCCTAAGTGCACTTGCCTCAGCAATGCCCTGAAGTGCACAGATATGTACTGGTTACAGACATGCCAGAACAAGGCTAGTGAAGAAGAGTCGGTAGCACAACAGTCAGATTCCGAGTGTGATGTAGATGATATTAAATTTTGCCATAATTAATAAATAGTATTACAAGCTCATTGTATGCTTAGTGTGTATTTACAGGACGTGTATTAAATGTGACACTTACTATATGCCTTATAGTGACATTTAGGCATTCCTGTCCCCAAATTTTACATTTTAAAATTTATCGGTAGTTTCAGGAGTGATAACGACCATTAAGCTATCAGTGTGCAAGGGTTATCATATCAAAACATAAACTGGAGACATGTAGCAAGCTAAAACACCCAAGAGAATTAGACACCTCGGGTGGTATTGTAACTCCTCACGCGAGAAGGTGGTTAAGGACTCCTTTTTATCTAGAAATCTCGGCTCGTGTAGTCTAGTCTTCTCTGATGTTGTTACATGGAATCTGGTATGCTGAAAGCGAATATCAAAGCAGCAGGCAGGAAGAAAGATTTATTTATCTCATCATCATTCTGGAGTATTTCTCTACGTCCCCTTGATATTAAAATCTTAAAATATACACAATACCAAATATTTCACAAGAGAGAAAAAACACCAACAGAATAATAATAAAAAAACAATTATTCAATCACCGAAAAAAAAAAATTAAGCAACAACAATAAAAACTTTTTCCACTTTCTTTCTTTCTCTCTCTCTCTCTCTCTCTATGATCCTTCTTACTCTCTCTCTCTAGGCCAAATTGCACAGACAGTAGAAAGAAGAAAAAAATAAGGTTAGTTTACCCGCCTGTGTTGTTCTTTTCTTCCTCTCTATTTCTCTCTCGTCGCTTTGCAATGCACACTTGTTGAAGTTCTCAAAAGTGTCTCTTTCTTTTTTCTCTCTGTTTTCTCTTCTTTTGTTTTCAAAAACAAAATGTCCCCTTTCACGCATGCGCATTCTTTTTCGACTTAAAGTCTTTCTTCAGGCGCTGTTAGTTTTTTTCTTCTTCTTAGGGCGTCTCTTTATCGATTTCTTTTTCTGTTTTCAAATGTCCCCGCCTGCCTGTCTCTTTCTTAGTACGTCTTTTCTTCTGCCACCAATAATGTAAGATTATAACGCAATCCCAACTCCGTTTTTTTTTCTGTGGTAACAAAAATAAGAAATATTAAGTCTCAACCTTTTTTTTTTCGGGTCGATATCACCAACTGTAAGATTGTAACGCAATACCAGCACCGTTTTCTCTTTTCTTCTTCCGTGGTAACTCAAGGTCGTCCTGGTCTACGGCGACCAAACTGTAACCCCTCACGCGAGAGGTGGTTAAGGACCCCTTTTTATCTAGAAATCTCGGCTCGTGTAGTCTAGTCTTCTCTGAGGTTGTTACATGAAATCTGGTATGCTGAAAGCAAATATCGAAGCAGCAGGCAGGAAGAAAGACAAACCCAGGTAGTCTATCTACAGAAGCTTTATTTCGCAAAATTATGTACAAATATTTTTACAAATCTCATTCAGTTTTTTTAAAGTTTTTTCTAAAGTCTCAAATCTCTTCACAGACAGCGACAGACGGTTGGATAAGGAAGGTGGAAGGGTCAAGTCTCTATACGGTCTGTTCTTCTCGAATACCAACTTCTACTCCAACTCAACTCCCAACTCTTCTCATTTTCGCACGACAGTCGTATATATAGTAAGGTACGTGGATGGGGTGGAAATTCTCCCAGCCAATAAGATTTCGCCACGAAATCGAAAGCTTTAGGGTTTTGCGTGGGTACGATTGCCATACCTGAAATCTGAATTACTCATTCTCACGATTTTCAAGGTCAGATGTCAATTCTGACATCCGACCTTGAGTTCATTTAAGGCCAGACAATGTTATAAGTGAAATTTCCTGTCATCAACTTTTAGCCGTAAAAATATATTTCTCTGGTTTCAACCAATATCTATTTTGACATGAAATAAAAAATATATATTTATCTTCTCTATCTTAAATCCCTGGGTACTCTGGCGTCACCCGGGAATAAAAAGCTACTTCAGCGTAGTTCTAACGCTCCTTAATGGGGGATTACGTTACAGTATTAATATCCAAAAAGTCGAGTCTAGGCTCATGGACTAAATTGAGCTGTTCGGGTGCATGTTCGCTCTAGGTTTATAAAAATTTGCAAAGCTCAGAAAACTGTGTGTATTAAAATGAAAAAAAAAACAAACTTTTAATAAACAGACCAACTGTTTTTAAAATACGTAACGATACAAAAAATTTATTGAAAACAAATTTAAACACTTTTAATAAATGGGCAAACTGTTTTAAAAACATCTCTTTATTTCTCTTTATCTCTGTCTAACACACACACATACACACACACATATATGTATATATATATATATATATATACGAGATCGAATAGGTATCTCTGTGTGTGAGAAAGAGAGAGAGAGAGCGAGAGAGAAAGAAAGAGGGGCGGGGGAATGAGAACCTCTCCGTTTACATTTCGTGTTCGACCGAGTGCTCAAACATGAATTAGGAGCCATAGAGAAATGTAAGTGTACTTTGCATGCCGTGGCGTCCCACTTCTTCTGTCTGCGTGCATTCATTAATCTTATTTCCGGTTCCTTCTGTTACTTGTTCCTACTTGAAAAATACGAACGAGCAGACATTACGATTCTTCTTTGTGACCGACTGTACTAAAGCGATTTGTTGTATAGAAGGTGTATATAACCATGTATATATACGATACGCTAATGGACTCTCACATATGTACAACACGTGTAAATGTCGTATAACGTCTACGCGTATATACCGACATCAAGCTTGTCTCTGTTGAAGAGAGTAAGGGTGGACGCCATATTGAATTTTATGAAACTCGTACTGAAACTGTTCAATAATACAATATATTTAAAGCGTGGAAGGTATCTGAGAAGCCAATCAAATTGATAGAAGCCCCCCCCCAAAAAAAAACAAAAACAAACAAAAAACAAAACAAAAAAACAAAATCGAAACGGAAGGGAGCGGTAATTAGTTACATACTGAATGCGTACGTTCAGACCAAGGCATTGGATTAAACCCACACGCGTGGAATCCGTCTCATGCCGCCATCTTTTATTATTGTAAAATTCTCTCTCTCTCTCTCTCTCTATATATATATATATATATATATATATATATATATATATATGTATTTGGTGTAGCTATACAGGCTTATAATGTATCGAATCCTTTTATTCAAAAATCCCATGGTGTAACACATAAAGTACTAAGTAAAATCCAGATTTAAGTGACAGCCCTTCTGGTGGTTTAAGGTTCAATCTTCAGTGGGGGCGATACTCAAAATACAACTGCGAATTACTTAAGACGTCTATACGGTTATGGCTGATGGAACAAGAGCATGCTACCCCCGTCGATTAAATAAAAGGTTTCGTTCGAAATTTCGTGCAGATTTTGGACTTCGACAGACAGTTTCCAAAATCCGAGAAGATAATCTGCAGAATCGAAGTTTACATCGACTGAAACGTTCTAAGAATAGAAAGGTTCTAAGAATAGAAACGTTCTAAGAATAGCACCTGAGATAAAAAAAAAACAATAGTCCGAATAATCAAAATAATGAAAGCTTATAAATTTTTATTAAAAATTCAAAAACAGTTTATGTATTATTCATCCTGAAAGCCGGTTCAAAACTGTTAGTTAAATCCACTTATTAAGGCCAAAACCACTCGAGTATGAGATTTAAAGGGTCGAAAAGATTGTCTGTGAGAATGTTGAACTCTATTGTAGTATTGACATGGATTAAGTGTGACGAAGTGCAATTGATTTGATGGGGCGGTTTATGGCAACAATTTACCGATTTTGAATTCGAAGACGACCAAGTTGTAATCAGCAGGAAAGAAGAACGGCGGTAATGTGCTTATTTTATTGTATTGGGAGGACAGATCTTACTGTGAATACTTTATGAGTTGAAAACAAAGATAGAAACTCAGGCGAGCATCTTCAATGGAAATAAGGCTAGAGCAGAGAAAGACTAGCAAGATAAAAATTGTAGGTACCGGCTAACTTTAAGCACATGTATGGACGAAGTATCGAAAAAACAAACAGATGGTAAACTTTCTATCCTTTTTTATTTTTATGGACTATTATTGATTAGACTCCAAGTTTGATATTATCCAGAAAAATTCAGAAAAGTATTGTCTATGTTTCAAGTACATGGGTATTAACATTTTTTTAAAATTCTTTCTTTTTGGTGCTATTGAAGCTTTTAGTTAAACGATCCACACATAGAACCGAAACTAACATTTGCAAGTGATATCAGATTTGGCAGTCTAAAGATATTTGCTTCTGAACTTTAGGACGCAAGCTAGTGTCATACCTATGACAGTTGGGAAATGTTAGCTTGAGGAAGTCAAAGAATATTGCAGATAACCAAACGGAAAAAAAGACACGAGAAAAATAGAATACAATGTTTTCTAGTTGTGTAGAGGCTAAAACGTTGCCTAACCGTGTCTGGCCACTCGAATGACTTGCCCGGCGTCAATAGAATTAAATTAAAAATGCAATTAAAGAGTAAAAATGTGAGTAATTATAAAAATGATTTATTTTTAAAAGAAAAGAAATAAATAAAAAGAAATTTTTTTTAAAAGGAAAGAAAAAAAAATGCGTAATTATTTTCATTTGTCAGTCGTTTTAAATATAGATCAACCGAATCTACGATATTCAAATCTGTACACTTTTAAATTATTGCATTCATGCCAAACTAATAAAATGTTTATATATAAAATGATAACACAAAAATGATTTTACGACAGCAGTGAGTGAATACGAGATAGAATATACGCCACACACTCAGTCATTTAATGCGAAAAACAGTGCCAAATAATAATTTAAAATCTGCAATCATTTAAAGCGGCGAAACATACTTTTATTTCAGTTTAACATTTACTTTCTTAATGCGTTTTATTGTGAGAGTCATTTTAAATGCCGATCTTGTTAAGGTGTAAGAAATCAGCGAATGAACAGTTTAGCTACCAAACTGTCTCATCATAGAGTAAAAACCAATACACAGATTTAAAATATAGAATATGTTTATTCCGTTACGTACAATAATGGAAGTCGATGTCGCGTATCAACAGCTGGTAAATGCATTAACAAGTTCACATTCCATTTCGTAGCTTCACCTGCTATCAACCAGTTTACGTCTCCTTAAATATATATGAGCCGCCCTAGCCACGTGTTCGAGACACAAACAAAACACAAAGTTTAAAGAAAAAAAAAAGCAACTAAAAAAACGAAGCGACTATGAAATATATATTATTCCTTAATTGGAATTCATTTTGAGATGAGCATTATATATATTAATTGATATATATATAATGCTCATCTTAAAAATGAATTCCAATTAAGAAATAACATATATACCACTCGGTACAGACCCGACTATGGAAGATCAGATAATAAATAAATGTGGATTTATAAGATAAAAAAATCCAACCTTCGGGGCCCGTGGCGCAGTTGATAGAGCCGTTGAATCTCTACGATTCCAGATGAGCATTCTCTGAAGATAGCGGTTTCAATCCTACCCAAAGCGTGCAAGAGGTTTACTTGGCAAAAAACGTGGTGAGACGACAACAACTACGGATGGCAGAAATTGCAGTGGATGCAGTTAGGAGAAGTTCCTATCCGTCGCGGTTACCACCTGACGAAGGCCAGTGGAATAGTTGGCCGAAACATCGTGAAAAACAACTAATAAAGATGAGAACAATAGTCCGATATAAAATAAATACGACTATGAAATCTTTAATATACCTGAATTTTATTTTAAAAACAAATACATCCCTCAAAACAAACACATTATGTTTATGTATTGATAAAACCTCTCGAAAAGCAGATACGAAATGAAATGAAGCATAAATTCCCATACTCCGAACATTGAGCTTTATATTTGTGTTTCCAAACAAAAAATCCACACAATTAATTTTCATTTTATTATGCAATAACTAATGAGAATGAAAATGTAACTTACTAGCATGGGTTCCCGGCGTTGCCCAGGTATTTTGATGTGTATGCTGAGCAAAAAAAAAAAACAAAAAAAATAAAAAAATATATAAAAAACAACAAAAAAAAAGATCAATTTTTTTATTTGACCCCTATTATGACCCCTTAAAAGTTATTGTTAAGGGCTCAAATCAAGTTATTAAGTTAGATCCATGTCCAAGGAACCTATATCTAAAATTTCAAGTGTTTAGACCCAAAATTGTCGGAGGAGTTTTGTAGAGTTCTCAAAGGTCAAATCGTTGAACTTTGACCCCTTAATCAAAATATTTCTGTCCGAAAACCAATCACATCGATTTTCCCAAATCTCAGTACCCTGTATATCAAATTTCAAGGCTTAAAATTGACAGAGTTATTGCGTAGGGAAATGTACACAGACACACGGACAGACAGACACTTTCACTTTTATAGATATATAGATTGAATTATCGCCCTTTACAAGTGTGAAATAAACAGAGAGCACGTTTCGTTGGTGTTGCTTTCTGTAAAGAGATATGAAACTGGTTATTAAGGATGCTCAACAGAAATGATCATGTGAATAGAAATTAACAGCGATCCCTTTGGTCTTTTATTTTATTTACCCTATCTTTACAAGGTAAGGTACAAGACCAAGTGATGGTTTGATGAAAGTGTTTCTGTGGAACGAGCTGGATTTAAACCTGACACACCCAGGCTTTTCAGTCTGTATCTTTAACCACCCAACCACTACCATGCTCATCACTTTGGCTTGTTATGAATAAATTCTGTTACCTTCAATTTCTAGTAGTCGGCGAGGGGTTAGAGAAGGAAATGAACAGACGCTGATTTAATGTATCGGAAACATAGGAAATAGATATTTTGCGTCTGCTTCAATCAAACAGACAACACTCAGTTAGCTAAAAGTTGATCGACTGCAATTAACACGATATTTGTCAAATGAAAATCATATTAAAATGTTTTACAGAATTCGAAAACTATGAATATTAAAGTCGGCTGTGGTAAATCGGATTTAGTTTGAGTGACAATGATAAAAAACCGTATTTTACCGGTTTGATAAAACCGGGTCCGAGTTCTATTCACAACGATAACAGCTACTCACATGTCATAATCTTGAGCTGTATTCGGTTGGGAACTTTGAAAAAAATTGGATTAACGACATGCTTGGCATGAATAATAGGTTCTCTTGTACCCGCATTAGTAGTAGTTTTTAGTCTCTCATTTTTCGGTAACTTTAAGCTGTTATGTATACAATTGATTTGTAGGCTAATTTTGTTTTTGAAAGTGTATGTTTTGCATACAAGTATTCTGCAAACAATAGATTCTATTTGACTCATAGACGGTGCACTGATAAGTGCTCTCCTCCTTCCGACCCAGACTCTGTACTCACTCGCAAATTAGAGTCTCACCTCCAAATATAAATTTGTATGATACTCATGACAGTTGGTGGATGCTAGCTTGATTAGATTGAAAAATATGGTAGGCAGCCAAAAAAAAAAAAAAAAAAAGAAGAAATGTATTAAACTATTATGAAATTCGAAGTGGTAGGTTGAGAAATGTGAAAACAATTCCCAAGAGTTTCTAGAATAGTTTAATGCCTTGTCAAATTCTATTTAATCCGCAGAAAAAAAATCTTGACAGGTATGACCAATCCGTGTCAAAGTTGAGCTCGGTGTAATTGAAAACTAAGGAGTAACTGTACACTCCCCAAGATTCCAAATTGGGGCCTCACAACCGGAAATAGTTAAAGGTCATATCCAGGACCAGGAATGAGACTGAATGAAAAACATAAAAGAAACGAAAATTGGAAGATAATATCAAACAGAATAAAAGGAGAAAACTATAAAACAAAAGAAAGGCAAAAGAATAAAACAAAATGGCGCTGAAGGAAAAGTAATTAGGCATCAAAAGAAAACATAAAAATGTTTATGGCCTGAAAAAAATTTAAAGGAAAAACAGACGGCGACCGAAAATGGCGAACACGGAAACGGCAGCGTTAAATGAGAAAGCTAAACATGGAAATAAAGAGAAACCGTTTTCATAAAAATAAGTTCGATAATGCAATTTGACAGCATTGAAGTGTAAGGAAAAGAAGAAACGAAAGCAGTATGATAATATGAAAACTATATATATATATATATATATATATATATATATATATATATATATATATATATATATATATATTGGCGTATATATGAAGTAGCGTTGAATATTCATATTGACCTTCGACCGTAGGGTAAACGTTCAGACTCTATCTGAAAAATGTTACTTTCTCAAATTATCGTTTGTAATTGCCTCGCGCAATTCGATCTTTATTATGGATTGACAATTGATTGTCTTTTTAGGTGCATCTCTGCGTCACGATAAGATGTTTTGTCTGTCGATTGTAAGACGGTCAATGGGTCGTTTGGTCGCTCACATTTACGTTTGAAATATCATTTTCGCCGTTTGACGCAGCTGTTTAGAGGCTGAGTTTCATTGAGTTTTAAATAGAATTTTATCGCAAAACGTTTATGCTGAAAAGACGAATTTTACTTGAACATTTTATTGTTTCCATAAGATGCTCTGCATTGTCTGGATTGAAAGTGTAGTATCTGATAGTTATCAGTTTTATTCTTATGGAGTTTAATAAAAAAACAAAACCAAAAATAAAAAAAAAATGACCTTGTATCTGACCTTGAAATCGCGAGAAGGCAATTAAATAGAGCTACTATTCCTATATTGATTTATCATGGTCAAATAGGAAATAGAATGTTGCCGTTTTGGTATGTTGTTATTTTTTTACAGGATATCAACTATATCGGGGTATATGGGGAAACTTTTGGAATCTCCAGGTATATATATGGTCATTTTGGTAAAAAGATGTTAAGCTTCAAGTAATTTATATCTTTAAAACTTTATTCATGTTGTATGGTTTGATTGTTTTGTTTTACGGCATATCAACCTTTTTCGAATTATTTATTGCTGAATCTCGTTATTTTAGAATAAGTTTTTATGCTTCAAGTTCTTTATATCTTCAAATATTTATTTGTAGTGTTTAATTTAGTTCTTCTGTTTTACGGTATATCAACCCTTTTTTTGTTCATTTATTTTAGAATAAGTGTTTATGCTTCAAGTTCTTTATATCTTAATATATATATATATATATATATATATATATATATATATATTTATTATGGTAACTTGATTGTTTTGTGGGCGAAAATTGTTGTTTTTGCTTTTGGTTTTACACAGCATGATAGAGTTTTGCAAAGAAAAGAAGAAAAAAAAAGCAAAAACATTAATGCTTTGTACATTTTAGGTCAAAAACCATGAACTGGTAGCACCAGTCATTTTCTTCAGTTCCCAACGCGCATGTATAGAATATCATTTTCGTTAGTCTGCCATGGTTAAATTGGAAATTGCATTTTCTTTAGTCCGTCTGAAGTTTACAAAAGCATTTACATTAGTTTGTCATATTTATAATTACATTTTTTGACGTGTCACGCTTAAGTTTGAAATTACAATTTCGTCAGTCTGTCAGGAATGAATAAGAAATAACATTTTCGCACTCTGTAACTTTTAAGCCCGATAAAACATGTTCATCATTCTGTCACATTTAGGTGTAATATAGAATTTCCATTAGTCTGATACACTTGTATATAATAATTTTAGGTCCATCAACGCTCAATTTAAAAATTTAAACTTTTCTTTGATCTGTCAGTCTCAAAGTTTTATATAGCTTTTGCGTTGCTCTGTGATGTTTATGTTTAGCACAGCATTTTTTCCTGGCCTTTTGCACTTATTTTTAATATTTGTATTATTCGGACTACTGCTCACATATTGTGAATTATTTTCACGACGTTTCAGCCTATGTAATCTCTGGCCTTCTTCATATGTATCGTGTTGGACTAGGAAATCTTTCTGTCAAACTCAGAAATATGCACGGAATTTCGAACAGAACCGATTAATCCCCGTAGGTAGCATGCTCTTCTTCCGTCAACCGAATAGACATATAAAGCAATAAGCAATTTTGTTTTCTAAGTATCGCCCGCAATTTAGATTGAACCTTTAACCTCCGGTGTACGGCACAATCACGTTGCCACACCGGTTCTCGACAGATCACCGAAGTTAAGCAACGTTGAACATGGCCAGTACCAGATGGGTGACCATTTGGGAAGGCTAGGCGCTGTATATACCTTCTGGAAAGGTTTGGGCGTGGGGCCAGCACACTCACCCTGTAAAAAGAACTTCTCGCTACAAAAACATCTACAAAAGTTGTAGATGGCCTATGCCCCCAGGGGTTCAAGGGCTATGGTGGATGGTTTAACTTCCGGTGGACTGTCAGTTGGAATAGCTATGAACCTGTGGCGTAAGGGATAAAGTGCCTAGTATTTCAGTTCTAAGTGACACTTGTTTGGAGATTGAAGATTAAATCCTCAGTGCGAGCGATTCTCTGTGAGAATAACACTCAAGATGAGAACAGTAGTCCGAATAATCCGAATAATACAAATTATCAATACCCATTATAAAGTTAAGAAATTTTAATGCTCAAGTTAGAAATCCTATTTTTGTAAGCTAATCTAACTATAATATTTTATTACTCTCTTACATGCAAGTTTAAATTAAAATTATCATCAAATTAAATTAAAATTGTACTTTGTTATCTGTCAGTCTTACATTTCAAACAGCATTTGTGTTTATCTATTATCTTATGGAGTAAGATAACGTTTTGGTTGGCCTGTCATGCTTAGGTTTGAAATAACATTTATTTCTATCTATCACGCTTAATTTTGGAAAATCATTTTCTTTTATCTGTCAAGTTTAAGTTTGAAATATAATTTCCATTAGTCTGTCAAGCTTCGGTTTGAAATTTCTTTGTTTCTTCAACTTAAAGTTTCAAATAGTATTTGCGTTGGTCTCTCACGTTTATGTTTGGCCTAACCTTTTTAGTTCCTCTCATGCCTAAGTTAGAAATAGCATTTATGTCGGGATACCTCACTTACGTTTGAAATATTATTTTTATTGGTCAGTCACAAGATTTAAATATCATTTTGTTTAGTCTGCCACGCTCAGATATAAACTAGAATTTTCTTTTTTTCTGTGACTATAAAGATTCAAATAAAATTTTCTTTTATCCGTCACATTTATGGTTGGGATAACATTTTTGTAGATTTGTCATGCTTAAGTTTGTAATGTCATTTTTGCTGAATTGTCACACTTAAGTTTGAAATATTAGCATAAAATTCGTGGTGTTTACTTTTGTTTTTATTTTCGTTTTACGGTATATTGAACCTTTTCGTGTTCAGTCATTTCAGTAAAAGTTTTCATACTTCAAGTTTTCACAACGCTCTCAGGCTAAAGTTTGGAATGCCATTTTCGTTTCTCTGTGCGGCTTAAGTTTTAAATGTCATTTGTGTTGGTCTCTCACGCTAAAGTCTGTAAATTTTAAATAACATCATTCTCGATCTTCCAGTCCTTAGTTTAAAATAACATTTTCGTTTGTCTGCAACGCTTAAGTTGTAAATGTCATTTCCCTTAATCTGTTGTACTTAAATCTGAAATACTCTTTTTTATATTCTGAAGTCCGATGTTAGAAATAGCATATTCGTCGATCTGTCCCGATTAAATTTTAAATGTCATTTTCGTTTATTTACTTAAATTCGAAATAGTATTTTCTTTGTTCCACAAGTGTTAGGTTAGAAATAACATTTTCGTCCGTCTGTCACGGTTACGTTTGAAATATTCTTGTTGATTTGTCAAGTTTAAGATTGAAATGCCATTTTTATTGGCCTGTTCGAAATGCTATTTTCGTTGGTCTGTCACGTTTAAATTTAAAATCGTTTTCATGGCTCTGTCCAACTTAAGTTTGCAATATTATGTTCGTTGGTCTGTCACACTTAAGTTTGCAATCTTATGCCTATTTGTCTGTCACACTTAAGTTGTAAATGACATTTTCGTTGGCATGTCACGCTTAAGTTTTAAATGTCATTTTTTTTATCTGTAACGCTTAAGTTTTAAATGCCATTACTGTTAATCTGTAACGCTTAAGTTTTAAATGTCATTTTCCTTGTTCTGTCATTCTAAAGTATAAATGTTACTTTAGTTTGTCTGTCACGCTTAAGTTTGAAATGCCCATTCGCTGTTCTATCACACTTAAGTTTGAAGTATTAGTCTGATCACTAAACGCGCAGATTTAATTGAAGGCATGTTAAGAATATCTATTCTTGAAATTTATATGAATGTTAATAATAATAATAATAATAATATTAATAATAATAATAATAATAATAATAATAATACATTTGTTTCTTTATCTCTTCATTCTTGCTTGTTTTGACCTTTTTACATTTTTAGGTCGAACCTCTCACTGTGATGTCGACACTCGAGCACTTAACAGGGCGTTTAAATAGGAAATTACAACCGAGAAACGGAAGCCATTTTCAATTTTCGTTTTTCATTTTATTTTGTTCAATATATCCGTTTCAGTGAGGAAACTTTTGGAATCTCCAGGCAGTTTTTTTTCGATGCAATCCAAAGCATATCTATAAGATACTTTGTCATTCGGTAACATTTTAGTTGGTCTATAATGCTTACGAATGAACCAGCGTTTTCTTTAATTTGCCACGCTTAAGATCTAAACATTTTATCGGTATGGATCGGTGAAGTTTATGTTTTCAGAATTTATGAGATTAAGATTGATGATTTAGATTATTCCGACTACTGTTCACACCTTGAGTGTTGATTTCACGACGTTTCGGCCAATGTAACTCCCGACCTTCTTTTGGTGTGTCTTTTTGAGCTCAGGAATCTTTCTGTCAAACTTACAAATTATCACGAATTTCGAACGAAACCATTTATTGAATATTCGGATGTAGCACGCTCTCGTTCCGTCAGCTATAACAGGGTAAAAATCTTTAGTAATTCTCAATTGTGTACTAGATAAGAATTCAGTTCTAAGTAATACTTCTCTAGAGGTTAGAAGGTTGAAGTGCGGGCGATACTAAGAATATGCAATACAATATACGGTGAGAAGGAACACAGGCCTATACACTCGAGATTACAGTCTCTCAATACACACCGTCTGTAGATTTGTAGTTAAAGTAAAGTGGCTGCTTCCTCCAATCTATGTCTAGTATCTTCCGGCAGCTGGTTCCACACGTTTACCACACGTTGAGAGTAGAAGTATGCTCGAACAGACCCAGCTGACTCGTTTCCGATATCGTTGCTTATCAAAACACAAGGAATGCCCTACAATTTTGTTTGAAAGGAATTTGAATTATATTGTGTTGAATTACAAATAGGATATGTTTCCGGCTTTAAAGCATATATAATGGTATATGCTTTAAAGAATACATAATGGTATATGCTTTAAAGCATAAATAGTGGTATATGCTTTAAAGCATACATAATGGTATATGCTTTAAAGCATACATAATGGTATATGCTTTAAAGCATACATAGTGCTATATGCTTTAAAGCATATATAATGGTATATGATTTAAAGCATACATAATGGTATATGCTTTAAAGCATACATAATGGTATATGCTTTAAAGCATACATAATGGTATATGCTTTAAAGCATACATAATGGTATATGCTTTAAAGCATACATAGTGGTATATGCTTTAAAGCATAAATAATGGAATATGCTTTAAAGCATACATAATGATATATGCTTTAAAGCATACATAGTGGTATATGCTTTAAAGCATACACAATAATATATGCTTTAAAGCCAGAAACATATCTTCTTTGTACTTCGAGACAATATAATTCCATAGATTTTGAACAAGTATTTGTTATAAATATTTAACGATACCTTCAAAGGAAAATCCCTCTCAAATGGAAAAATGAAAATCGTATCAGAGTAATATTGCAAGGTTCCATCCACTTGGGTGAGCACTTTACGGAGGTTGGCTGCGCTTATTTAATGAATATACATAATTTCCTATTCTTCCTCGTATAATCGTCACAGTGACAGTGAGGATAAATACGTTAGGTATAAGGGAAAGCTGAACTATCTAACCGATCATAAAGTTATAACTAACCACTCTTACAATTCTTGGTTAAGATAAAACACACACACACACACACACACACACACACACACACACACACACACACACACACACACACATATATATATGTAGATATTGAAAAATATTTATAGTATAAATGCATAGTTTGGGGGAATTTTCTGTGATTATCATTTTTAAAGTGGGTTTCTCGTGTTTTTTTGACTTACTGTTAATTTCATATTTATTGATTTTCCTTTTGTTTTTCTTTAGAATACTGTATTTTTTTTATTAACATTTGAACGCCTGTAAAGACATCCAAATAAACAAAAGAAATACTCTTCATGACTGGTTACGAAATGCACGTAAGGTGTAAAAAGATTAAATTATTTTGTATTTGTCGAAATAAAATAATTTTTTTTAATTTTCAGTGACGATTGATTCTTTCGTTAGTTTTTTGGAATCTGACTTAACACTATATATGCTGTAAAGCCGGAAGCATAAATTCATTGAAATTCGACAACATTTAGTTAATATTCGAGACAATTTAGTCAATATTATGAAATATACACCTTTAAAATATTTTTTGTATAATTTAAGACATATTAACATTTTTTAAATATGTACCACGATTTCATAGACGTGAATTGATCTTTTACCATTTAAACCGCCATTAAAATCCATTCAAATCATCTGTGACTCGCTAAATGAAAACAAATCGAGGAATGGAGTTCAAGTTAATGAAAACATGGTACGTATCTGAAAGATGTAGCATATAGTTTTTAAATAAATAATCTGTATTTTAGCTCCCTTAACACTTTATCGATATCCTTCTACACACCCTGGTGTCCTGTATATATATATATATATATATATATATATATATATATATATATATATATATATATATAATTGAATAAGGTCGTTTTCCTATCTGTACGTTTTTTTCACAATTTTTTTAACTATAAACAAACGGTACCCTATTTCACAAAGATATTTTCATATTGAAAATGGGCTTTTATAAACTTTTCCCTATCATCATTTCTATATATATACACTATTTATTCAAAGAAAAACTTACATTAGTTAAATCATCTAATTTATATGCTACATCAAAGAAAATCTATTTTGATAATTAGCTCTGCGTTATTTATGCTTTATACTAATAGAATCGTTGAAATTGGTCTATTTAAGGATATTTTTAAAGTTGATTTATTGTATTTATTTATAATTAATTTATTTTTAATTATTTAAATAAATAAATAAAGCTTACTTCTGTTTAAAAACGGAAGTAAGACTTATATTTAATAACTTCAACAACGACAGCAACAACAACAACAACAACTGGCCCAAGAGATGCTATAATAAAAGGCTTATTTTTTTAACTGCAGCAAATAAATTTGAATATAAGCCCCCTTTTTAAGAAATACACATTATAATGGTAGACAGAAAATCAATTTTACTTATGCTTGCATTTAATTATTTCGTGCGGAGGCTGTATGAATTCTTTCTAGTCTGAGACAGCGTTTACTAAGACTTAAATTTATTCCGTGCAAAATAATCTAAAAATAATTCAAGTTTTTATTTGGTTGTCTGAATTTTATTTATACAAAAAAAAAAAAAAATAAAATAAAAAATAAATAAATGAAAAAAATAAATAAAGCAATTTGAAAACGAAACTGTATCTATCTATGTTAGATATATTTCTACGCGTTTTTGAATGTTTTAAATGTATTTTTTAATCGATTAGTGTTTCCAGCTGTTTTCCATTGTTGAGTGCAATTTTATTTTGTACGTGATCCCCATATGGTTAATAATATTTATAATAATAATAATAATAATAATAATAATAATAATAATAATAATAATAATAATAATAATAATAATAATAATGATAAGATTAATAAAAAAATAATAATAAAATGATAATGATGATAATAATAATAATAATGATGATATAAATAATAATAATAATAATAATAATAATAATAATAATAATAATAATAATAAACAAATGGTAGTTCTGTGACCAAATGAGGCACCCCGTTAAATACAACTTTCTTATTTACAAATGTGTAAACGAAATGGTAACGTCTTCAACGCCCATTTATATTTGAAACAGGAGATAAAAAGAATTAATTTTGTATATTTTTACGATGAATTTACTGTGAAAAAATATCGTAAAAAATATACAAAATTAATTCTGCACATTTATTATCATCACTCCTGTAGTCAAACAAGAGTATTTTCGATGATTTGAATTTACATCGACCCGAAAAAATATATAAGAATGCAAATTATCTCCCCTAACATAACTCTCCTATTCATTACATTTGGAAAAAATTACTTAGCATTCCCGAGGATTGAAGTAGCATATAGTAATAAAAATGTTCAATATCGTTAGAATAGCAGGTGTATTTAAACTCAACGTGGGTAACGCTGAGAATCCTTGCTAGAATATATATATATATATATATATATATATATATATATATATATATATATATATATATAAAAGTGAAATTTTCTCTCTGTGTGTGTCTCTGTGTGTAGATTTCTCTACTAAACTATTAAACAATCAATTTTCAATCTGCAGACGCGACCTTTGACATAAGGGATATTGAAGTTTGGTAAAAAAATTTGGATCGGTTTTCCGCCTAAAATTTGACTGTCAAAGGGTTAAGTCCAACGATTTGACCTTTGATAACTCTACCGAACTCCTCCGCCAATTTTGGGCCAAAACACTCGAAATTTTAGATGTAGGTTATTTGGACATGGATCAAACTTTTTAATTGGATTTGAACCCAAGACACTAAATGTTAAGGGTTAAAAATTAGGGTCAAAGTTAAAAAAAATTTACCTTTGCGGTCTCTACCAAATTACTCAAACAATTTTTGGTCTAAACATTTGAATGTTTACATAAAATGTATTCAGGCAAGTTTTTTAATCGATTTTAGCCGAAAATTTGGTTGCCAAGGGGTCAAAGTCTAAAAGAATTGATCTTTGAGGTCTCTAGCAAACTATTCAGCCAATTTTGGGCTAAACATTTGAAATTTTACATAGTGGGTATTTAGAGATGCAGCACGATTTTAGTTAGTTTTTGGGCGAAAGTTTGGCTGCCAAGAGGTCAAAGTTGAAAGAGTTGACATTTGCAGATTCTACCAAACTCCTCCGCCAATTTTGGGTCTAAACATTTGAAATTTTAGAGGTAGGTTATCGAGACATGAGCTAAACCTTATATATATATATATATATATATATATATATATATATATATATATATATATATATATATATATATGATAATGATGTTATGATAATAAATGTATATTCCTGCGCCTCTCAACTTTATTATCATTGAGTTGACAACTTTTTGATTGACATCGCTATATTTGAATTCCAATTAAAGAATAATATATATTGCTATATTTGAACAGTTCTCTGCTACTGTGTCGTTATAGCGTAGCGGTAAAGGGTTCAGGTTTTCTTTCTCTTTCGCGCTACGGGTTCGAGCCTGCCTACTGACACTTTTTTTTCACACACCTCCGTACACCCCGGGAACTGCCAGTCATCCTCGCTAGTTATATATAAAAATACGTCCACTACAGGGCAAGATATAAAAGGAGACCACTAGAAAGCGTAACATTTTGTTGCTTAGATATTGTGAATTAAGTCAGTGTGAGAGGCATGTGAGCTTCTTTCCGCGATCGGTCCCCAACTAGAACAGGCAATCAATCAATTTGATTGAAAAAATTGGTTATTTCACTGATTTCGATGACAATAAAAATATAGGAGTGTGAAAAGTTCGTTGATCAGCACTCAATCGTGGGCAACGTCGGGTCATCGTGCTATTATATATATATATTAAAGTAAGAGAGTTTCTGAATGCATTATGGTACATAGATAAGCGAATCATTTGCTAGGTTGATAAATATATAGACAACGCAGAAAAAGAATCTGTCTCTTTCGACTATCTTACTATATTTTATGCTTAATGGTAAAATTTATTGTTGCTGACAACCGTATGATAGCTAACATCTTCTGACTTCAACGTCAATTATTTTGATCTGATAGAAAGAAAGTCGAGACAAGAAAAAAAAAACTTTTTAAAACGGTGACATTTTACGCTTCATACTCATTTCGTCCAGATTGAACGCAGAAATGTAATTCAGACAGCGGCCGACGTAAAATATATTAATGGAGACGCGTGGAATTGTATGGAGATCTATGGAATACCAGACGCCATTTAAGTAAAGAAATATCGAAGAGCTCAACCCCAAAAGTAACCTAAATCCAATGTCATTTGTATAAACGTACAATACATCTTTAAGTATGTGATTATATTCACGAGTCGGAAGAGATATTACGATGATTGTGATGTTTTCACTTTGACTCAAAAGTTACATTGGCGTTACTTGCACAGAAGTAAAGTAGACGTAGCAAGACTTTCTATGGTCTAGCAATATTTTCATGGTAGGAATTCTACAGAGCTCCAATTTCTGCTTGCTCATGCTAAATATTCACAGCAAGAACATATAACCGCAGTAAAGGACTTTAATTTTCTCTATATCCTAGAACCTCCCAAAATACGACGGAGCAATTCCTCAACTAGCAACAATATGACTACTTTCAATCCAATGTTTACAAATACATCTAGGCGGTCGAGTTTTAATCCTGACTTGAGGTAGTTGCTAATCTAGTCGCATTAAAGAACTATGATACAGCGAAACAGTCTGTCTGTAAATGACTATATATATATATATATATATATATATATATATATATATATATATATATTAGCAGTTTCGCCTGGCTTTGATCGGGCTCTATGTACTGTTCATAACTTTACGTGCCTATGTATATAATAAAAAGTGTGAATATGTATGGTAATGCCTTTCTATATAATATTCTTCCTTAACTACCATAAAGAAACGTTGGTAGAGACCGCAGACGTCAAATTTTTAAACTTTGACCACAATTTTGACCCCTTAGTATTTATCATTTTTATAATTATAGAATCATAAAGTTAGATCCCTGTCCAAGTAATCTCTAATTAAAATTTCAAGTGTTTAGACTGAAAGTTAGCCGACGAGTTTGGTAGAGTTTTCAAAGGTCAAATCGTTAAACTTTAACCTATCAACAGCAAAACTTCTAGCCGAAAACCTATTAAAAAGATTTTCTCAAATCTCAATAACCCTTATGCCAAATTTCGAGCATGTAAACCAAAAATTGACATATTTGGTAAGAAAATGTACACAGACACACAGACAGACAGACAGACAGATATTTTCACCTATATATATATATATATATATATATATACACATATATACCTATATAGTATATATATATACCTATATAGTATATATATACCTATATATATACCTATATAGTATATATATAGTATATATTTAGTATATATATATATATACCTATATAGTATATATATACCTATATAGTATATATATATATATATATACCTATATAATATATATATAGTATATATATATATAGTATATTTATATAGTATATATATATATATATATATATATAGTGCATAAAAATTCAAAGACTAACGTTTTCTTTTTTATAACCTTTGTTTATTTCCTGGATTTTTTTCATTACAGCAGTTTAATTGATGAGTTGGCAATTTTACGATTCATGTTTCCATAAAAATATCCATTCCCACCAACTTCTTCAGATGTTTATCCATTAGATTTTTACAACAAAGGGTATATTTTTAACATGCTGGACATCGTATTCGGGTAAAAGGATTTCCAAAGGCCTGCTTCCTCACTTCCTCCATCTTTTGGTGTTATGTAAAGAGAGTTTTCCGTTTTAACCCGTACTTTCGTATTTTTATTTTTTAGTTATTACTTATTTATTTTTGTTTTAATTTTCCCTTATTTTTCCTATTTGCTTTTTCCAATTATCATATAATTTTATATAATTTTATTCCTATGCGTGTTTATTTTTATATTGTTTTTTTTTGCTTGGAATTTGAATTCGTATTATATTACCCGAGTCAGAGGAGGTCACTCTCGTGGTATCATTTTTTTATATCTAGGGTTACCTCCCTTGCATTTTTTCATAATCTGTTCTAGTGCGCGAAATTAAATATCTGTTTCTGTGCAAACACCCGTGGATTACATCTAGCCGTTTGTATATATATATATATATATATATATATATATATATATATATATATATATATATATATATATATATATATGTATATATATATATATATAGTCCAAGTTAAACACGTATTCGTATGATAATCAATCCAGAGAATAGCAACCGAGTTTAGATACTAGTGCTTAATAATTAGTAGAGCTATTTATATTAATATTTATTCACACGGACATAAATAAGCTTCGAGACACTGGCATGACGATTTTTCTATTAGTAGTTATCAATACTTAAGATGTCATCTTGCGAAAAGTCTGTCTTTTCATTCAGCTGTCCATATTTACATAGTATTTCAATATGAACAACTAAATGAAAAGATACACTTTTCGCCTGAAGTGCTCTTAGTTATAATTTACTACAGATCGAAACATTGTCATGCCAATGTAACAGAGCATGTACATATTGGTATGTATAAACATTAATATTAATGTATATATATATATATATACAGGGTGACCCCCTCCCAAAAAAAGAAGCTAAATGGAGGCCATCTAGAACATGTTCTGTAGAACGGAAAAAAGGCCAAAGACCCTAGTGTTTTGATGTGATGTTTTGAATATAATAAACTAGTTATGACCAAAGTTTCGTTTCATTCGGACAAAACACTAAGAAACAGGGCCTAATTAGAGTTGGTGCCCGTTTTTTTGGGTCATCCTGTATATATATATATATATATATAAGAAGGAGAGTTTGTGTGCATATATGTGTATGCATGTGACAGAGTAAGAAATAGAGATAGATAGATATATAGATAGATAGGGAGAGAGAGAAAGAGACACAGACAGAGACACAGACAAAGAGAGAGAGAGAGAGAGAGAGAGAGAGGGAGAGAGAGAGACCCTTCGTTTATATTTAATTTCCAGTAAGGCGATCGGACATGAATTCGAAGCCATAAAGAAATGTTAGCGCATCCTGCCTGCATCTCATTGTACCCAACTTCTGTCTGTGTGTATTCATTAATCTTATTTCCGCTTCTTTCTTTTACCTTTTCCCCGCTTGAAAAAGACGAACTCTTACATAATCGAATTCTGCAAATTCCACCCATCATTTTCAATCTACCTATGGTATTGCTTATCGGATAACAGGCAATCTCTTTGTCCTCAAGCGATTCCCAGGCTTTGATAACCTATAACCCATGAGTAAAGAAACTATTAGAGTAAAAGGTTCTCTGGCATCAGGAGACCTCAAAATGAAGGCGTGCAATTTTGTTGCTATCGGATTAGACGGGGGGGGGGTCACCAATGTAACGATTTCGTCGGAGAACATTCCATAAAGTTACTTGTTTTACAAGTACATGGATATAACAGTGTTCCAATGGACAGAGGTTGGAGTTTAGCTAAAAGTGTGCGACCTATTAGATTAGATACTCTATTTGGACTCTGTCCAATAGTGATAAATTCACGGTTGATGCACCGGGCCATATGTGGTAACACTATTCCATACATTGGTGAATAGTGGCTTTGTAGGATGGTATTAGGTGTTAGTATTTTTAAGCACGGTAGAGGGAGCCATGCTATGTAATTTAAACGTAGTAAGCAGATACGTTATGATTGCCGGCCAAATACGTGTTCTGGGATACGCAAGGTATTTTTCCATCATTAAAGCCTTTTTTAAATTCAGCATAATACCGTTTAACAGTTTTTATTTATTTTTTGGTGAAGCAAAAACCGAATAACACTTATCTTGTGGTTGCTTTTTTTGGGCAGTAATTAGGCCTACGACAAGAGAATAATCTTATCATTGTTTTGACGCTCAAGTATATTTTCTGACACAGTTAGACACAGTTAATCAATCGAGAACCATATCACACTATATAAAAACATAAAATATTAACTGATATATACTTGAGAGTCAAAATAATGAAAAGAATATGCTGTTGTCACAGCCCTAGTCATAAGCAATGCTTTATCAACAAAACGACATTTTTGGAAAGTCTTGGAAATTTGTATCAGAAACTTCACTCTAATGACTAATTTCTAAGATAATACGGATGTTATTCTCAGAATATGTACACCAATGTAACCTCCGGCCTTCTTCAAGTGCTTCATTCAACTCGGGAATTAGTACGGAGTTTCGAACGGAGACTTATATTTGATCACGGAAATAGATAATCCTCGTTCCTGTCAGTCATGCCCGGGTAGAAGACTTTATTAATTCGTAATTTTATTCTTTAAACAGAAATATTGAATTATTTACAATACTTTTATTTCAATTAAAGTTTCATTGAAATATTTAACACGAAAACAACATTTTATTCCAGAATATTTTTAATTTTTTTTTTACATAGGCATCACCACATTATCAAGGCCAAGCGGCCACTCAAGGATAAGGGTTAAAGAGTGTACAGTAGAAATTGGACAATATAGTAATCATTAGTAATGAAAATTTGGTAAATTTGATAACTTATATGGAACGGCTCATCAAGAACTTATTTACGTTAGACTTGAAGACAACCATACTGTAGTCAGCCGGAAAGCAGGAAAACGGAAGACAATTCCACAGGCGTGCAGTTCTAAGAAAGAATCTTTGTTCATGGAATCTATGTTTAGTTTTAGGCACAGATAAAGAGTGGGGGGAATTATTGATAGTGTTTACAGCTAGACGAGTGTTTCTTGTGAAAGTTTGGCGAGGGGGGACCATAGATTGAAGCTCAGTCGAACACTTTCCATGAAAATAACGATACATCAGAGACAAACTTGCAACATCTCTTCTGTGAGATAGAGGTTGCAAGGAAGAGAAAAGGACATCTCCTACGAGGCTACGAAGTCTATTTTGAACTCTATCAAGGCAGGCCAAGTCCTTTCTAGCAGCTCCTTCCCAGATGTGGCAACAGTATTTCAATGGATAATGGATAAAGACATTCATTCTATTAATTTCTTTTCTAAGTACTTGATTTCTGTGGAACACATTTCATCGAGACTAATTTCCTGCACACTATAACATGGTCTTTTTTTTTTTTTTACAAAACTTAGTTATAAACCGGCCCCGTAAAAATCAAACCTTGTTCATTCCAATCACGCTCTCAATCCTCTTGTAATATTCTTCTCTATTCAATAAACAATCTACAATCCATCTCGTTTACGCTTTATTCTTGAGTAGCTTTTGATCTTCTTAAGTGATTATACATTTATGAAAAGAATTTCACAAAAATATATGAAATTGAAACTTTCAAGTGTTTCACGAAGGCAAAACCGCGTAAATACAGCCAGTTTAATTATAGAAGGATTTCTTAGTCATAATCTATCTCTCTCTCCTCCCCTTTTTTCTATCTTTCTATATTTCTCTCTCCCCCCCTCTCTCTCATTTTCTAGTAATAACTATGTCAGCCCTTTTAAGAACTCGGTTCCCATTGTTGAGCACTTTTAAGTTGAAATGAGAGTCGGTTACTTAAGCCCGCATGCGCAGATCATAATGTTATAATCATTAGATCACTATGGACGGATGACTCGACATTTAATAATAAATGTTTCTTACCGTTAATGTTGACTGTGGAGTTTGCTCCTTGCTAATGGAGTCAGAGATGGCTGTGTGGTCGGGTTCAAATCTCCCGGCCGGCTCTAATCGTGATCCCTGCAATGATGAAACACTAGTGTCCGCAGCTATTTAAAAATTATTATATATATATATATATATATATATATATATATATATATATATATATATAGTAAGTTATAAAATGTATAGTATATTGCGATTAAGCTACACTGAATATTCCGCGTTTCATCCACTCTAGGATTCTTCAGGCTTATGCATAAGCCTGAAGAATCCTAGACTGGATGAAACGCGCAATATTCAGTGTAGCTTAATTGCCATATACATTTTATAACTTACTAACTAGCTCTACCTACGTATTGAGCACTTTTGAAGTAAATACTTAAAGTTTACGCATAAATCTATACTTCCGTGTATTAATTTTATGTGAGTAAATTAAGTAGTTATATATATATATATATATATATATATATATATATATATATATATATATATATATATATATATATATATATATAAAATGTCGGCCGTTTCAATTAGAAAATAATTATTTTTATATCAATTTTACCTGCGAGAGTTATGTTGCATTAATATTTTTACCATTGAACGCTCAGATGGAATGAACACGTTCCTTTGGAATTCCCTTCTTAGTGCATATTTCTTCAACAGTACCAGCATTTGTAAATTTAAATGTAATGTCAACTTCCAACTTGTGTAACTCTTCAATCAGGCTGTTCCTATAAATCTGGACCCTATTACAGTAGCTCCCTATACTACTATACTATACAATATTGCCTTTATGAAGGTGAAGAAAAGTAAAAAAAGAAGAAAAGATGTTCCGTATCATTGATGTTGGAGATTCTCAAAACATTTCAATCTGAAATGTGAAATTGCATTTTACATGCATCATATTCCAAGCCTGTTGTGTTGAAGTTTAAAACATCATTTTTTTTCGCAAAATGTGTAATTTGAATGGACGTACCTAAAATGCAGGGTGTTCCCAAAGTATTGGGCACATTTCGACATTGAATATCCCGAGAACCATTAAGGATATAAAAAGCATCTGGTATATTAAGAAAGTTTGTAATCTCAAGTTTTTCATGGAATGTTCAAAGTTGTTTAATATGAGCACCATTGGTCACATGACACACATCAAGCCGATAGTCCAATTCTTGCCAAACGCGTTCCAGCATTGTGTTGTCAATATTGCCCGTTATTCGAGCCTTCAACTCATCCACGTCTCTTGAAATGTGAGGCACATAGACCACTCCTTTCACAAATCCCCCAAAATAAAATCGCAGGGTGTTAGATCTTTCTTGTGATATGCGCATGATTTAGTTTTTGCAAATTGAAACACACAAAACGCCTTTTCTGGTTGAATGAACGCCATTACTGGATCTGAAAAGAAAAGAAAAAAAATCCATTGCCTTACCAAAACTTAATGCATTTAGCTTTAAAATGGCACCACTTTCATCTTCCTACCATTCATAGTTAAGCAGATATGAGAACTTGAAATGTGTCCAAGACTTTTGGAATATGCTGTTTGGAAGATGCTGTATTATACCGCATGTATTTGACTTTAATCTTTTGTGGTTATGTTGCAACATTTTTTTATATCAGTTAGTCTGTAACGGTTAAGTTTGAAATTGCATGTTTATCGCTGAAAACTCATCCGAAATAAGTTGTTCCATAGCATGTTTTTGGAGTAGTCAGGAAGCTAGGAAACATATCTGTTATACTAAAATTTTAATTGTATCGGTACGTTGGTGTATCACACTTAAATTTGAAACAACACCTTCCATAGACTGAATAAGCGCAAATTGAAAGTGGATACTTTTTGCTATTTCTTTTGACACATTTGCACGTCCAACCTTAGAAAATTAAACCTTTCTTTCGGAATCTCGATCCTTAGAATTTCTCCCGGTTTATTAGCAAATAAATTAAGAACACCATAGCAGACATGTGAAAAACTTGAAATCTTCTTAATGCTACATTCCCGCCTTAATTGGCAACGACGAATGCTTCTACATTCCAAAGAAAGTCGATTTCGGAATAGATCTTATCGAAGTTTACCCGGGAAATAATATCAAACGAACCATGCGCGATTTCATGCCGGCTTCTATCAACTCGTCGTAATATTCAATATGCGACGTGGGCCGCTTCATTATATTCCCAATTCTTTGTTGTTATAGAAAAGGAATTCATATTTTATCAAGAAGCTAATCATTTTATTTGTGCAACTTGGATCAATGCAGTGGAAGCTACGAAGTAATATACAAAATCTTGAAGCCCGCTCAAAAAGAAAATAACCTTTATTTTACAAGTATCTGGGAGAATACTCGTCTCAGGACAGGTAATAGGAGTATGCAGATATAACATTTTTCCACCTCTTTGTGTCACTTTATGAAGACTAAAATCAAGATAAAATGATACTAAACCTTATGTTTCGAATCCTTATTTCAATTTTTGATCAAAGTCCATTTCAGTGTTTTATTCTTAGACGTTCTTTAAGATTATGTCCTTAACATGCGGGATTTATTTTAGAAGAAATGAAAATTCAGGGAAATTTGTTTGATTGCTATGCATCACATTCAATGCAACTCTGAAATATTTGATTTTTAAATTGGAGGTTGTCCTCAGATTATACAATATATATATATATATATATATATATATATATATATATATATCCACATACAGTACTGTTATATATGTGGATATGTACATACAGTACTGTTATATATGTATATATATATATCCACATACAGTACTGATTCGCTGTATCACAGCTCATCAGTGCGGCTAGACAGGCAACTACCTATAGCCAGGATCGAAACACAACCTCCCGTACGATAGTCAATGCTTTGAACCGTTACGCCAATCATGGGCGGGCAGTGGATTAACGATGGTTTGACATATTCCGAATACCTAAGCTCGATTTGTTTACACAAAGAGCATCGTTTAATACGCCAATGGTATATCATGTATCACTTCTCAATATGCTCAACTCAATAAAAGGAGCGTGAAAATCTTCTTTATTTTCTTATAATATATACCAATCTTAATTTAAGAAGCTAGATGTATTAATAGAGCAATATAGTGAATAAATGACTAAAGTCTATATTCCAAAGTTCATGATGTTGACCATCTTATAATTTATTTCTTTTAATTCAATTGACACTTAAAATTCTTGACGGCATCTGTTTCGTAGCACAAAATCAATCAAACAATTATTATATCAATTAGTGAATCTATTTTACCTTAACTACTCAGAAGAAATAGCAACAATAAATCTATTAAAAAATAGCATAATTAAAACATATTATAAAGGTATTTACAGCTTCTATTCCAATTTTCGGATTTTAATCATGTCAAAACGCATTTTATATCCTTTTGATGGATTGATTGTTGTTATTGCTTCTGATGAGTTAAGGGCAAAATAGATTCACTAATTGATGTAATAATTAAGTGACTGATTTTTTGCTACGAAACATATACTGTCAAAAATTGTAATTGTCAACTGAATTAAAGGAATAAATTATAAGATAGTCAACATCATGAACTTTAGAATATATATTACTTATATATACTGCTATAGATTTATTTTGCTTTTGTGCATTGATATTCATATGGAAAACCCTTTTTTCTATTTATTTAAAAAGAAAATACAACTTTCTCATAAAGTGGCCGTGCAATTGCATTCACTAGCAAAAACTCTAGATAATTTGCATATTCTTTAAAATAATTTATACTTGCGTAATATTTGCGTAAAAAGTTTATAGTAAGCACAAAACCCTTTTCATATATATTTATGTACGCATATATATTTTTATTTCCAAAATTTTGCCTACCAAACTTCTCCTAACGTTTTGGGTCTACAGACATGAAACTTCATATATACAATATTTGAACCCATGCGAAACTTTAGATTTGGGTTTCAGCTCGGGAAAATGTGAAAATTAAAAAAAAAAAAGAAATGAAATTTGCCAGTGTTAACTTTGGTCAAAATCAGACTTCCTTCTTTAATCGGATTTTTTTCGATTATCGATTTTCGATACTTATTGGCCGGATTCCGATGCATAGCCGATGTAAGAACACTCCTGGAAACACTAAGTATCTTCGTGCGAATTTTTTTTTTAAATCGGCCCAGCCTCTCTCTCTACCTCTCTTTCACACACACACACACACACACACACACACACACACACACACACACACACACACACACACACACACACACACACACACACACACACACAGAGACAAAGTTCCTTTTATATAATAGTAGACAATTGGACTCTTTCTAACAGCTTTGTTCCAGACTTTATAATAATTGGTTTAAGAGTGAGTTGTGTACATACTAATATATAAACATATAAATATACCTAACCTGTAAAAGAAAGACATTGCCAATGTTTATCAGTTTAACAGCTAGTTTCATAGTCTGACTCCATCATAATATTTTAAAGTTTATCACATCAGATGCCACATATTTGATGGGATGCAATTAAATTGTTTTGAACCTGTTATATCTTGAAAAAAACGCAAAAACAAACACGCACGCACACAAGGTATGTATGTATATGTGTATGTGTGAATGAGAGTTCTTGAAGACAATATGTTCAATTTTCCGACAATCACAAAACTTTATAAGAAAATTTGATAAACACAAAAATATATTTATTTACATTCTAAATATACATACCATCATACGTTTTATTCAAAGAGACCCTACAAACCAATACATTTATGTTATGAGTACGTTATTTAACATACACATAAATATCTAATAATAAATTTTCATGGCATTAAATGACATAACAGGATTGATCTGCTGTTAAAACCCAACCAACTAATCAACCAATGAATCAATTAACCGCATGCATCCCGATTGGTTGCTTTGCCAATTACTGTGGTTTTTCTCACACACATATATTTATGGAAATCCGTTCCTGACGAAAATCTACACGTGTACCCCTAAATTAACCAATAATTTAACCTTAACCTAAACAGAACATTCACCATAACCCAATATATGTCTCGACAAAGCTAAAAAAAGAATCTGTGTGAGTACTACTCGCATTAGAAGGGGTTATTTTTTTTTCAGAACTTTTTTTTTCAATTAATGACAAGCCTATTCTAAAAAGTCCTAAAGCGATTAGTAATAGACCATAAAAACATAAAAAAACAATGTAGAGATGACAAACATTGTTTATTTGACAGATAAACTGCTATCTATGTCATATCAAATTTATTTAGTTAAGTCAATCGACAAAGATTAACGTTAATTTATTCCTAGTAGATACGATTCTTATTCCAACTTTTATCAAACTCCCTTACTTGATTTTTATTCTAGAATATCCCTGCGAGCATACTTAAGTAAAGATAAAAATTCAAGGAGACTTGCTCAGTTTGCGTCTAATGAACCAAATCCAATTTAAATCTGAAATATTTGAATTTTCACATGGGAGGTCGTGCCTATATAGCATGCATAAAAAACCTTTAATACTCAAAAACTGAAATGAATATTTATTCTTTGTTATCTAATAATTATTGTTTAAATTTCACAATAATCGGGTGTATCTGAATTTCACTCCCTCTTTATAGTCTTTGCATACACCTTAATTGGATTTGTTCCAGAATTCATAATGATCAATTAATTAGTTTTAGATGTAGACCATATACATACAAATCTGTGTGGAAAAAAGATAAACAGAAAATCATATTAAATACAGGAATAAATGATCTTCTTAACACGTTCGTTGATTTGAAGGAAACCGGTAAATACTTCGTTTTTGATTATTTATACTTGTGCTTGGTTTGATTTCCGTTTTCTTTTTTAACACATCCTGTATCTGCGACCTTTGAAAACATAACTAACTTTAGAAAGATGGGGTTAGAGAACGTTTATAAGATTAACGTTCGAACCAATGGAAGTTTCCCGCGCTTTCTTGAACGAGTTTGCCTTGAAGTAATGTTTGACGCAGTATCTTCTTTGCTATAGCTACTATTCACATGTGGTTGTTTTACGCGTTATATTTCCGCCACCTTCTGCAAAATGAACGTGATCGATAGATTAATGAAAGATGTAGTAAAAATAATTGCATGAGGTCTGTTTTTGAAATCTAGTATATAGCTGTAGTTACCGTCTGTTTGTTTGTTCACAGTCATGTAGGGTTTTAAGATGAACCGCTATGGCCATATCTATACTTAAACTACGTTACTCAGGATACATATATTTCAGTCTGATCCTAGAAGGTACAACATTATCGTTGGGTTTGCTATCACGTCTTATAAACATAAAAGGAAAATATGATTTTTTTTTATTTAATTTTATCTCTTACTTAAACATTAACGAAATTACAAAAAAGAAAATATATGAGTGTTATATGTCTGCTTACCGTTGTGCATAACATTATATACTCATGTATCTTTATTCGTAACCCAGGTTTTGTCAATGGTGTTGGATTTGGGTGCTGGCCGAGAACCACGCGGACAATAATTTGCTTTTAAAAGTTTTATTTAAACAGAACATAGACAGAAAACTGAGATGCGTTTATGGGAGAGAGAGAGAGAGAGAGAGAGAGAGAGAGAGAGAGAGAGAGAGAGAGAGAGAGAGAGAGATTGACAGACAGACAGACAGACAGAGAAAGATTCAGAAGGAATGAATAGCATTGACTGAGGCCGCTTATTTATTTAGATAGGCTGACTTTCGATGTTTCGTGACATTTAGTGTCTTTTCTCGTCGATGTCCAGGGGCTGAGAGAGCGGGTCGGTCTTCTGGTCGGAAGTGACGTGATTTTCGACTTCCTCTTTTACACTCACTTCTCCTTTTATGGTGGCCCTCGGCCCTCTTCGCTGTCATGAAGAACTCAAGTGAAAAACACGATACGTCTAATGCGCTTTGAATTGAGACATTAAAAACGTAAAACGATGGATATATTATATCTAGACTTTGTTGAAAAACTTTCTTAGTTTGGAACAATAATAAATTATGCTTGCATTATATAATGTAAAAATTATTTTCGTGTGTGGTCGACTGTTTGAATTGTAACACTTTCTGCAGCGAAAAAAAATGGCGTTTATCGCGTTTCGCATTCAAATTCTTCCAACGTTCATAAAAGGTTTCACGGTTCGGAGAACGAGTACACAGAGGTCCTCAATCATTTATCGGGAATGTCGAATGCTCCTGTAACGTGGCAGTTACGCTGGAACTATTTTCGTTGCAGTTCAGACCTCTATCGGAGCCCCACGCCGTCCGGCACCGTCGAAAAGGAACAAAAAAAAACAACAATAAATAAATCCGACCCGACTTTTTAAACACACGTCGTTTAATCCTATTTTTCTTTCTTCTCGTCTCGACACCAGCTTAAAAGTCTCTCGCTTCTGCTTCATTACACGCCGACCGTAGGCAGCCATTTCTTATAACCTTTATCTTTTTCGACCGCCTCTTTTCTCTTCTCAGAGCACGTGCTGCATCTTTTCTTCCTTTTTACTTTTTTCTTCTCACGCACGCTTCCTAATTTATATATTTGCGTTTTGGGGTTACTGCTGCTGCTAATCTCTTCACAAGCCAGACATCCTTCGTTGCTGCTGACATTTTCCTAGGCGCTCGTATGCACTATATTACATACCTCGAAGGGCTGAAAAATTATTTCGGTAAGTCCAACGTATTCCACATAATTAATGCTGTGCACATACTTTGGTTCCATCTTTAAAAATGATTTTTAGAAAATGCAAAATAAAAACAAAATAATGTGGTGTTACAGGTTTGAAACCCCCCCCCAAAAAAACAATGACACAAAAACAAACAAACAAACAAACAAACAAACAAACAAAAACACCGGTATAGGAGTAAGGGAAATAACTATTATTCTTTTAGTATGAGTTCTCGTTCCTTACGAATTTCTTCGTTAATATATAAATAAAGCCTAATCTTCCTGCTAGTATATTTATATCTAATATAAAATCATGTTATTCGGATTTTCAAAGTTCAACTTTGATAATATTTAACGTGCCAAATCAAACTTTCATTCATTTGTTATTATTAAATCATATGAATTGGAACTAAGCCGCATTTAAACATGCTTAATTCAAGTTTATTTCATATACAGTAGTTTTTAAATAGTCTCCTTAAACAAAAACAAAGGGACGTTACTCTTTTAGTAAGAATTATTCTTTACTTATTTATGTTTTCATTCAACGTTTACTTATAGCATACGACATAATAACAAAGACAGATTACCAAATTTAATCAGCGTTGAGTTTGATCAATATCGAACAGATGACCGTTAAGGAATACCAAGCGCTGTATGTAGGAGTACCACAACATATCTCTTTAAGAGCTACAAAAACATGACGTTATCATCTCCCTTAACCAGGATTCTTGCGACTGCAAACCGCTTGTGAAATTGGAATTCCCGTGATACTTTCTCCTTCAGAGGTAGTCGGTTTAACCCGCTAGGTGAATGCTATGCTATGCTAGCTGTTTTTTACTAAGTTTACGAAGTTATGGTTTCTCATTTTTTTTTAATAAAAAGGCAAATTTTTATTTTATAAATTAGACACTGATGTATTATTGACACATTTATCCCTTTTCTTACGTTTTATTTCATTGAAAAAAAAAAGATATAACAAAAAAGGCGCAGTTATAAAATAGAACTATTAATAAAACAAACGGTCGAGCAAGACTATTACTTTAAATAGGTTATGTTCATTTATTACCTCTTTATTTCGTTGTGTACAGCCGTTGCCTAACTTGATCAACATATCGGTCTAAATTAAAACTGATGATTTAACTTTTAAACATCCAAGCGAGAGATCAAGATCAAGATCGAGATCAAGATCACGCAAAAAACTTGAAAGCAACACATTTGACGATTCTGATTAACACTAGGACTATGACAACAGCATATTTTCTTCATTGTTTTGACTCTCGAGTATATATCCGACACAGTTAAACACAGTTAATCAACCTAGAACCACTTCACTCTATATAAAAGCATATGATATCAACGGATACACACTCGAGAGTAAAAAACAATGAAAAGAATATGCTGCTGTCCTAACCCTGTTTATCACAGAAATTTGTTATTTGTTTCATGGCAATTCTTCAGTAATACTTTAAAAAATATGGAGAAGTCCCTTATAAGACGTTAACCCGTTCTTACGCTGTCGAGTAAAGATATGATGTATCACAACTGACTTATGTCCTTGAGTTCTATTTTGTTGACGTCATCATTGTTTGTTTCTTGAAGTTACATTTCTCTTATATACGAATATCATTAGTAGTATTTTTTTATTGCCTATTCGAGTTGAAATTATCAGCACCGTTGTGTTTTTGAAGCCAACTTGGTCCTTTCTATTTGTATTGTCTTTTTTTCTGTCGACCTGCAGACTTCAATTCATTTCCGCGTGGAAAGGCTGCCAACGGAGTAAAAGAAAAGTTCATCGAAAATTGAAACTACCGAAAAAATAACAGAAACAAAAATTATCAGCCATTTTGAAAAAAAAAGAAAAACAACAAAATAACAGTAACAAAAGAACATAAACAAACCCCAAATTACTAGTTACCTGTCGTCTGCTTCGCGTTATATATTTTTTTCACATTGTCGCAGCAGCTTTCATAAAATCTATTAAAGTCATTCGTGCGGCTTATTTGACTGTCGATGCGTGGACAAATTGCAAAAACATAAAACGAAACACATCGGTTAAGACTGGAAGAACTCTGAGCAACGATTCACTGCACATCATTATACCTTTTTTTTAAATCTGTATTTTTAAATATCATTTTTGGCGAGAGGAGTTGTGACTGTTGGGAAGAATGAATGATGCAGAAGAAAGGAAACAAAAGAACTAAAAAGGTGAGAATAACACACAAGACAAACACAGAGATTCGTAATATGCGTCCATCCAACCTGTGCGTTTATCGCTGAAAATTCTAGGCTTGACAGACCATCGAGAAATGTTAATTTCACATAGTTCAAAAATATGTATTTTTTTTACATATAATAGATTAAATTAAAATGGACACAATTAAAAGAAAATGTGCATTTGTCCCAATGTAGTTAACATACATAATGAATACGTAAATAAAATAATAAATCCTAAGAAATTAAGTAAACGAACGTAATTCAGCGAGATCTTCAAATTACGAGAACATCATTTACTTCCGATGAGTTTTAAAACCGGAACGTGTTGGGATTAATAAATATGCAAAATAACCGGAAGTTCTATAGAAAGGCTTATGTTTGAAATACCTTGAACAGACAAGTCATAAAGATGTTGTTTCTTCATTTCCATTTTAAATTCATATCGTTGGATTTTTATCCATTTATTATTATATTTATTTATCATATTTTCATTCAAATATGTAAATAAACATAAACAAAAAGTAAAAAAAAAAGTACTAATATTCTTATGTATTCTTATGTATTTTATTTAAAAAATTGCTTTAAAGACTAATTATTCCTGTAAACTCAGTTTACAGATATTTATATATCTTGACTTACATTTTCATTGGGGTCTTCAAATTAAGTAACATCGTCTACTTCCGATTAGTTTAAAAACCAGAAATCGTTTGAACCGAGAAATCGCCGTACTTACTTCCGTCTTATGACATAAAGATTTAGCACAAGTAACATATGGGAAAAACCAACACATGAAGAAGATGATACACTCTGACTTCAAAACAACAACCATGAACAGATCCGTTAACATTCTCAGGTAGGTACGTTTCAGTCGATCGACAATAAACCACCTTTTTCTTAAAGACAGCAGAAAATACCTGGGAGTTTATTCCACATAGGACTTATCAAGATCATACCTGCCGCCGGCACATTTCATTTTCTACTCAAATCCAGAGTTCCCTTTTATTGGGAGCTGGATTTCCATAATTAAAAAGCGCCTTGTCTCACACTGTCTTTGTAGAGAGGTACGTAAGTAGGATCATTTATGTAACGACTTCTTACTTATATATACTTTACGAACTGAGAGAGTAGAAAGTTGACCTTTGATTTACTTTCAAGTGCCTTGTTACTTTCGCAACGCTTGTTTTTATTCTCGTCCTCAAAGTCTATTAACGATGTTTCTGACAAAGAGAAAAAATCGCTATCCATATCATACTTATTGTTGGTTATTTATTTATATTGAAGTAGCATTTTTAGCGCCTTATATCAAGTTGCTTGATTTCTTGTCTGAGTCGATATCCATAAGTTTCATCCATTTATTTTAAATCGCCTCTCACGCAGTTCCGTTCAAGGAATTAAAGTTAATTGCTATCACTCCTTATCAAGTTGCCGGTTGAGTTCCTGCACTTTTTCTTTATATTACTTGTACTTTGTTCTTTTGTTTCCATATATTTTTTATTATAACCTTTATGGTAAATGAATAAATAGGTATGTGAAACAGGCGAACGTGAAGAACGCTACTCTCTTTCTTACTTCATTAGATACACTTACTCTTTCCTTTATCTCCCTTGCACTTCTGTTTACTTCTGTACAATGAGTGAACTTCTTAATATCAAATGCTCTCTCAGAGATCCACACAAACACAGAAGGCTTCCACGAAATAAAACAAAATATTATTTAACATAGAGGTGTGAATTCCAGACTTTTTGACAATCAGAAAACCTCCGTTAATTTAAACAGACTACTTCGACAAATCTTATGTAAACGAGCTTATTTTTACATGAGAAGTCACACGATTAAATGAAGAATAAGTTCTTCTGGCCGGAAACAGTACTACAAAATACATCAACCGATAATACCTTACATCACATGACCATATTCATCACGTCAAAGTGATCGCAAATAGTCGAAAACGACAGATTTATACCGGAAAAATTGACTCGCAACAGAGATTCGTAATATGCGTTTAGATTCGTAATATGCGTCTATTTCTGTCTATAAGTATATTTCTGTCTATAAGTCTGTGTTTTCGACTTATTAAGTTTAAAAAACCTAATCCCGCCCGTTAAATAAAATAACCAGCTTTATTCAGAGTGTGCAAGAGGAACTAAAATTAGCATAATTTTTCTGATACTTAGTGGTAATTTTAAAATAATTTTCTGTATTTTTACTTCGGCAGACCATGCACAAAACACGAACTTTTTGAAGCGGATGATTTTCGTTACAACAATGATGTCATCTATTAAACCTGTCTATCGTCAACTGGCTTACGGGGGGAGTGCAATTAGTGATGCCCCCTGACCCACTTCCCATAGGAGTAGAGCAACGAAATTTGGCACAGTTATTAGTCTTTCTCTACATAGGAACCAGCCAGAGTTATGCATTTCTCCCATCGTTTGATGCAGCTCTGGAGACCGTTTTTGTAGAACACCACAGGTTGGTCCTCCAACCACGACGTGACTTCAGAAATCAAGGCTGTATCACCTGGGAAACGCTTTCCTTTAAAAAAACAACTTCATGGATAGGAAGAGGTGAAAGTCAGAGGGTGCAAGGTCAGGAGAGTAGGGAGGATGGGATAGATTTCATAACCACACGCCCGTACTTCTGATCTGGTGACATGCGAGTTGTAGACCGGAGCATTGTCCTGCAGGAGGAGGGTACCTTTGCTGATCTTGCCCCGCCTCTTGATTTTGATAGCTTCCCTTAATTTCCTCAAAAGTGAAGCATAATCGGCCCCTGTAATTGTGGTACCCTTTGCCAGGAAATCTGTCATCACTACTCCGTCCTGATCCCAGAAGACTGTGAGCATGACCTTGCCAGCGGAGGGCTGCACCATTGCCTTCTTTGGAGGTGGTGAGTCCAAGTGCTTCCACTGCATTGACTGGGCTTTGGTGTCTGGATCATAGTGATGGACCCAGGTTTCATCCTGTGTAATCAGTCTTTTGAAAAACTTTGACTCATCTTCTTGGCACATCTTCAAATTCATCCTCGAGCACTCGACGTGTTCTCGCTTCTGGAATGGTGTGAGCAACCTGGGAATCCATATTGCCGACACCTTACGCGTATTACTTATTGCAAGCCCCTCGTATCTCAATATATCTGTGCCATTCACGTGTTTCCGATCACGAATCGATGCTTCCAACCTATCTACCCTACCCGTTCATCTATAGCTAATGTTTATTTTGTCATTGCACTTTTCTGTGGAAATCGTACATTACATAAAACCACTTGATGTAAGAAGCTAACGAGAACAACATATGATTATCGCAAAGACAGAGGACACCTATTAGCCTTGGTCTTGTAGAGGGAAACAGAATCAGCAGGAAGAGACTTTCACGACTGCAATTCTTGAAGCCGTATGGCAATGGGGTATTAAAATGGCGAATTTATGGCAACTATTAGAATAACGACAACCGACAAAGAGCAATAGAAAGCAGGAAATGCATCAGACAATTCTAAAGAAAATGCTTTAATAGTATTTAAATAAAAACTTGAGACTAACATCACGTTCGTATGTATGTGTGTGTAAGGGGAACGTTGCAGAGAGAGAAACAACGAGTATGGCCAATCAAATGACGGATACGTTTCTGCAACTTATCAGGAATATTCAAATAGAATTGAAATTCAATAGCTTAAATATGACAACAATACTCGATACATGATCTGGTTGTAGATCTGTAGAGATCGACAATATCCTCATATGTGAGAAAATGTTTAGAGCTAAAGAAAGAACCGACTATATGAGAAACAGAAAGAAAACAATATATGAACTCAAAGAAAGATTCGATAAGAAAAAATACAAAGAAGTCTCAGAGATGATGTTTACTCAAAAGCAGAGTCATCTTACGAAGAAAAATGACAGACATATGATTGTTGTTTGTGGTCCTTCCATATAGTTGAGCATGGCACATCTGTTAATATATTCTGATAACCCCCAACAGTTTATACATGTTAAAGAATATATTTCCTTTTGTTTCGATATTCAAATTATAATTGATAATTATTTTCTTTCCAACAATCTCTTTCTCACAGACGAGATGTTGCTAATCTTCATCTGCTTCATCCTTATTTTTATAGCAGATGTTCGACTGAGCTTCAATATATGCTGCCGTATATAACATTCACAACGATAACTCTTATAGCTACAATATCTATAAATAATTTCCCCTTTTTTCTGTATTTAAAACTAAATTAAACCCAAATGAGCAAAGTTTCTTCACTAGAATAACCCGTCTGTGAAACGCAGTACAGCAGGACAACTTCACAGACGACTATAACGTCAAATTTACTTCTTGAGCCGTCCTCTTGAATAATTTGATTCTTTCGAATTTCTACTATTAACGATCATCAAGGTGTTATATCACCGGACCGATAACATTATTAACTATTATCCTCGAATGGTCTTTGGGACTTGATAAGTATTGACCTCATAGTAAATACATTTCGGTTGATTCTGTAACTTTTGGAACTTGAAAAACCTACTAGTTGAATCTGAATATCTGAATATAACTACGGAATCTAATCGCAATTTTTAACTGGTATAATGAAACACCTAGCACTCTTCCCACACTTAGAATCGTCATGAGAGACGACGCCAGAAAGAAAGATAGAAAATGAAAGAGTAACACAGAAAAAAAAGAAAAGAAAGCACCTCTACGCGCGTAGTAGACAGAATCCCCTTGTATACTTCCCTACAGATCTCTCTCTTTCTCTCGCTCCCTCTCTCACTATATATATATATATATATATACATATATATATATATATATATATATATATATATATATATATATATATACTAGCGAAAGTACCCGTCGTTGACTGGGTTCAAAAACAGCCTACAGAAAATGGACTCTGATTTATGAAAGTATGATAGGTTATGAAAAGGAAGGGTTGTAAAGAGATAGCTTCGAATTTGGGGATATCAAAACCAAAGCAAAATATGATGAAAGTAAAAATAAAATAGATAACCCCCATAATTTATTATACTATACCTGTTTACACTGAAACACTTATCACAATATTCTGTGGATCTATATTAAAAAACCTTGTTAAACTTTGTGACATATTTCCATTCTATGGAGTTCAGGCGCGAACAAACACCCCATAATTTATTATACCATGTTTCTTCAAACTGAAACATAATTATCAAAGTATAGTTATGCAGATAGATATGAAAAGTCTTTATTAAAGATGGTGCCTATTTCCATTCTATGGAGGCGCGAACGCAGACCCCACAATTTTATTATACCATCCCTATTTAAGTTAAAACATACTTATCAAAGTATTATTATGTACATCTATATCAAAAACACTTGTAAACGTTTTTTTTTTTTAATTTTGAAATTTTTTAATTCCATACTTTGTGGACCAGGCGCGAACGCAGACCCCACAATTTTAATGAACCACCGTTCTGCCAGATCAAACATACCCATTCCTGTGTCTCGATACATCTTCAATTATTATATGTAATCAGTTTTTTAAAATAGTCAACTATATAGGTGCCTATTCGTGACCCCCCCCCACACACACATTCAGCTTTAAAAGTGAAATTGTGCGTGTGTGTATACATTTCCCTACTAAAAAACTCTATCAATTTTCAGTCTACATACTCGAGATTTTGTGTACTGAGATTTAAGAAAATCTTTTTAACCGGTTTTCGGTCAGAAATTTGACTATCAAGGGGTCAAAGTTCAACGATTTGACCTTTGAAAACTCTACCAAACTCCCCCGCCAATTTTGGGTCTACAATCTTTATGTTTTAGATGTAGCTTAATTGGACATGGAGCAAACTTTTAATTTGATTTGAACAAAAACAATAAATCTTAATGGGTTAAAATTGTAGTCAAACTTTAAAAAAAAAATGACCTATGCGGTATCTACCAAATTACTCAGCCTATTTTTGTCTAAACATTTAAATTTTTACATAAAGTGTATTAAGACATAGGGTAAGCTTTTTAATCCATTTTTGGCCGAAATTTAGCTACCAACGGGGTCAAAGTTAAAAAGATTTGGCCTCTGCAGTCTCTAGCAAACTATTCAGCCAATTTTGGGTCAAAACATTTGAAATTTTAAATAAAGGTATTCAGCGAAGCAGCAAGCTATTTAATCAGTTTGGAGCGAAAATTTAGCTGCCAAGGGTTCAAAGTTGAAAGAGTTTAGCTTTGCAGACTCTACCAAACTTCTCCGCCAATTTTGGGTCTAAACACTTGAAATTTTAGATGTAGGTTATATACATATGAAGTTATGACCAGTACACAGGGCTCGATCAAAGCCGTGCTTAAATGCTAGTATAATTTAAATATTTTTTATTATAATATTATTACGTTCATGAAAGTAAGTTATTCATGAATATTCATGTTTCGAAGTATCACTTCTCATTAGTATAGCTAGACTTTGTTGACAATGGTCGAATCTGTGTATTGCTCGATAAGCAGCCTGGCGTTTTACCACAAGACCACGGACACCTTATCAAATTTTATTTACGATCTTTATTGCTATAAATGCAAGATTGTTGATTTATTTATTTTTTTTATTAACGATTCTGTGGTATTTGTAGCGATTAAAATCGTGCATAAAAATTGATAAGTTTGGCGTGGTCTTGTGGTAAAACACCAAGCTGCTTGATGAGCGGTGACGAGTTCGATCCTTGTCAACTAAATTTAGTCATGCTGATGAGAAGTGAAACTTCGAAACCTGTATGTCTGTGGATAACTTACTTTTATGCACGTAATAATATTTAAATAAGAAATATCTTAATTTATCTAATTATAAAACTCAAATGACCTTGTAACGAGTGATGTAACCCACTTTTCGGTTTATGACATCCGCTTGCACATGCGCGCATAAACATTAACCCATAACAACATAAACAAATAAACACAAATCGCTTCTTTTGCAGATTTTGACCTGCGCACTGAAATATTAACGTTATTATTTCGAAATTATTATTTAACATGGTAAGAGTGTTTTGCAACTATTCTTTATTACAACTATACTGTCGCTATTTTCTTACAACTAAAAAACTTTAACCCGTTGACAAACATAAGAACAATTGTAGTAGGGCCAATACTACTACTACTACTACTACTACTACTACTACTACTGCTACTCTCTATCCGTCCCTTTTCCTTCCTTCCTTCTTTTTTATTTTTTGTTTACATTTCTAAATACTAAATAATTGTCTGAGAACGGTGAATTTGTTGACACATTTACTAATCTGTTTCAATATTAGCTTTATTTTGTTTTATTTATTTAGGTTTTATTTTTTTGCTTCAGGTTTTATTAATTATTTTTTTTAGATTTTAAATTTCTATAACTTGGTTGAAGGATTCCAATATGGTTTTTCATTCTTATATTTCTCATCGGTAGGTTCATGTGCTTTTTTGCTGCCAAATGACTTTCGTCGGCGTTCGATTCGCAGGAAAATCATATTAAATATTCGATTTTTGAGCGATTATTCGGAAAAATAGGTAACTTTACACGAATAGGGAGGATTTTTTTTCATGTTTGAGTGACCCGTCCATGATTTTTCATTTCATAGAAATGTTTCTGTTATATATAAAAAAACAACTGTTTTCTTTACGTCACAAGTGTCACGCTCATACATGAATTCCATAGCTAATATAACATACTGACCCAACGAGTCACGGGTAGCCTAGTAAATTTATAATTACAAATAATATGGGGAGACTAAAACGTAAACAAAAAAAAATAATTTTATCATATTTATTTTACCCCCCCCCCCACCACCACCACCACACACACTTACAAACACCCGAGCAACGTCGGGCACCCCCGCCAGTAAGACACTAAAAGGAGAAAATAGCAATTCAAGTTGAAGTAAGTGTCTGCAATAAGATAGATTAAAAGAACTTAGAGAGAAAAGATAAGAAAATACCAACTTTTTAAGTAAGACATTAAAAGAAACTGGAATCTTAGGAAGATCTCCATTATTCCAGTAATAATAGGAACAACCACTCATGAAAAGGAATTTTAAAAATCTACCTGGCAAATATACCCGATAAACCAAGTGCAAGAGAGATACGAGCAATTGCACTTAAAGAGACGATTGAAATATCAAAAATATCTCTCGATTGGAATGTATAAGATAGCAGGTGAACACTAAAGTAAAATCATAAGAAATTTTTTTTAAAAATGGAAGGGAATGCTCCGTTATATGTAATTGTATACAGAAAAAAATATAATTATATAAGTAATAAAAAATGAAATTACACATATAAAAAAGAGTAAGTTTATGCAGGGTGAGTCACGAGAAACTGATGTTTTTACGGAAAACAAAACTCTGCGAATATTTCATCAAAAAATTTATAATGTACATAAAAACTACCTTCCTCACCCCCTATCCCTTACCCAAGGAGAGCAAGGAGTGTTCTAAAACATCCGTTTCCCGTGACTCATCTTATAGTTAAAAAATTCTCATGTTTGAATAGAACGTTGTCAAGTTCAGAAAGATGAAAGAGATCGGCACCAAAGCATTGTTACTATAGCAACCACAGGTAATAATATTAGTCAGAATAATCCTAATAATACATTTCCATATTTTTATGCGAAGCTGAAAGCACCAATACATATGCTCCGTATTCCCATCTCCTTATATCAAATCTTTCCTATCTGCTGTCACGTGGTTTCATTCAGCAAATCAAAACTTCGTATTAATAAACTTTTTTTATAGCTACACTGAATGCCAATTGTTCTTCGTCTTATTTCATCATAGTTCTTACCCGCAGTGCGTTTTTTTTGTACTAATTTTGTCCATAGTCCTATGCAACATAATTATCGATTACCACCATTAAAAGTTCATGCTTGTTGAAGAAAACACGATTGTGAACACAGTGAGCTATTTATTTATTATTCATTAATGTGGTCGATAACGTCATCCGTTTTATTTCTGTGACATTCTTTTGAGTGCGCATGCTCAGATTTCTTTCTACCGGAGGCCATTTTATTTACCGAGCAGTCACAGAAGAACATTTTTTCTTTTTTTCTTTTAATTGATGAATGCAATTACTTTTTCTTTTGTTTAAATGCGCTTTCCCCTTTTTCTGCTGAGTACTGACTTCTGTTTTTGTTTCCAAACTCTTCCTGAATGTTCATTTGTCTTGTATCAAAAGGCAGTACCCATCCCATTTTGTTGACGCCACAGGCCGAGCTGCCCAGTCGGCCGGATGTTGTGGTCAACACAGAGTTGCTAATGTTTATGCCTTTTGGCTTGCTTTTATCTCTACACCACGCAAGGAAGTCCTTCCGGGCGTCTTTGGACTTAAAGTACCAAAAGCGAGAGAAAAATAGAGAAATAAAAAGACAGAAACAAAATATTTGTGGATTATTTGAATGCCTTTGTGTGGAGACATATGTCGATATTGATAAATAATATATTAAAGAAAGAACATGTGAGGTCGATATTCACGACAAATGCTCGGTTCTACACACATGTATATAAATAACAATATCTATAACTGCATATATAGACATGAACGGGCAATGTTGGGTTTGATATAAAAGCACATTTAAAAGAAATAAAACTGCATATAAAAAATAAATATTTGATTATACATATAGAAGAGTAAGAACACAAGTGATGAAACTGCGTGCATTCACCTAAACTAACTTATCGACTGTAGTCGATAAAGACCCAAAGGTTCCCTTATCATTAGCTGTTACATCTATATGGAGGGGATGACGCTACTGCATTCCCAGGATTACTCCACTTGCATTTGATCTTCTTATTATGCTGAGTGCTTAGCAAGGAAGAAACAAATACTATTTTTTAAGTTTTTAGTATGACTCGACCGAATATTGAACCCCGATCTCCGGGCTCATTAGCAATCATTTTAGCATTATACCAAATGAGCTTGAATGAAGTATTCACCAGGTTATTCTATGGAAACGCTAATGACTGAAAGACTATTAATCTGATCAAACTGAAAGTTTGCATAATAGTTAAAAGTTTATAATAGTTATTAATAGTTTCAAATCTGTCAAAATTTCAACATTGAGCGAACACCTCAGAGTCAATGCCAAATATCAAGGTCACATCAGATACGGGAATTCATTGGTTACAATGTAACGAAGTCGCGAGTCTATACGATGTCCTTGATTTTTTTCTATCTGACGTAATGGAGGGGGAGAGGTATGATGAACATGGCAACCCGAAAAAAATAAAAAAAATGTTCTACAATGAATTGTCTCGCTGCTTACAAGCGAAATCAGTTCTTGTAATTTAACAATAGTTTTCAATAAGAAGGGACCTATAACATAAACAAAAATACTGAAATGAATATAAACCTACTCTTTTCTCTCTGTTCATTCTACACTAGAAAGCAAACCTCATCCAATCAAGTTAAGAGGACTAGTTTTATACGCAGATAATTACTGATTTAATTTCTTGTCTTCGTCCACTGATGTCAGACAAAACGCAATCCCCCACTTACGTCCACTTCGAAAGCGATCAAATTAATTTTCTGCAGATGAAGAGAGCACATGCCATTGTAAAAAATGTGAATTTAAGCATTTTTCATGATCTTGACCTTTGACTTAGATATTCTTAAATTAAATCAATTCTATGATATACCGCGAGGTAAAATACCAGGTTGAGAAACTAGCGCGATCTATCCTTCTCTTAAGGGTAGATGGGACTCTCTTAAGCCGTGATAGCCATCCCGTCTAGTGATGATGTCACGATTAAAAAATGCCCTTGATAACCCTTGCGAAGCATCAAGTATTCAACTACCGACAAGATTTGAATTGCATTACAAACTCTTGTAGTGAGTTCAATCTCGACTACGGCCGCGCTGGATGGATGGATGATAGACCATATGATTTGGACTAAGTTTGGTGACAATAGGTCAATCGATATGGACACTAGGCTACACACAACCAAACATAGCCACGCCCTGAGAGCGATAAAGATAGATAAATGTATGGCTTCCCTTACGGCAGAGACATCTCTAAAAATGATCTGAAACTGCCCGACATGTTCTTCCGAGTAAAACATATTCACAGCACCGTTTTTCTATTTGCTCTCTACTGTCCCCACAACGATGATATCACCATCGTTAAGAGTATCGATGAAGAAATTGACCATATCCTGATTGCTCATCCCTCAGCTAACATTCACTTTTCTAGTGATTTCAATGTCCACAAAGTTGAATGGCTGGTTCACTCAAATAAGACAGATTATGAAGTAAGGTTTTATCATAAATTCTTTATCTTTATCTAACCTAATTTAATGACGAGCTCACATGCGTCCCCGATTCTGATGACTAATTTGCGAGCGTTCTAGATTATTTTGTATCTACCTGTCCTCAATTGGGATTATCTACCAGGATGTCTTCGCTGCGATCTTCCGATCACTCGATTGCTTCAATTAAGATTAAAAATAACAGTAACAAGTCATCAGATTTCCCTCTTCACCGCACTGTATATCACTAATCGATGACTGACTGGGACAGTTTCCGTATGTTAATATCGAATGCTCAATGTTCAAAAATAAAAAAAATAGATAAATAAAAAAGAAAAGAAAAGAATTTCCCTGTTTTCTTTTATGCGACCTTAGAAAGATTGAGATGAAAAAGAAAATAATTAACTTTATGTCTAGAATCCTTATTACAGTTTTCAGCAAAATACAGTACATGATTTTGATTCAAGAACCTGTTTAAATTTATAGCTTAAGCTTAATGATTTATAGGGGAAAAATAAAATTAATAGAATTTTGTTTAATTGATATTTAATTATTTTATTTCAATGGAAATCTGAAACATTCAAATTTTCAAATGGGACTTTGTGTTAATATTCCTCCCCCCATAACCGCTGTTGCATATTATATTTATATTGGAAGAGATGATATATTAATACGTGTCATGTGTTATCTAGTGGATGTGAGATATTGTTCTTTTAACGGACAGATAATAAACGTATAAATCGTATGTATGTTGTTTAACCAGGAGGATATGATATTGACATGTAAACTGAGCTATGTTGAATTAGACTTATTGCACGGGAATATTTTACAGTTCATATATAAGAAGAATAATATATTCTTCATACCTTTTTTCTTGAAGAGTTCTTCTATCTTCCTGCTGCTCCGTGACGACATATGAAACGATCAGCACCATCCAATTGAGACACCTGTTCTTACGTGTGAAACCATAAAACAACTCTTTATATTTTTATAATATAAATTTATTACAGTTGTCTCAAATGGTTGTCACAGGATCTGCAGTTCGTCTACATGTTCTATTCTTACAGCTCGCTTCTTAGCTGTCTGTCCACTCCTGTCTTGATGTCTGTCCGCTTTCGTGGTAAAATCTCAACCCTCTGAATCTCTCCAAAACTAACTACATCACGTCTCCTCTTACGTCACCTCAATGCGTGTCTCAGACCAACCTAATGTCCCCGTCTAGTTATTTGTTTATCCAAATCCAAAATAATGTTTACATCTATTTTTCTATTTTCGCATTCCTTTTGCGATTTCACGTCAACCATCTCTTCCCAAGTTTAATTGTTTATTCTTCTAATCATAATAACTGATCCAGCGACCATCCGTTGCTCAAATCAACTACTACTACTACTACTACTACTACTACTACTACTACTACTAATGCAAGCAATGGATAGAGAGCCTAAGTAATTCGTAATTGTATTCTCCTTCTCTCACACCAAGGATTGAACATTTAACCTTCAAGTGAATGTTACTTTTCCAAGTACTCAAACCATTGCAGAGCGGGTCGTTGCGGATAGTTCTAGTACACATTTTAGGAGCCTTAAACCATTTTTTTTATTTCTAGATGCAAATATCACTATTTATAACTACATGTTATTATCCTATGTCTTCATATATATTATTTAAAAGAAACATATATGATGGGTGACGATCAATTACTAAGTATAGAATGTGGGAACTGTTAATCATAAATAATAGGTAATATATATAGCAATAATAAAATAAATTATATATATGCATATAATATATATAGTAATAAAATGTACTTATAAAAAGTCACTCTGAGTTTAATCAAAGACTGGCAGGGAGACCCGAGGTTGTTCCGGATTGGATGAGGATTACCAAATTTTTCCCCCTCCGATACTTTTATTGTCATCGAAATCGGTGAAATCGACTATTATTTTTAGCAAATCGATTAAAGCTCACAAACCTCTGCTCCAACTTAGTCTAGAATACATTGTAGTCTACAGTGCACTGTAGAGAATTCACTGTTTATTTTATAAATCATTTGTAAATAATGGCTTCAATTAAAGTTTAAAATGTAAAAAGTCAAATATCATGGTTCAGTTGTGCTCTAAACAGAAACATTCTTTTCAAACGCGCCTCTGTCTTATCAAAAAACATACCGTTGATTTTATGGGCTGGGCCTTTCTGCTTGTGCAGCAATAAAACTTGTCAAATGCCCGTGTGATGTTAATGTGTGTAAGAGTGTTAACCTTGGTAAAATTTGGACTTTCTTTCATCGGATTTTTCTGATTATTGATTTTCGATATTTAATGTTAACCTACGTAAGAACACGCCCAGAGACATCAAATACTTTTGTGTAAAATTTAAAAAAATTGGCCCAGCCATTTTTGGTTCCATGAGGAGCTTTCTCTCTCTTTCTCTATCTCGCTCTCTCTCTCTCTCTTTCATACACAACGTTCCTTTTATATAATAGCGAAAGATAGAGATGACACGTGACTATCAGCCAACGTAGTTCTCTAAAAAGTTTTGTAAATCTCATTGGGTTTTTATAATGTAGATTTCATTAAGAATCAAAAGAGTTATAACTCGAACATCGTTGCGCCATTGGCGTTCTATAGTTCCAACCAGTGGATCCAATATTACAGAAGAGTTTCCTAAGGCGATGATAGATAAGAAATTCTCATGACTTTTTCGACACCAATCGTATTTTAATAGCCCCGGCATCTTTTTAAAAGTTTCTCTTTGTACAAGCCACAAATAATCTACAAATAGATCGCATGTTTGACATACATGTTGTAGATTACAGAATAATAACCCACGATCGAGTGGGTTGAATCTGAATTTCGCAAAAATCATTTTTCCTAGTTATTACGCAATATTAAAAGTTTGGAAACAGTTAAGGAAGTATAGGTTCCGTAAAATAAATTAACAATAATTTTTTTTTTGTTCGCAGATTCCGTGGAGGGAGATAAATCCAATGAATAATTGGCAGTAAAATGTGTTTTCACGAATGAGCAGACATTTTGGATTCAACCCAGAAAGTAAACTTTAGCGAGAAATTGCATGGAAATTGTTCGAGGTAATTGGCTGATAATTTTAGTGATGGAAAAACGAAATCTGATTCCTTAAAAAACTTCCATATATTTTATATCTATTTACTTGTCCAAAGTGAATTGGAAATGGGAAAAATCTTCTGTTATTCTTAGCTTTACTCGTAAACTCATACGGAAGTGTTGATCTTAGTTATTATCGAACCTCCAGCCATATTTATTTGCTTATATGTTGTCAAGAAAGACAATAAAAAGTTGGCCAATTCTGAGTAACTTAGAATAAATTCTGACCGACAAAACCATGCTATGTTTACGTCATCTTGAAAAATGAGAAAGTCGATTTTTATTGGGTTATGTTTTTTTTCGTCAAGAAACAGCAGTCATTTCCATTTAGATAACATATCTTTTTATAGAAGCTTCTCCATAAGTGTCTCCGCCTGTCAGTAGTTAGAAATAGCATTTTCATCTATGAACACGAAGATCAATTGGACACGTTTTATTTGTTTACATTCTCCGCATCAAGTTAGGCACAAAATAAGGCGAGGTTTTGAAATACAATTTTGGCTCCGAAAAATGTATGTGCAGCGAGGCCGGACCTCCTATGATTTCACAAAATCATACGTCAACCCGATAGCAACAGAGGAGATGTGATGGATGCTAAGTGGTTAACGACAGGGAATGATGATCATCTGGATGTGTTTGGTTCGAATCTAGTTCGTTTCACTGAAACGGTTTCACTTAGGGATGTTAGCAAACTTCACGTGGTCTCTTTTGTAAGTGTTCGATGTATTTCTAAAAGAATTACAACTAGAAAGATATTGGGGAAACGAATGCCAACAATAATCATCTGGTTCATACAAAATTAATGAATCATGCTAAACAAACAAACAAACAAACAAACAATAATAACAGCACAAAAATAGACAAGACTATTACAAACTGATTATTAGTCACTTCAAGGGGAGGTTAGACACAAGGTCAAGTGAGGTTTGAAAAACTAGTGCACCATGACTCCTAAAACTATTCGAACAACCTCGTTCGCATCCCCCGGTAAATAGATATAGAACTATTGGCAACAGACTAGCTGCTTCTGAAAGGGTGAAGGTAGAGCCTGAGCGGGCGGATGTGCAAGAATAGAACAGAATTGCACTCCAGCTCGAGAGAAGCAAAATCATTGCCATACTTATTGTCGATTGATTATTGTTGGGACATCTTACTCAGAGTATCTCTTCCTGCCTTGACAGGGTACAAAATCGTCTTTGAAATCTAGTGGACGAAAACTCTTTTCACGTTCCCATCTTCACTTTCTCACAGAAAAGACCTTGCGAATCTATCTCTGCTATATCATTATTTTCATAGCATGTGCTCGACTGGGTTTTAATCTATTCCCTCTCCAATAAAACATGCGCAAAAATACTCGTTTATCTAAAACAACTATCAATAATTTCCTTTACTCTTTATCAACCCTTAAAACTTTACAAAAATTCAATGTTTCAGAAATGCAAAGTTTCATTTATAGATTTGTCCGTCTGTAGAACACTATACTGCGAAGCTGCTTCCCAGTTGATCATAACGTGGTCGTTTTAATATCTAATGTACATAAGTTTTCGTTAAGCGGCCTTCGTAAATAATCAAACTCTGCCAAGTTCCGCCATTACGAATCATCAAGGTATTGTTTCACAACTTACCCAACATTCTATATTAATCCACGACTGGCCCTTGCGTCTTGAGAAGCGATGACTTCTAGTAAAAAAAAATCTAAATCGTAAGTCTAAAAAGTCAAGTATCACGGTTCAGTTGTGCTCTAAATTGAAATATTCATTTCGAACGCGTCCCTGTCATATCAAAGACATACTATTGATTTTATATGCCTAGCCTTACTGCTTTTGCAGTGATAATTTAAGTTTAGAATGAAAAAGTCAAGTATCATGGTTCAATCGTGCTTTAAACAAAAACATTTATTTTGAACGCGTCCCTTTCATAGCAAAGAACGTACTTTTGATTTCATATGTCGAGCCTTTCTGCTTATGTGGTAATAAAATTTCTCGAATGCACTTGTGAAGTTAGGCTTCATAAGGAGTTTACATTGGGTAAAATTATCTGTCCCTTTTTTCGTTGGAATTTTTCGATTATCCATTATCGATACTTATCGAAAACATTCCGATACAAAACATATTTAAGAACACTGCCAGATACATGAAGTATATTTGTGTGAAATTTCATAAAAATCGGCAGAACCGTTTCGGAGCTCGTAGGGAACTCAGACAAAGTTCCTTCTATATAATAAGAAATATATAGATAGGTAGATAGAGATAGAAATGGGGGTAGAGATGTTTTACAATTCAGATCATGATACCATACGTCAAAAATGATAGCCCATCAAAACCCAGATTTCCTCTACATATAATTCTTATCATCAGTAAGCTAGTGCATTTCCTATCTCATTTCATTCAGCCATTACTTAAATGGTATAGTATTTTCTTCTTTAACTGTGGATGAGAGCCATTTACCCATCACCGGTGTTTATACTTCAAACGTAGCCGTACGATTTATCGCAGTTATCATAGTAGAAATAGACTTCCCAAACTACAAAACAGTTCAACTTTTTTGGTTATTTGGATCGTCCAACTACAAACGCTGATGAAATAACTTGATTTCCTCAAGCGGATTATGATTTATCGCAATTAGCCTCGGCCAAATACAGGCTCCATTACTGAAATTATTTTGGTTGGATTTTTTGTATCGTTTGATCCGAAGCAACTTTTGATTTATGCCATTACATGAGTTTATATTTGCGAATGATATACCGTTCGCTAGCAATGAGTCCATTTCCTCATAAGTCAGGAATATTGTTCGTTTTTTTTATTATCTTGTCTTTTAACTTGAACAGCTACGGAGTTACAGCATAACTTTAGGTTTTTTTTTCCAAATAGAACAACTTATTTAACAACGTATTCTGTTATGATCGGGACATTCTTTGTGCTAAAAGCTAGAAAAAAAAATGGACATAGAGGTGATTGTTTGCAATAGAAAATGCTGTCCAAGCTGAAATATAGAAGACATGTTTATTTCGCCTTTTCTCTAAATCTTAAGACACACCCATACGCACACAAACACGTACGCACATACCTGTACACACACGCACACACACATTCTCTCTCTCTTTCTTTCTCTCTCTCTCTCTCTCTCTCTCTCTATATATATATATATATATATCTTTCCATCTGTTTCAATATGAATTTCGATAAACACAGTGAAGTTTCACAAAGTTTCACATTTTTTCCATCTACGTAATAATTCTTTCCTGAAATGTGCCCGTTCTGTTTTCGTCACGATTATTTTATCTCTATTCATAAAACAATAGATGTGTGTGTCTGTGTGTTAATATTTAACTGATAAATTCTAAAACTACTCGTCACATAATACTGGAATTAACAAGAAATAGTAATCATGCACAACGGATGGTTAATTTCCATATATAATGTTTTGATTGCAGAAATTCTCCTCTGGAGCAAAGTATCGTACGTTTGCAACAACTGATGCCACATACAAATTCAATAGATCTACTCTGATAGCCACTCTTATGTAGCTTACGACCACCATTTCTGCCAAATTTACTCGTGATAATAAAATGCTACACTGCATTCAATGAGCAACCCTATCACAATCGGCACATCTACAAGGGAAAAAATTCCCATTTTTCTCTCTCAATATTTAGTGCTCCCACCGCAACCAGTTTCGGCTGGGTCAAATTCTATATTTCTCTACGATATTGGGCTTGTACCTATACTAAATGGTTATTATATACATACATATAACATAATCTTTTCATTTCCCGATTCAAAAATAATAAATTTTCCCTTCCCAAATTCCGCCCATTTTGATTGGCTGATACTTGACTATTCGTATATTCCGGAATTAACTTCTACAATAAATAAAAGAACGCTCCTAGTTGTATACAATATAGCGGCGCTCTATACAGAAGAAAATCGTTCTAAAAAAATAAATTAAGCATATTAACCGATTGTCCTCGCTAAAAAAACACCAAGAAAATGAAACATATTAACGGTTTGTCGTCGCTCGCTAATTATTAGAATCGTGCCGGAAAACAAAACAAAATTAAACATATGAACCGATTAGCGTCGCTAAAAAAAAACAACAAAATATTAAACATATTAACTGAGTGTCGTCGTACTCTACGGATTAAAATCGTGCTAAAAAAAATAAAAAACAAAATTAAACATATTAACCGATTAGCGTCGCTCTATATAGAAGGCAATAATTATTTTGTGGGTAAGTTTTTACATTAACTCCACCTCCACAATTTTATTAAACATGACGATTTTCATGGGGTTTCGACTATGCTGATTACGAAAATCCCATTTAAATTTGGCAGAGGCAAGTGCTTTTCGATGGTTGGAGTTGTCTATTCCGAAAGCCGTTCTTAACAATGGGGTGCTTATTCTGAAAGTCGTTCTAAGCATGCAGAGGTTTGGGGTGTCTATTTCGAGAGCATAGTGAATTGGCTCACTAACTGGCCGGAGGCTTACGCAGTGTCAGATCAGACCGCCCAGTCGGTGGCTGGTATAATCCTGGGGGAGATCTATCCGAGGTAAAGGTCCCCAGAGCTATTAATCACCGACAATGGCGCGGAGAATATGAATAAGATTATAAAGGAGATACTCGACGATCTTGGCGTCCAGCATGTGCTGACCTTCCCTTACCACCCCCAGAGTAACTCCAAGGTCGAGCGATTTCACAAGACGTTGGTGGATATCCTGAGCAAACTTGTTACTGATAATCCGGTGGAATGGAATCGGTTCCTTACAGAAGCCTTAGCAGCAGTTCTTAGTTCACGATGAATTTTCACCATTTGAATTGGTGTTTGATTGATATGATTCTCCCGATTAACAATTTTTGAGGTCGCGTAAAAAATATCTGGGAGAGGAGCATCACCAATTATTGTTGGAACAGCAACATAAAAGATTTGTCCAGGCCAGGAACAGTATTAAACGAGCACAGATGAAACGGAACTCTCGAGTGAATAAAGATAGAAGGGAGGTGGTGTTCAAGGTGGAAGATCCCGTGTACTATAAGGTGAAAACTCGAGAGAGGAAGCTGGATAAACGTTGGATTCCTTACTATCGAATAGTAGAGCAGACCGGCTCTCTTTCCTTTATAATCTGGGACCAGGTTGCTGGAAAGATAAAAAGAGTACATACCAATGACCTTATGATGTAAAACTCGTCCCGCAAAAATTGAGGAGACGCCCACGTAAGGCTACCTTGGTTGCACCTCACGAAACAGAAACCTCCGATGAAGAGGGAATGTCACTTCAACTCGACGTAGATGTTATGAAGACGCTTAGAAATCGGTGTAAAAAGAACGAATGTGACGAGGAAACGAGGCGATAAGCATCCCGAGGCTGGTTGCACAGATGGCAAGGGAGACTCTGGTCTGAAATCGACTGTGATTCCGGAAAATGCGATTCCTGATGCTGACATAAACGAGACCAATATTGAGATCCAGAGGAACTGAATACGACTCGAAGATTTCTCTTCTTTTCTTATCTTTTCTCTATGTTTTATCAAAATACTTGCAGGATGCTGAGCTGTGAATCGTCAACAGAAATCCCAACGGTAGCTTGAATGAGGTGAGAAGAAGTCCCCAATTCAACAAGATGCTTACAAAGACCTGTACTGTGAATTATAAGGTGAAGTCTCCACTGCGACTGCTTAAGGTGAGAGAGATCCCCCCTAGCTTAATAAAAAGCGGGTCTTTAAGTACCCTGATTAGGACTGCATACACTCTATTAAAGAGACTGTGCTGTTAATAACAAATAGGAAAAAAATATGACTTGTGACTGAAACTCCGCGAAAAGAACAATCTTGTAAATAGTGATTGAATTTCTGAAAAGAAATGATAAAAGGGAAATAACTCTTATAAACCCTTGGAAAAATCGAGTAACTTTTTTGAAAAAAAAAAACAAAACTTTTTTTAACAGGGGAGATAACTCTTAATTAAGAAATACAGGATTCACGAACTGTAAAAACCCTGTGAGTAACATTTATAAATGGCGCGTTTTTTCTTTGAATTATTTCGTAAATTGTGAGAAAAAAGAAGGAATAAAACAAAAATTTGCATGTGAAAAAGAAAGTAAAGAGACTTAATTACCTGATGGGACCGTAGACTTCTGCATTTTATTATCTCTTATGAACTTTTGATTTTCTTTTAACCAGTGAAATTACTTTCTTATGAACTTTGTGTGGAAAAAGGGGGAACACCCTGGTGAAGGGTGGCTATCAGACTGTGTATATGTTATCTTTTCTTGACAGGTAAACCAACGTTGGAGAGAGGGAGGCGTGAGAAACCTGGTGGCGAACTGTGAAGAAGGGTGGAGCGGTGCGTTGAGAATTAGATTCCATTGTTTCTGTTGAAGCTATGGGTGTAAAGGGGACGAATTTGACGTGATCGACTTGAGGGAGCGATTTACTCCCCATTGGGGAGGTTGAGATCCCTCTGAGACGTCAGAAAGACCGAGTAAATATACTAAGATTGTCTAATTGAATCCCGGATAACGGCAAATATAAAAAATACTTGAATTAAAATATATAGATATATATTTATTTTATTGTTAAAGCCAGATATATATTTTATTGTTAAACGAGAATTGTACTGGTTAACCTAGAAAAACACTCGTTCAGACTGGCTTTCTGAATGATGGGTATTGACCTCCGAGGTCGTGTGAAATTGATTTCATTTTGGTCTCAGATTTACAAATCTCTAGACTAATGCTGAACTGCACACACACAATTTAGATCTGGAAATCCCTAGGAAACGGATCGCTAATTAGTTGGGTGGATCGTCCACCCAACCCGTGACCTTACTATAAAAGCCAATACCCGCTCGAAAACAGACTGATTGCGCCAAAATCTCGAGAAGAAATCAGCTCCCCAAAGCGCCTCACGGCCCTCTCTCCACCCGCCTGAGTGCCATCCAGTGACGAAAAGAGAGATTTGTGAATCAAAAATGTGTTAAGAAGTGAATGTTATATATATATATATATATATATATATATATATATATATATATATATATATATATATATATATGTAAAAAGAACTGTAATTTTGTTAAATTAAATTTTAGTGGATAGAACCCTGATTCGTCTGTTTTAATCTGGGCATGGAAGCTTCGCTTTGTGCTTTCAGCAGAATTCTACACAGATGCATTTAGAATTCAATGTGGAGGTCTCCCGGACGACTAAACATCACGAGCCACAGTTTCCGAAGAAAGTCAGAGGTCAGTTGCTTGACCTGAGCACGGGAGTCCGGTCACATTTGTTGCTCTATACAAGTCCTAGAGGTGACTGGTTCTCAGTAGCCAGAACAGTTTCCGATGGTTAGTTGTTCTATACAAGTCCTGGAGGTGACTGGTTTTCAGTAAAGAGTTCTTGAGTTGGAAGACACAGAGCAAAAGATTCTTCCCGTGTTGACACGAAGAAAAAACATGCGAGGTTGCTAAAGAAATGGTTTAATTTTTATGGAGAAATTCTGGTTTCTGATTGGTTGGTAGCAGAACGTGAATTAATTTGATTCGTCAGTTCCTAGCAGCATCGTTTATAAATGGAATCCCTCAACTGTGAGGGACCATACTCCTCATTAGTCAAAAATATTGCAACAACACACATACCTAAATTTATATATAGACACAGATATAGATAAATGTTTTTCTTACAAATAATCTGAATCTGTAATTCATGCCATATTCTAAGCCATTTCTTTAGGAAGGAGACTGTACAGCAAAAGGAAAACATTGTATAAATCACTGGTTATATATTTGGCAAACACCGCTTTTTATTATAAAGTTTAAATAGTTTATCTTTTGAAAAGTTGAGATCGATAATACATTATTCATTAATGTTACCACATGAGTATTCGATGTCATCATGCAATGTTGACGTTTCTCAACTGAAATATTATTTGTCCTCCGACAAACGAGGAATTTAACGCAGTTATTCGCTCTCGTTCGTCCGTTCGCCTGTTCGTTTGTTCGCATTTTTCTCAACAACCACATTTTGATTTTTTTTAATTTTGCACAAACATTAGGTATGGTAAAAGTAAATTTTTTTCCAAGCAGATTTTCCAAGATATCTCTTGTTGGTCCCCTAGGGGTTATTATCCACATAAAATTGCCCCCCCAATCCTTAATCATATTTGTTCGCACTTCCCCCCCCTGGATTTGTTTGAAATTTTGTACAAACATTAGTCACGAAGAAAGTGAAGTTTTCACTCGTGGAGAAGGATCCCGCATGCTCGGCTTGTTTCAAATAAAAGCGTGACAGACCGACAAAACAACTATTTAAGACTTACATGCGAAAAAATGACAAAATGTTATTTGAAACTTTAGCCTGAGAAATGTAAATGTGACACAATGACAAAAATGTTATTTCAAATTTAAACGTGAAATAGTAAAAAATTCTATTTCAAATTTTCAGTCTGAGAAATATTAGACAATGCTGTTTATAGATTGACAGTCTAACTGGTTGATTTCTTAGAGTTTCACACCGTCAACAGAGAAATAAGTCTTTGAGGCAATGAATTAATTATCATGATATAATTTGCAATTCATTCGGGCCTTACTTTTAGAACGCCTCTTGTATGTTATGCTTTTCATTATATCTGTAATGATGAGAACATCTTAGATATTGAACATAAGATGCGTCATTTAAAATAAGATGCGATCTCTGTGGTAAGCAATAAAAAAAAAATCGTTCAATTTTAGTGTGAACGTTTTGTTGAAAGTGGTTGCCGAGATTCAAATGCAAAATTTGTCGAGCGAAATTTGCTCCGCTTAGTGCTTCACGATCAACACCAGTCGATAGATTCGAACCCGGCAACAGAAGCCATCTCTGGCTTCATTAACAAGGACCTAGTCCATTCGGCTACCGTTAACCGCGAGAAATATTGTTGAAATTTAAACATTTATTTTTTAAATGCTTTTTAACGTCTGTCAGAGTGATATGATCATTATATGATGATCTGCGCATAAGAGCTAAATAGACCGACTTTTATTTCAACTGAAAGTGCTCAACGATAAGAAACGAGTCTCTTAAAAGAGCTGACATAATTATTTTACTATAATGATTATAAATTACCTTCATACACTAGTGTTTCATCCTTTCGGGAATCATCAGTGCAGAGTATCACCATTAACACAAGTCGATAGATTCGAACCCGGAAACACACACACACACATACACACACACACACACACACACACACACACACATATATATATATATACATATAATTGTAAAACTCAAATCGTCTTGCTTTGATTTTTAGACTGTTTGTCCGGTTCCGGTTTAGAGTCCGGTTTAGGATCTCTGGTTTCGCGCAAACATTCGATACATACAGACGATATAGATAAGATTTATTAATAAACAACAAATAACAAATTAGATACTTTTGCATTTAACGACCTGCGGCGCTGAAGTAATAACACTATTATTTAGAAACCTCTTATTTATCAAGGGAGGCTGTTTTGTAACTATTCTCTACTTTTATATAACAATTTACGAAAGAAAGGTATCGTAAAACTTTAATTTAACTTGAAAATAATATGTAAAACATAGCGTGGGTCGTTCAATGCAATAACACCTTTAAAAAAGTCGTAAACAAACAAATAAAAAATAATGACGGGGGAGGGGCAGACCGAGCTTTTCTCAAAGTAAAAAATCGAAAAAAAAAAAAAAAAAGAAAACAAACAATGGCGGGGTGGGATGGGGGTGCTGAAGTAGCCAACGTCAAATCGGGTCTGTAAATCGGTTCTGAAACTGTAAAACGGTGCTTGTGAAACTGCACCCCCTTCCAAATCTTTAAATACTGATTTTTAAAATTTTTTTTTATATTTTGGTAGCTTACTCTCCACGGAAATAGTTTAAAAAAGACGAAAATAAAAAATTTTAAGACAGTGCCGATTGTTCAGGTTCACCTACATCTTTTTCAAAAATATTTTCTTTACCCAAGTTGTGCGTGATTAAAACTAGAACTTGATTTAAAAAAGAACTACGTTTTTCGTGTGCAAAACTATTTATTGACGATTATTTTATTCGTATTTTTCATTGGAATTGTTTTCAAACAAAAAAAAACAAAGCAAATATGTTTTCTAATGTAAAAAACTACTTGATCAATTTACATATTAAAAAACTTGTTTTTTTTCTTTAGTGACCTAATCGACGGTAGTTTACAAAAGCTTTACAAAAAAGTGGATTTTTATTTTTATTTTAATAAAAATCAAAATCCACTTTTTTAGCTAATACGTTTCAACGGTATATAAATATAATAAAAAAGAATAATTTTTTTATCAATTAAAATTTAATATTTTAGCGTTGGGATCACTTTCTTATATAAATTTAACGTAGCAAGACATGTAAACCTTAGCATCTTTTAAAGTTTCGTGGCAGGGATATGGACAGAAGTAAGAATGGTGGTGGTGTGGGTCATAAGTTCCAAACATTTTAAAAATATGCGGAAACACTTTAAAACGTGTGTGAGGGTAACTTTTCATGTTTTGAAAAGATTTGCTTTGAAAAGGTCTCACCGTTAAATATTACTTAATCAGCTAATTATTATGTCCTGATATTTTAAGGCTGTTAACACACACACAAACACACACACACACACACACACACACACACACAATTTAGGGTAGACCTTTCCAATCCACACTCCCCCTTGTATTTTTTCTTTCATTTTTTTTTTTCAATTTTTTCAACGGATTACACCGTTCATTTATAAAGGATCTTTCATTTAATCTAAGTGCAATGATGTGGAGATCTTTATTATCTAAGGGATTCCGTATTGTTTTCACTGGTCGCCATGTTTGTGTTTGTGCGCTTGTGCATTCAATTTTGCGCGGGCGCGAAATTGCGCATTATTTTCATTGGTTGCTACGTTATTTTCGCACGCGAGTGCATTCAATTTTTTTGCGCATTTATGCATTAATTGTGCATACTCTCTTGCACTTTTATGCATTAATTCTGTATACTCACTATTCTATAGCTTACTATAACATATACTGACCCAACGGATCACGAGTAGTCTAATATGCTAATATATATATATATATATATATATATATATATATATATATATATATATACATATATATATATATATATAACGTTCTGTTTCAGTGTGATGCGTTTTTTTTTAAATGGTTGCCGAAATTTCAAACGCAGAATTTTTCGGGCGAAATTTGCTACGTACCCCTCGACTGCAAAATCGCAGCGAAATATATATATATATATATATATATATATATATATATATATATATATATATATATATATATATATATATATATATATATATATATAAAGAGGAACGTAGCAAGTTTCGTAATTTATATATATATATATATATATATATATATATATATATATATATATATAAATTGCGAAAATTGCTACGTTCCTCTATATATATATAAATTTCGCTGCGATTTTGCAGTCGAGGGGTACGTAGCAAATTTCGCCCGAAAAATTATGCGTTTGAAATTTCGGCAAACATAAAAAAAAAACGCATCACACTGAAACAGAACTTTTTTTTTTTTTTTCGCATCGCCCCCGATCGGCGGTTCTAGACATTAAACCGATGCGAATAAATGACGGTCGCAAATGTAGAATTGAAAAACGAGGGGCGTAAGATTATCGTCGCAAATGCGGTGTGGCGACGTGGAGGTGGGCTTATGTGTGTCGGGGCTAAAGATCGCGTCCGCGGTTTGGGTTTAAAATGGTAATCCATCTTCAATTTCAGTATCTCATTTCCATCGAGAATTTATTACACGGGAAATAATTACATTTCCTCTGAATCCATTTTTTATTTTATTATGACATTAAATGGACATGAATGGAAATCTTTAAACAATACTAGTGGAGGAACCAGTCTACGCGAGGGATTATTTCTTCAATAAAAAAAAAATAAAATCATTCCCCAAGGAATATTTGAACTTAAATGCGCCTCTGGATCTCTATGTCACAGGAGGAGGACAATATTTGATTGTAACCGTTTGAGTGCCACCTTAAATTTCAAAGGTGATCTCAGACGGAAGTCAATGGAACCACATTATTCCCCCCCCTTTGTTTTAAAACTCATATTCGCCACAAACAAGGAAATTGTAAGAAGCTACTGTGAATTAGTGACCATGCCTACATGGACATTCTAAGTAGCGAGTTGAGCAGCGAGATCTGTTCGCATTACACGTATATTTTTATATGCTCCTCCTACATATCGCGAAAGCACGTATATAAGTGCATGCGAAATGACATCAACGGCGGAGAAACATAAAAATCTTAAAAGGGAGATTACATTAGAGACAGAGATAACGTTCGAGATAACGTTAGAGTCGTGAATAACGTTCGAGATCACCTTAGAGACGTGGGTGACGTCACGGCCATAACAATGTGGAAATAAATGTTGTTACAAAAAAAAAAAGGGATTTCTTTTCTGTTCTTTGTCTCCTTTGCAACTGAACATACACCGTGTTGGTTCCTGGACTACGTTTCATTCCTATAGTCGGGGAATCAGGATACAGCAATATGTCAATTTGATGGAAGAAGCTTTCAGAGTAGAAGGCTCTCCCGTATCAGATGATCTTTATAATGAAGGCGTGGGATTTTGCTGCTTATTGGCTTAATCAAGAGAATTTACATCGAAGCATCACCAGTGCAACGAGTTCGTGGAAGCCCATTCCATTAAAGTAATTTTAAAACAAGGACAAAGATGAAACATTGCGACGATGGATCCAAGTATGGGACTTTTTATTATCATGAATACGCGTAACGTAACGGATTATGCATCCATCTATGCGTGAAAACTATAACAACCACGTTAGTCACTGTTTGTTGGTTGGTCGCTTTGTTTGACATGATTGAGTTTAAGATAGCGTTGTTGTTAAAAACGAAAGTAGATATGTTAAAATATTTATATTTTCTGTCTGTTGATATTTCACACATACGTTTGAAATTGGAATAGTTTTTATGCTTCGGTTGATGTCTAAGAATAACATGAGACATTTAATATATTAATTTACTAGCTGAAGTAACCGGCCTCGCCAGGTCGTACTTGATATATTTGAATATTCCGTCCTCATACATAATTATCAAATTGATCAAACGAAACTTTAATTCATAATGGTTTCTTTTTCTACATCTCCATTTTCGCACGCACGTCCTTTTTAAAAGTCTTTGTCTCTTCGCCACTTCACGCGGTCCCAGCCAGTGCTTTCTCGCCATCGACTCACGCGTCCATCTTACCCAATCGCAACTTGCTCCTCTTCTCGACTGTGCTGTATTTTTCACCCCTTTTATTGTGGCGTAAGTTCGCGCACATTTGCTAATTTGCATAGTGCTTTAATTGCTGCTTATGCTAATATTTTTCCAAGCCAGCTATCCTACGGCTGCTGCTAATTTTCTCACACGCTCCCATGCGCGCTCTGCTACACTCCCATGTACGCCTTAAAAAAACACATGGTTGCTACACTACAGCAATTGTTGGAGCGTCTACTTAGTGCAGAGTATATTAGGTGAGAAATTTTTTGTATTCTGTCAAGGAACTAGAGACTAGTAGTTATTGTACTAGTTTAGTTGTGGCAACAATACTTAATGCGTATGTTGATTTTGTAAAGAACTAGGATACAGGTAAGTGTAAGTAGTTTTCTAGTCCGGTCAAAAAGGTTATCTTCTGTGCATCAAACTTGGCAGCATCTTCTATGTATTTATTTCATTCCACGTTGCCGATGAGCTTAACTGTTGCATTAATCATGTCTTCATAACTCTCTTTTTTTATTCCTGAAGGCCAGGTGTTACCAACTAGTATGTGGTTGAGTATCTGCCTGTGAGTTCCGTGTTATCAAGCATGTGCCGCAGCGATTCAATCTATTGCAAATGTGTTGCAATGTTCGTCTGAAAGATTCTGTATCGATGAATCATCCCAATATTTTTTCCTTTTTCTATCTCCCTTATCGATGTATCTTGAGAAGCCGAACTTTATTGCATGTCATTTATTCTTGCTTTCGAAGTCCAGAATTTAATCAAGTTCCGAATGATGGAGGGTCGCACACAAATGTTTGGACTTTTCGCCCGGAAATTTGCCAAGGAATCCTAAACCTGCAGGCGATTCAAAATATTCATTTCTTTCTATTTTCCCCTCTTTCTGTTTAATGTCCATTTTTTATGCTTCGTTGTCATCTGTCGCCATCCATTCTTTACTTTCTCTCTTTCCATGTTTCTTTCTTCTCTATAATTAAAAAAAAATGTTGTATGTTTTGTTTTACAAACTCTTTTTTCTTCTATTATATTCCTTGTTTTGTTTTTTATCGTCTAGTTTTTAAACCTTTTCTATCTTTCGTTTTTTTTTTCATTCGTTTTTTTTACTGTTTTTCATCATTTCGTTTTATCACCCCCCAGCTAATTGTTGTTTCTCTCTATTTATCTCTGTACTTCCTTCCTTCTTTCTTGTTATTCTTTCCCCGTTGTATTGTATCCTTTTTTCTCTTTATCTTTTCTACTTTCTTTTTTTTTCTTCCGTTCATTCTTTTGTTTCACTTTATTTCATTCCATTATTTCTTTCCTTCTTAATTGTTTTTGTTTATTGTTGTCTATTACCTCCGTTTGTCTGTTTTCTTTACATTTTCTCTTTTTTCTTTGTCTTTTCTTTCATGTTCTCTTCTGTGTTTTCTTCATTTCTCTCGACTCTTTATATGTTCTGTCTCTATTCTTTCATATAGTTTTCTGTCTATCATCTTTTTTGGTGTCACTTCTTCTTAGTAATATTTATTTTCCTCTACTACTACTACTACTACTACTACTACTACTACTACTACTACTACTGCTACTGCTACTGCTACTGCTACTACTACTACTACTACTACTACTACTACTACTTTCTTTTTCTACTTGTACTTATTCCAATTCTTCTTATTTATTCTTCGTCCACTTCAACCTCATTTCCACTCTTATTTTCTCTTTTCTTCGTGTCCTAAATCTTTCTCAATTACTAATTCATCAAATTCTTCCTTTTTTCTTCCTCTAACTTCTTCCTTTTTTCTTCTTTTTTCTTTATCTTGTCTCCTATTTCTCCTTCCCTCCCCATCCTTCTCTTCTTACTCCTTCTCCACTCGTCTTCTTCTTCTTCTTCTTCTTTTTCTTTTCTCTTTCTTCTTTCTTTCCTCTTGTTCTATTTCGCCCTTCCACTTTCCTAGTCGTCTTCTTTTTTCTTCTTTTTCTTCTTCTTTTTCTTCTTCATCTTCTATTTCGTCTTTTTTCTTCTTCTTCTCTCCTTCTTCTCTTTCTCCTCTCGTCTTCTTTTTCTGACTCTCCTTTTGTTCCTCATCCCTTTTCCTCATTCTCCTTCTCCACTCGTCTTCTATTTCTTCTGTTCTTCTTTGTCTTCTCTCCTTTTCCTCTTCATCGCCTTTTGCTCTTCATCCCCTTCCGTCTTCCTCCACTCTTCTTCTTCTTCATCTTTTTCGCTCCTCTTTCCTCTTCCTCTCCTCTTGCTTATCATCATCTCCCCCTTCTCCTTCTCCATTTGTCTTATTCTTCTTTACGATCCAACATGTCCATCCATGTCTTCAATTTCAAAATTAACGCAACCACCATTTTCGCAATCAGTTCGTTTCTAAGATAAAATCGTCTCTTTTATGAGTTAGAAATAAGAACGGAAAATTCTTTTCTTGTGGCAGATTGTCTCTTTTCCGTGTCACATGGAAATGCCCACAATTTCCTATCATGCAGAAAAATGGTTGCGTTAATATAGGAGGACTTATTCGTCAACAATCCAGAATAAATGCGTGATTAGTCAGAAATTGCGTTTTTCGTTTCAGAGAACGAATCCAATATAACCTCATTTTCCATTACAAAAAATGTCACTTTACTTGCATTCATTAAAAAAAGAACAAAAAAGCATTGAAAAAAAAATTCTTTTCAATTTTATCTACAGTAAATAAGACAAAATTACAATAAAAATAAGCTGAAATGTTACAACTTCTCTACACTAATTCTGTCCATATTTTCTTTTGTTAAAAATTAAACGAGTAACCTCACTAGTATATAAAGCAGAAATAAATGTAAAGCAGGGCTCAACTTGCTTAATAAGATGTTAGGATCACTAAACTGTGGGAATCATGGAAGTGGATATGACGTCACATGGTTCATATATAAAATTGATTTCAACCCTATTAAAAATTTACACATAACTAAAAGAAACTAAAAGAAATATATTATAATTCAAAAAGGTATCACGTAACTAATATTAGTAATCTAGTTGCTTCCCATAGCAGGACGATATTGCACAAAGCCGAAAAGCAGGGAACCAAGAATAAGAGCACCTGTGCCTTTTTTTTTTTTACACAGTGATCACCACTTATCAAGGCCCGGAAGCCACTCAGGGATAAGGGTTATTGCAAGTACTGCAAGCCTGCGCATTTTAATATTACATAAATAATCAGAACCCCGCCTACATTCCAAGGTAGGGGCACCTCAGACGATTGGCAATGCATCAATTCTTTTTCAAAGAGAGATCGTAAAGCCTGGGAGAGTGGATCTCTTATGATTAAACAAAACATTGACACGGTTACAGAGCGGGACAATCGATTGCGATCGCAGTCTATCTTCTGCCGAACTTATTGTCGTAAAGCGTATTATGAAGAATAAAAATATTAGTTAACATACAACAAATATACTTTTCTTTGAAATATTTTTTTTAGTCTTATTCTTAATTCTATAAACCTGAAAACTTTTCATTCAATTTATTTAGTAAGAGAATCTGGAGTTTTAATGCATGCATACAGTCGAACGAACGTCACGAGTCACAAATATATTACGCCACATGTCTCCAATATATTACGTCATATTCTAAAAGAATATTGGAAGCATTGTTTACATAGACGCCGATTTTTATTTGTTTAAGGACACATTTTTGTCACGTAGTTATATATTATTATTGTTAATATACTGAAGCTTAATTAGTGAACATTGGTTTCTTAAACACATTTACCACATTATATATATATATATATATATATATATATATATATATATATATATATATACGATGACAGTTATAGAAAATAATATTCTAACGTTATGAATAAATGAAAAAACAAAAACAAAAAACAATTATTGGTCACCGACAAAAAGAGTATGAAACTGTAAATTTACCCTCGTCCGTTCGTCTGTCCGCACTTTTCTCAATAACTACGCCTTAGAATTTTTGAAAATTTGCACAAGCATTAAACATGATATGAGTAAAAATGTCACAGAATGAATTTTCCGGAGAAACACTGGTTGCCCTTTTTAGGGATTCCTTCCAGGTTAAAATGGCTAATATTGTCACTTTTGTTCTGATTAAAAATGATGCCTTAGATTTTTATAAAACTTTCTGAAAAGTTGTAACTATCTGATTTCCATATAATTTTGTTTGTCTATACTTCGCGATAACTCATTTAGGGCTAATAAAAACACACCATTTTGGGGACCATTTTACCATATTTGTCCCAAATTTTCTGTGTATGTCTATTTAGCAGTTTTGCCTGGTGCTGACGTCAAATTTAAATATGTCAAGGCTTTGGGGACTTTCATCTCCACTGAGAGAGAATAAGAAATTGTAGTGCAGCATCTGCAGAACATATACTACACTTTGATCTGGCCTGAAGAAGTTCACTCATCATAACAATACAATTTGCAATCTCCTCTGATCCATTTGGGCCAAATAAAAATAGGAGTCATTATTTTGAAACGCCCCTCTTATATGCAAGGCGTTTAGCAATCGATGGCATAACTTAACGGTTATGTTCTAGGAAACAAAACTAACCAACATTATTATCGTAAACATCGAGTGTGTGATAGTGTACTGTTATTTCTGCATGGATAAATGTTATCCACGTGATAGGAACACGGATCAAATTAGCCTGACTCTGGTATTATTACGTACGCCAACAAAACTATAAAAAGTAATACTCAACAAATATAAAAAACTTAGGACTAAGCTGTATGTTTGGCAGTGGTTGCTTTGAGAACAAGAGCCTAATCTCGGTCGATATGCTGCGTATATTGTCCCTTCCAATTTCAGATTACATAATACAACCAACTAAAATTCTGGTATATAAATATTATCAGTGCAAATATAAGGCCACACAATGGAAAAGAAATGAACCACAAAAAGAAAAATTAGTCTCGTGTGGAGAGCTATTAGGTTGGTGCAAAAATAATACCGTTATATCATATATATATATATATATATATATATATATATATATATATATATATATATATATAGCTATAAAATCAACAGCCACAGAAAGCAATGATATTTTCCCAGATTTATATATATACTAGCAGTATTACCCGACCTTGCCCGGGGTTGCTTTGATGGCTTTTTTTATGCTTATTTTGATCTTAATCTTTGGTAATTGCAATATTTATTTTTTGTAATCCTAAAATTATTTTAGTAAATTTCGGTTATATGGACACCTTACTGATCACCGTAGCTCCCACCCAGTGGCTGCAATGTGCCAGCAATAATCGAATTTCTCTTATTTGTCTCCTTAGCAGCTATTCTTCCAGCTCAAAAGCAACTACTTCGGCAAGGTTTTGGGGGCCATGATTTCTTTTACTTTATGCGAAAGGAACCATAGGATCAACATCGACTTTCTATTCGTTGGTGGAATTTATGTTATCGTCGCTGCATAGTTCTACAATTAGTCAACTGTTGCCGGGTATATTACTTGTGCTTGGTTGTTGGGTCCTATGTTTTGTTAAACCGACATATAAGAAACATGTGAATCACATTTTCACTAAATATGTGTGTAGACTGTTTTGAAATTGCTTCAGGATCAGTTTCTTGTAAATTATATGAAGTTCAATAAAAGTACCGTATTATTCTAGTTTTATATTGTCGAAATAATAGATATTTTCAAAATATACACACACGTAAATTTTCCAATCTTAAAAATAAACTTCTTTCCAGTTAACGAAAAAAGACATTAAGAAATATACATGCGGGGTTTGCACCTATCGAGCATGTCATGCAACAACAACAAAAAAAACCCCCAAAGAAACTGTAAATTTTCAAGTCTTATAAAGTTCTTTGCAGTTAATGAAAAAAAAAATTAAGAAATTTCCGTTCGGAGTTATAACCTACAGACCACGTCATGCAAATAAAAACAAAACAAAAAAAACACGCTATCAACTTCCCCATAGTAGAATTTTCACGGCCCGTTGTTCTATCATTGTTGCCAAACGGCGACATGTAAAAATGGTTTTACCGATGATAGATAAATTAAAATAACGGTTTTGATTATCGATTATCGGTAATGATTGGGTGGGGGGAGATTTTGAGACTAAATTTAACTAAGATCACTCCCAGACTTATGCACTAAAGATCTGTAAATTTTAAAGAAGATTTGTTCAGCTGTTTTGAAACCTATAAAGAACGAACTCACGCACACAGACAAAGTTGCATTTATATAATTGTAGAGATAGAGATTTGCATTATTTGGATTTATCGACTACTGTTAGAATATTAGCTGTTATTCTTACAATGTTTTGTCTGATGTAGCCTTCAGATATTATAAATAAACAAATATATATTAAAAAAAAAGTGTGCCAAATAAGGACAATTATTCCATGCTCCAGAACACTATATTTAAAAGGATCTGAAGTTCAGGTAGGGCAAATGATCCAAAAATACTGCATCGACACACGTGATTCGAGAAAACAGACTATTTGTTATTTCTTAGTCCCCTCCCCCCTTTTTTACTTAATACAAATGAGAGATGTTTTAAATAATGTGATACAATAACAACTCCGTTTTCGATTGCAAATAATAAAACATTTACACCTGTCTTCATTATCTGATATTTTTCATTCGCAGGTGACTCGAGTTTCTGTTGCGAATTTAAAAGTCTCAAATCCCATCTGAGATTTCAAAAATCGCCGAATTGAACTGAGATATTTTAATACGTTCATAATTGAATAAAAGTAAAAATCAGATTTATTATTTGGTTGATTCTTTTTCCTCCAGGGTTATAAAATGTTTTTATTCCTGCTAGGGGAATTATACTACATGAAGAACAAATATCGGATTATGAAGAAAGAGATTGATAACGGAAACACGATTAAGCACAGAACGAATACAAAAAACAAAACCAACAAGAAAAAAAAAAACAAAAATAAGGACAACAACGTCAACAGCAATAATGGAGGAAAACCAAAAATTAAGCGAACAAATGAGTCTGAAAAAAAAAAGAAGGAATGAATGAAATCATTGAAAGAATCATCGAAATAAAAAAAAACGGACATGTAAAGCGAAAAAATATGGAAAGAAAGGAAAAAAGATAAGTATACATCTTTGTTATAATGGAGATGGTGTGTTTGTACAGAGTGGCTCATTTAAAAGTAGCCCATAAAAATGTAGTAGAGAGGAGGAACAGTCTTTTATTGTTTAAGAAGTACCTGTAGCATTTCTAGAGTTGTAAGCCATGTTTAGTTTCAGAACAGTTTCCGATGGTTAGTTGTTCTATACAAGTCCTGGAGGTGACTGGTTCGCAGTAGACAGAACAATTTCCGATGGTTAGTTGTTTTACACAAGTGCTGGAGGTGACTGGTTCTCAGTAGACAGTTCTTGAGTTGGAAGTTACCGAGCAAAAGATCCTTCCCGTGTTGACACGAAGAAAACATATGCGCAGTTGCTAGAGAAAAAGTTCAATTTTTTATGGAGCAATTCCGGTTTCTGATTGGTTGGTAACGGAACGTGAATGGATTCGATTCGTCCGTTCCTAGCAGCAGCGTTTATGAATAGAATCTCCCGACTGTGCGGGATCATACCCTATTATAGTCCAAAAATATTGCAACAGCATTTTTTAAATTGCTGCGTGTTATAAAAGATGCTGGAAGTGCTCCCCTTTGACATCTATGTATTTCTGGGCACGTCTAACAACGTTTGCAGATATTGTGTGTAGTTATTTCATGGTGATTCTCCTAATAGCGTTGGTAATGTTCTTCTTTATTTGATCAAGATTGTGAGGGTTATTATGTTTTAAAGCCCCCTTCCCCCCTAAAAATAAAAATCACATGATGACAAGTCCGGGGAACGTGATGGTTATAACCCTTTGCTTATTGTTCCGTAAAAATGTCATGAACTCGTGTCAGTGATCCGTAAAATGTGTGGCATGTAGCGCCATTTTGTTGGAAAAAGAATTGCATTTTGTCTTGTGGTGTCAGTTGGTCGTTAAGAGAAAGATTAGGTAATTGGGCTACTTTTAAGTGGGTCATGCTGTATAATTAGCCTTACATTTTATTACTAACAAATGTTTGGAATCTTCAAAGAAAGAAAAATATATAAGAAGATACCAACGGAGTATCTAGACAATTAGGTGTAGGCAATTGTCGAATAAATGAACGATTCTTTTGATGAAAGAGAGGAAAAAAGTAATATTACGACAGCAAGGATTCTAGATCTACATCTCACAACACTGGCGTTGACGATTTATTCGAACATTATCCAAACCTATGTCGCACAACATTGCCACAACAATGACAGCGATGAGTGGCAGTTATGATCCCAGTATCATGACGCGTACTTCTGTTGTATGCATTTGGCAATACACATTAAAAAAATTATGCCATTGTGTTTTGTCTTGATTATTAGCTGTCTGGAAAGCTATAAAACTGGCGACGAGAAATTCAAGACTTACGTAGTCACAACACAATATTAGCAAGATCCATGTAACAGCGTTTCCCGTTGGAAGCGCACTGTCGTTTGTGTCCCAATTGAAATCATCTTGCTTCCGCAGTCGGTTATTATCTGTCAGTGCCTGTTAGCTAAAGCCACCGAATGCTATTGTGACCACCGAGAGTTACTGGCGAGTAGTGTTGGTTTGGGGAGATTACTGGCTGGTACAGTCGTGTACTGGTAGACACTGGCTGTCTTTGCAACTGGCAATCACTGACAACCATGATTAATGTCAACCTCCATTTGACTGCTGCGAACTGAAATCGTCTGTTTTCAACGTTTGTTGGGCAATGGCAGCCACTTGCTGCGACTAGTGCTGTTTGAAGGCGGTTGCTTGCATTTGCTCTCCTTTACTTGTGGACACTGGCTGCCTTTCCAACTGTCAGTGCATGTTCGGAGTATTCAGTGTCGGCCATGACCAGCATCGGCCTCCATTGGACTGCTTTTAAATGAAATTAGCTGTTTTCAATGGCGAACACTGATGGTTATTGTCGTTTCTAAGCGGTTACTTGCATTAGGTCATTGTCAGTCATTACCGATCATGTGTCAAGCCGTATTTGACTGTTTTGAAATGATATATCCTGTCTTCAATATGCGTGCCTGTCGTCCATTGTATGGACATGGGCGGTCATGACGGTATTGACAGTGAATTTCAGTTGATTATTATCACTATTGAGCAGTGGTGATCAGTGGTAGACAGTAACTATAAGTAGGTGACAGTAGCTGGCAGTGAGTGGGAGTGGCAGACAGTGGCACTCACTGCTGTTTCGAATCCATTATTGCTGTTCTAGACGGTAACTGCTGCCTTGTTATGAATAATTAACTTAATTATAAGGACAGATTTATTAAACGAAAAATAGACGAACTGTATTTTATTATGAAAGGTGCATTGTTATCTAGTGATTTTCGTTTAAGAAAAAAAATTAAAAACAAAAACGCCAAGATATTGTCTATGGATTAAGATCTCCTCTTAAAATGAGGTCATTCTCTACGCTTATTCAATATATTTAAAAAGTTAATTTTCAGAAGTATTCAGGTACAGTAAGAATGAATAACACGGATAAATGTGTCGCCTAAAACTTTTTTTTATGATTTTGATACCTTCATGTTAGTTGCTGGCAGTGGCTTGGAGTGTCAGGCAGTGATGAACACTGTTTTTTTAACCAAACGTTTCTGTTTAAAGACGGTAACTACGGTCTTGATGTGAATAATTAACTTGAATATAGGATAGATTCTTTTCAACGAAAAATGGGAAGAACTGTATATAATTAAGGAGGTGTGGTTTCCTGTGTACTTTTGTTTAACAAGATTTTAAGAAATGAATGCCTAGTTATTGTCTATTGATGAAGATCTCGCGTTAAAATTGGTTCATTCTCTACGTTTATGCTATATAGGTTTCCTTCAAGGTATTTAAGAATAACTATTGGCTATTTAATTGGTAATTTAAGCTGTGGCAATGTATAAATGAATATATGTCTTAAAAAAAGGTCAATTTGTCATGGAGGACGAAAGGAAGAATTACCTTAAAAATTAGATTTTTTTATGGGATAATCGGGTACAGGAAGAACAAATATCGAAGGTGAATATGTCGGCAGAAAGTTATTATTATGATATTTAGGATTTCATGTTCCCATGTTTTATTTAATACAATTTTTCATTTGTTGCATAAGACATATAACGTAAGCTACAAGCAAAACAAATCACCCCTTACCCATGTTAACAATGTCAACTAAAATAAAACCTTGAAGAGTACATTGAATGATGAAGGTCTTAATATTAAAGTATGAACTGTAGCAGTCGTTGTTTATCGAACCAAAAATCTGTGAAATAGAACTGAATATAAAAAAAACAAAAAATAAAAAACAAAAACAGAAAACAAAACAGACCTTGTGGGTATATCATGGTCTAGTAAGCTTTGTATGAATGAGTTTATTGTCTACAACGATGCGAATTACATGTGTCGAAACGAAAATATCTAATTCTGTAATTGCATATTGGAATGCCCTGTTTTTTTTTGTTAAAAAATGCAAAAAGCGATTAATCGACGACTGTATTTATATACGAACGGCTGAATGTAACACTAGAAATAGAAAGTGCGACATCACTATCATGAAAGAAAAGCGTATGCTCCTAATAACATTGTTGTTGACGTATGACTGTTGGCGTTAAATTTTGTGGGCGAATCGTTCAGCGATCAGGCAAGAAATGTGTGTTACAATTTTCGGTAAGAAGGGCGCCATGTTTGAAATCTGGTGAGACACTATCTAACCATCCGAAAATCGTTGAACATCGAGAGAATAATGGAATAACGGAATGAAAGAAAACAACCAATGAAATCGCTTTAAAAGTCAAGTGTCGATTGTAAAGGAATCGATCAGTATTTTCATCGAAAATGGGTGGTGGTGAAAAGAGGAAAAGAGTAACAAATAATACGAAATAATTCCGATCGCTGGTATTACTATGAAATAATAACCCTGATGTATAACGAGAATATGTGAAAAAGGTCTTGAGAGAGAGAGAGAGAGAGAGAGAGAGATAGAGAGAGAGAGAGAGAGAGAGAGAGAGTAAATATTGTACTAGTTCTGTATATGTGTGTTGTTTGGGAGAGTATTTTGCCAAAATGTATATAAGTAAGTACGATACTAGATAAACACAGATTGCACCTTTTTGATTTCCCAGATCTATACTTACTATCCGAAAAGCTTGCACCAGATATAGGGAGCTTGTGTGAGTAAATTGAATTTTTATGTGTCGTCTGCATTTTCAAAGCTATACTGTCTTTTTTGTAGAGGAGATAAATCTTTATCGTTTCCTTATAGAAGAAAAAACAAATTTTTTCCAGACGGGCGAAAGCGCTAAGATCGGTGGAAAATTTTAATTTTTAGACAAATAAATGTTCGTTTATTTTTAAAAAATCTCTGTTATATTAGATATAAAAAAATACATTTTCAATTAAAATTTAAACAACGCTCATATCGCAGAGGAAAAATATTCACACACACACACACACACACACACACACACACACACATATATGTTTTATTTTTTTCATTACCGTTTTATCTGTTTGGTTACATATGTTTCAGATGTTGGACCATGTTTACGATCTAACAGACTCGTCAGACCTTACAGAAGTGGTTATATATATATATATATATATATATATATATATATATATATATATATATATATATATATGTGTGTGTGTGTGTGTGTGTTATGCGTGATTGGCTGGTTCGAAATTTTTTTCCGATTCTAATACAATTACCGATTCCGTACTAAATTCTCGATTCCGATACAATTACCGATTTCGATTCCGATTATTTTTTTCTATTATCGTAAAAACACATGTTAAATGTGCAAATATTTTCCTAAACGTAAAATCACATTTGTTTGTGGTTATCTTCAGCTTTTACCTTTACTGGTATTTAAAAAAATATGAATATTTATTATTTTATTATTACTACCGATTTTCCAAAAAGTTTAGATTTTTCCAATACCCGATTCCAATTGATGGTCCCAAACGCTAATATATATATATATATATATATATATATATATATATATATATATATATATATATATATATATAAATATATATATATTAATATATTAAATATATTCATATTAATATATTAAATATTTTTTAAGTCTCCCCCTCTTTGGATAAAGCACTGTCGTAAATAATCTCACTAACTACTTAGTTGGCTGTAAATGCGAGACTCCTTGTTTGTTTGTAAACAAGCGGTTTTAACACTATAAAACCGGTGGATGAATGTTGGTTTGAAGTAGATATTGGTTGAGGTTTTTTACGGACACCGATGGGTAAAACTGCCGGCTTTGCGTGAAAGATTAGAAGTGCATATATATATATATATATATATATATATATATATATATATATATATATATGTATATATATATATATATATATATATATATATATATATATATATATATATATATATATATATATATATATATATACAGGGTGTCCGTAAAGTTAGTATACAGTCTTATTGTTTTATTGTATTATATTTGTATTAATAGTTAATATTTACTGTATAGTAACTTTACGGACACCCTGTATATATATATATATATATATATATATATATATATATATATATATGTATATATATATATATATATATATATATGTATATATATATATAAGATGTTGCAGCAAAATCCGACACTTTACAAAAAGTGAACGAAATAATCATTACAAACAACAGGTAGATATGCAGAAAACCAACTGTTAATTTAGCACCAGAGTTACCAGAATGTTTTTTTTTTCAATGGAACTGCCGTTGTCAAGGCGGGCGCGGTATTAGTTACACGCTTTCGCCACTATGTGCTTATTTGTAGCGACGAACGCCTGCACAATGACAGATTTCAAAGTGTCGACCGTGTTGTAAGCGTGCTTCTTTTTTTAAAACTCTGATTATCTTCCAGATGTTAATAATAATTCCTACAAACAGAAAAATATCCATAAAATGATGACGTTCATGTAAACACAATAAATTAATCTTAAACATATATTCATTAAAAAGAATACTTAATATTTTTTACTTCGCGTTTTTTTAATAACCATGGACAACGCCGGGGCACAGGGCTTGCTAGCTATAAATATTGTCCTATTTATGTTTATGCGTGTATGACTATGTAGGATAGTTGTGAGAGCGCATGACAAGCCGATGGCATTAACGTTAATTCCCTACTGTTTTTACTTTTTGTCAGCTGAAGCCGTTGTCGTTGTATAAATCAAATTTGATAAACATTGCAACTTGAATGGGAGAGTTGCAGCAAGGCGGATGAATTAATTCATCCAGTTTCCGGTGTTTATTAAGTTAGTACAAAAGACGGTGCATCTATTGATTTCTCAATTCTGAATAAATCAGAGGGACACACTCTCTTTCGTCCTTGTTTTAGCTTTTCGGGGTTTATTGTTTACCAGTTTTGCATTACAAGAGAGAAAAATGTGAATCACACTTCATGCCTAAATACACTAACTTAAAAAATCAAATTAACTAAAGCGTATGCCTGTTGTATATATACCTCAGTTTGGCCGGATCTATCTAAGTATATTCCGATCTAAATATCTGCTCATCCCAGTCCGTTCGATGTGTGTATGTATCTTTGATCCTTGTTTGTCTGTGTGTCTGTATATCTATCTCAGTCTCGTCGATGCATGTCTGAATAGATCTATGTATCTAACTATATAGCTAGTTTCTTGCAATATACTTCTATCTATCTATCTATCTATCTATCTATCTATTGATCTATCTGTACTTAATATGTTTATCTATCTATACATCTATATTGTTCATACACACCTATTTATTCAAGATATTATATATATATATATATATATATATATATATATATATATATAGCATTTTAACAAAAAAAAACAAGACTTGCAAGAATTGGTTGATAGCAACAAATAGTGTATTTCATCGTTACTTACAATTGTTTCAAGACTATTCGGACAAATCCACACATTATGTTGTTTGAAAACTTTCACGAACAGCCTTTTTTCAGACTTATTGAATAAAAAACAATTTAGCAATAAAACATTATGGAAACCATTTCCCTTATAAGGAAAAGAAAACAAGCGAAAGTATTTTACCTATATCGCATCCTTGCAAAGTATTTTTTAACGATTTATATATTTACCTATTTTCGTATATCAATTAAAAAAATTCAAATAAAATATCATACAACGTTACCACTAATTACCTATGTCCACTTAATTTGTTTTAATAATACTATTCATTGATTTCTTAAATTAAATTTCTTTATTTAATTTGAATTATTTTTTAATCCGGACTAATCAACTAAGTTAAATTGTTACGGTTCTATGTTAGTTTCGTATCTGGACTTTGCTTTGCTTATTTACAAAAATATCAACTAACCTATTTATTTGATTTAAGAAAAGTTTTTTATTTAAAACATATTGAATAGGGAAAGAAAGTTTAACATTACATTATACTTAGTTCATTCTCATTCTTCATTTAATTAATTTTAAATGAAGAATGAGAATGAACTAAGTATAATGCAATGTTAAACTTTCTTTCCCTATTCCCTAGATCTCAATTTTTTTAAAAATTATTTTTTATTTTTATTTTCTTTCGTTCTTTCCTATTAAGATTTACGATTATCGGATATTTTAGAAGTAGAAAGGGAGATAACTCTGTACGTTCGAAATTTTAAAGTTTTAGTTGAAATTATAAGTTACCAAAATCCTAATATGTCTTCATAACGATGATAAGGAAGTAACTCAAGACGTTCGATGTTTCTGGGTTTGGTAAAATTCCTAATATGCATTTATGATTTATTTACTAATTAAACAAAACCAATTAAAACGAGACTAACCAATTCAAAATATAAGTTTGTAAAGCATATCTTAACCATGATACTAATTTTATTACCAAAGATTTAACCTACGTTCGCCATCCAATCATAATTTTCTGAGGTTATGCCTGGCGTTAATACAAAATAACAATTCGAGAATTAAGTTATTAAATATTTATCTCGTAATAATACGTATCCCATTAACAAGTATTCTAATAATAAATCTAATCTTTAGTTCCATGTACGTTTTACTCCAATGAAAGCGCGGGTTCACCTTGTTCTTTAGGATTTAAGCGTTTAGAACAAGAGTAATATTTAAAAAGCTAGGACTTTTCAAGTTTTACTGATCTGAAAACAGTTTCAATTAACCCCTATTCTTTAATTGCTAATATTTTTTGTTGTTGAATCCATATTGCTAATTTTTGTTAAGCTATTTTATTGAACAAGAAACGGTATCAACTATTTCACCATCAATATGATTAAAATTGTGTTCACAGTTTTGAAACAATATTGCTAATCTTTGTTAATCCTTATTATAGATCTAAATTTCTTATCTAATAATTCATTGTCTTTATATCTAAAAATGTGTTTCTATTGTAGGTAGTAGATTCCAGATTTGCTTGCTAGATTTGAATCATTCATCACATCTAATTTAATCATTCTTAGCTATTTAACTCTATATTAACTTTGTCCATATAATCAACAACCTTCATTTTTCCCAGAATGTTTGTTCCTCTCAGCTACATTTAAGACGTGATAGCAAAAATCTATTCCTGTGAAGACATCCTTGTATAGCATCCAGTATTTTATTTAATATTTCTTCTTTAGAATTCACTATGTAGAAGGCGTCCAGTAAACACAGATTGCACCTTTTTGATTTCCCAGATCTATACTTACTACTTTTTTTTTTTACATAGGCATCACCACATTATCAAGGCCAAGAGGCCACTCAAGGATAAGGGGTAAAGAGTGTACAGTAGAAATTGGACAATATAGTAATCATTAGTAATGAAAATTTGGTAAATTTGATAACTTATATGGAACGGCTCATCAAGAACTTATTTAGGTTAGACTTGAAGACAGCCATATTGTAGTCAGCCGGAAAGCAGGAAAACGGAAGACAATTCCACAGGCGCGCAGTTCTAAGAAAGAAGCTTTGTTCATGGAATCTACGTTTAGGATAAAGAGTGGGGGAAATTATTGATAGTGTTTACAGCTAGACGAGTGTTTCTCGTGAATGTTTGGAGAGGGGGGACCATAGATTGAAGCTCAGTCGAAAACTTTCCATGAAAATAACGATACATCAGAGACAAACTCGCAACATCTCTTCTGTGAGATAGAGGTTGCAAGGAAGAGAAAATGACATCTCCTACGAGGCTACGAAGTCTATTTTGAACTCTATCAAGGCAGGCCAAGTCCTTTCTAGCAGCTACTTACTTACTTGTGAAAATTTTAAAACGACATAATGTTTGTATTTTCCGAATAGTCTTGAAACAATTGCAACTAACGATGAAATACACCATTTGTTGCTATCAACCCATTCTTTGAAGTCTTTCGTTTTGTTAGAACAATATATGAATGCTCACTTATGAAATATGATAGTTTTGGAGCTTAAAGTTTAAGTCATCTCTTTTTGGCTTAAAATTTATTGGTAAATGAACGATTACTGAATTATATAAACCCAGTAAAATTCAGAATACTACATATATATATATATATATATATATATATATATATATATATATATATATATATATATATACAGCCATTTTAGAATATCTTTTAACGAAATAGTATTTAAGCTTGTCCAAATGGTTAAGAAACGATTTTAACACTGCAGAAATAATTTTATGATAAACCTGTTATAATATATCGTTTTCTTGGTTATTTCGAAATTATAATTCTTCTAACATATATGTATATATGTGTAAGAAGAATTTTGTATTTTACTTTATATATATATATATATATATATATATATATAAATAAAGTAAAATACAAAATTCTTCTTACACATATATACATATATGTTAGAAGAATTTGTAATTTACTTTATATATATATATTATATATGTAAGAAGCATTTTTGTAATTTACTTGAGGCATTGTACGAAATGTAAAAGAGTTGTGTGTGAAGGCTACAACAATGCTGTTATGGAGATTGTCTATGTAATAAAATAAATAATGATAACAATATTAAATGGGACTTCAATAATTTACAATTATGCATATTTATTTCTGAACACAGTGGGGAGATCTGGGTGATATTTTAACTGGACTTTTGTTATGATCGACATAAATAGGGATTAATAATTAATGCAAAAATGAGCACAAATCACTCATTCTAAGTCGACGGCCTATAACGTTTGACTGTTTTTAATGAGCTCAAAATCTAGTATATATAAATGTATGTGTGTACTTGTTTTTACTTATATTTACTTTTACTTGCGGCGACATTTACCCAGCGAACCAGATGAACACATACCACTATTGCTTCGCGGATGAACGTGGCCGAACAAGCGGAATATCATATTTACAATACATTGGTTGAGGGAATTGATTGTCGAGCGCGTCCGAAGGTCGATATTGGAGACAGCGGAACCGCAGAATTTGGCGGAGGCAGTGTTGGTCGAAGGCTGCAAAATCCCACCCCCACACTGTAGAGATCTCTAGATGTAAAAGATCTTTCTACTCCAGTAGTTTCTTCCCCAGAACCGCTAGACTTTGGAATTCCATTCCAGGTCCCTGCTTCTCCAACTCTACTGACGTGCAGAAGTGCAAGTGCAACGTGAACCGACATCTTGCTGCCCAAATCCCTACATAGTACCCCAGTAGTTGTTGCCCCTGATAGTAGCCCCCTACACCAAAGTGTCAATGTGTTTTGTTTGGGGTGAAAATGTAAAAAAAAAATTTTTTTTCTAGCCTTTTGAAATCTGTAATTCTCATCAGTTAGGTTTCACGGCTGTAGAGAAAAATCGTTAAAACACGTTTTTGAGAGATCCGGACTTTTGTGTCTATTGTGATCCCATTCTATGTGAATGTGTGTATGTGTGTGTACATTCTTGCGCTGGAAGGGATAACTCACCAGTAGAACTTCGAGCTTCAGACATTGCCACACAGATTACTCGTAAACAGGTATATGCTAGCACGCGTGTATCAAAATAAGTTTCCAATAATAATAATAATAATAATAATAATAATAATAATAATGATAATAATAATATTAATAATTTAAAATACTTTTACTAAATTTAAAACAAATTTTATATAGAAAATTGATTAATTTTTTCGTGTTTTTATTCTGCTCTGAAAAATCGGGAATCATGAACTTATCAAACTATTGAATTAAAGTATGAATTAAACAAATTTCCGTTTCTTATATAAATACTAGACTACCCGTCACCCGTTGGGTCAGTATTGTATATTAGCTTAGGAATTAATGTATGAGCGTGACACTTGTGACGTAAAGAAAAACAGATTTTGTGATATAACAGAAACATTTCTATGAAAGTTAATAATCAGAAAAAAAAGAATATAAATAGATTTCTATGAGTCGTTCTGTTTATAATTGTTTATTTTTGAAAAAAAACATAGAGCTATTGAATTATAACTGGTTTGCCGTAATTATAGGTGCACTGACAGATACCATAATACTTAAAGTTAAATTTAAATTTTGATATATTTAAACGTGAAAACAAAAACAATTTGGACGCTGAAAACGTACACAGTAAAACAATACGTTTTATTGTCGCGTCGATTCTTTGCTTATGTGCGCATGCGCAACCGGAAGTAGTAAACCGGATGTTGGGTTACAATACTCGTTACAAGGTCATTTGAGTTTTATAATTATATAGATTTTTTGCTTTGTTCTTAGTATTTATATGATCTTTTTGAAATATTGAAAAATTCTATATGAGAAGTCAAACTTGATGCATTATTATTATTATTATTATTATTATTATTATTATTATTATTATTATTATTATTATATATATATATATATATATATATATTATTTATCACGGTATATAAAGTTTGACTTCTCATACGAAAAAGGATACCCAGTATTTAAAGAGAGCATAGAGACAGTAAAATACATATGAACAAATACATATATATATATATATATATATATATATATATATATATATATATATTTGCTTTTTTTCTCATGTATGTTACTGTTACTACGCTCTCTTTGCAATTTTCAGTATTTATCTTCGTATGTGAAATCAAACTTCATATACTATGATATATGTATATTATTTACAGAAAGTTTACATGAGATAAGTTATCGGTATCGTCGGTTAAAAACCTGGTATTAGGAAACCGTTTTAGATACATATATCATGCTCTCTACAGCCGATACTCATCTGTTTTATAACCGGAACTGGAATCATATAGATACCTTACTAGATCACATTCAAATGCCGTTTTTCTGAACAATCTAAAATTCAAATAATAAAATTTGAAAATATCTCCGTTTGATGTTTTGGACGCTTTTTAAAATATTTTTTGTTGTTGTTGTTAAACGCACGAGCAGTTAACGAACTCTTTTCTGCGAGCATTTTTAGTGCGTGTTCGCTTTAAAGGTATAAAATTGGTAATAAACTTTATGGAAGCATCATTAATCATTTGAAAACTTTGAATAAACAGATATAACTGTTTTTAAAACTCGTGTGTAAGATGTAAAAATATTTTATTTATAGAAGGAAGACAGCAACACATGATTTTACTTAAGGACTCTTTCGCTATCTGAAGATGAACGTGCTTTATCTGTTAGTAAAAGTTTATATATATATATATGCATATATATGATATTGATTACGACACTATATATACATATTTCAAGGTCGTACCAGTGGTTTCATTGCGCTGAATCAACCATAAGAGGTTGGAACGAGTCAGCGCAAATTCATCAGCAACATTGAAAAACTGAAACAATGCAAAGTAAACAAACAGAGAAAAAATGTTAAACGAGCATTTTAAAATTTGTTTGCTTTGCATTGTTTCAGTTTTTCAATGTCGCTGATGAATTTGCGCTGACTCTTTCCAACCTCTTATAGATGATTCAGCACAATGAAACCACTGTAATATGTATATATATATATATATATATATATATATATATATATATATATATATATATATATATATATATATATATATATATATATATATATATATAATGTCGTAATAAATATTGTATCTTTAGCTCTCATATCCACGATCGAGCACTTTATTGGATTTTGTATCGCCTCCTTACACGCTATATATATATATATATATATATATATATATATATATATATATATATATATATATATATATATATATATATATCACCATCGGATGATTTTAATAATAAATACAGTTCAGCTATCTGTGAGCACCAAATAAATAGCCGTGTTTGCGCTTCCAGGTAAAGTGTTGAATTGTTTTCCACTCTCAGTAAGCAACACTCGTTATTTCATTCGATAATTTAAGAAACCATTTATATTAAATCCTTTAGACATTCTATTTCTAAGCAAAAAATAATCCTTTGAGACTTAATTTGGTTTTTGTTTGATCATTTTCCTGCTTAAATTTTTTCCTCGCTTATTTATTTTGTGACCCCGCCATTCCTCCATTTCATATTATTTTGTTTTAATCGTAATAATAAATCGATTTAGTTACGTTGAACGATGTACGAAACCGGTCACCTGGCATTTAAAAAAAAATCATTATGTTAAAATTAGGTCGATACGAAGCTATTCTAAAGTTCCGTTCACCTAAAAAGTTATATATATATATATATTCATCCACATACAGTACTGTTTCGCTGTTTCACAGTTGAAAGAAATATTGCTATTTTTTAGTTGCCAAATATAGTTGGATAGAGTAGTTTGGTTTGATAGAGAGTTATTCTTAAAAGAATGTTTGTGCGTTGAAATTCTATGTTTTATTAGGCCAGATGTGGAACCAATATATATTACCTCTTGATTATTGTGATTATTTTTCGTTAGGTCTATTGTTGGATTATTATGTGGTGGGTTGATTAGTAATTGATCGTTAGATTGATTTAAGTTGGTGTTATTATTTAATCTGGTAGTTGAGTTATGGCTGTTAATAGGTTCTTGTAGATTTGGAGTTTTTGATACTGTGCAGCTATAGATAACATTTTTAATTTTACATGAGCCTTGTAGGGGACATTTATTTTTTCTTCTACAGTTACAGTCCGATGTAATTTGTATGGTTGTATTTTGTAGTTTATTAATTTTCTTATTATTAGAGCTAATTATTTTCTGATGAAGGTTAGGCATAGTAGAGTAAGAGACTTTAATTGTGTTCTTATTGAAAATTTTATTATATCTATGGGGGGCTTTAAAGTTCTTATCTAATATTTTAAAAAATTCTCTGGCTATGTTTGTTTCTAGGTTTTTGGAATACGGGGGGTTGAACATTAGGATCTCCTTGTGTCTATTCTTACGTTTACGGGTTTTAGTTTGCTGTTTATTTGTATTATTATCTAATATTTGTAGTTTGGTTTTATCTTTTTTTGTCTCTTGGTTATTTTTCTTAACTCGTATACGGGAAGACATTGCCATATTATATGTTATTACGCTCTTAATAGGTTTATTTTTTATGCAGTTTATGTTTCTATCATTTTCATTCATGAATTTAATTTGTGAATTATATCCAGAGTTTTTAAGGGCTTCATTATAGTATTTTTCATTTTTGGTAAATATTGATTTAGTAGAAGACAGTCTAGAAATTCTTAGAGCGATATTGGGAACTATTGATTTTAATATTGATTTAGGGTGGTTTGATTGATTGTGGACATATAGAAGTGATTAGTAAGGTTTATGGTATGGTTCAAAGGTAGAATTTTCAAGATTTAAGGTTATGTCTAAGAAATTAACAATTTTTTTTATTAGGGTCGATTTTTATACTAAGTCCATAGTTTTTAAATAATTTATGTAGAGCTTTAATTGTTTTTTCATAATTTTTATTAGTAGAATTCGTTATGAAAAGTGCATCATCTCTATATAGCCCTCCTTCAAGTTTGAATTGTTTATGGAGTATACAATGTATTTCATTTAAAAGGAAAAGGCCAACTAGATCAGTGACCTGAGTCGAGTCCGTCGATCCCATTAAAATCTAGCTATAAGTATTAGTTATTAAAGACTGTCTAGCTATAAGTATTAGTTTAAATAAATTTTGTGCACTATGTACAAAAGAAACCCTAAATATTTTAAAATATGAAGATATAAGAAGTACAACCAAACTATTAAATTCAAGACACGAGCTTCTGACATGTAATCATAAACGTTGGTTTAAATTTAATAAATATAAACCACCTTAAATCATTAAAAATTACTCATTAGTAAAAATAGATTACAATTTTTTTAAATAAATTAAGTTAGACCAATTACCTCCCTTAGACCCGTAAAATAAATAATAAATTAAGTCAATAACACATGACAATTATCTCCCCTTAAAAACTTGCAAAATAAATATTCTCTCTATATATATTAACTGTAGCGTCTTTAAAACAAAATACGCTAACGGAAACAATTTACTGCACGAGCGTCTCCCTTTTAAAATTCATCATTCAATAAAATAAAAATATATAGCAAACATCTAAATGACTACTTTAAACACAGTTCCTGATTTCAAAAAAAGAAAAACTAAAAGGTAACTATCTCTATATATTTTTAAATCAAATTTATTATGTAAATTCAAAAATATATATTTTTTCTACTCATTTCTATCTCTAACCTATATTAATTTTCTTATAAATTTTAAATCCAAATCTTTTATTTCAATTTTTTCAGATTCATCTGCCTTACTTTTAATGCTAGGTTAATTTATGGTGTCTTTTAAATTCAATAAAAATCCTCCTAAATTTGCTGATGAGGAGACCGTGCTTACCAAAAAAACTATATATAATTGTTCTACATAACTTCATGTATACCACAAATAAAAAGCACGGATTTCCGAAACGATCGTACAGATAATTGACTTTGTTGTTGTTCCTTCTTATGAAACTGATTTTTAATTTAATTAAAATTTGATTTTTAAATTAAAAAATTTTTTTTTTAATTTTTAAATTGTAAATCACATTACTTAATATATATATATATATATATATATATATATATATAATAAAAGAGGCAAACTTTTTCTACTATCGGCCACAACAACAGATGGCACATACTAATTTATTATGTTCAAACTATTACCAGTAATCTTATTTAACTATATAACGACATTATAGACACATTAATTCCTAATATTAAAATTACATTTATTCCTAGGAGCGACAATATCCTCTTACGACCCCATTCTTTACCGCGTAAATTAATACTTTTTCCTGCTTTCCTGTGTCTACGCCGTCATTAACTGGCTACTGAATTCATGCACATCGCATATTCTTATCACTTTTCATTTACAGAGATAATGATGTCTCCATTTGCGTATACACTGGCTTTATATTGGCTGAACTATAAGCATTCCTACCAGTATCGGTATTAGCCTCAAAACCAAGCGCTCACTTGCATTTCAATATTCCCTTTTCCAATTACATACATACGAAAGAGAAACTTTCTGGCTTATTACTTATCGTGTTAAACACACCGACAACGCATACACATGCATTTGCACATGAAAAAAAGATGCTGCGTGTGTATGCCATGAGACTAATGACTTCTTCCGATTACATACATACGAAAGAGAACCCTTCTGGCTTATTACTTATCACATTAAACACACCGACAATGCATTATATATGTATTTACACATTAAAAACGTTGCTCTATGTGTGTGCCATTAAACTAATAGACTTGCAAAAACTTGCGCAAACATGGGCACATGTACATATTCAAAATTGCAGAAATACAGCACAGACCCAACTGAATTTGACCCTTTGGAATATAAATATGTCAAATGAAGTGGTGCTTATGCACATATATTACCGTGCTATGATTTTTTTTTGTAATAGTATTTTCACGTTTAATTCAAGTTTTACCATATCAATTTTGTGTATTAAATTTTTAGGTGAAAGTACATAATAACTGAACATAAAATGATTTTTGGCAAAACTCACATTCGACATGTCAACTTTTATAGGTTGGAGGTGCCTATTCAGAATGCTGTTCTTAATATGGGAAGGTTGGGAGTGTCTATTCAGAAAACCGTCCTTAACATGGGGGAGTTTGGGGATATCTATTCTGAAAGTCGCTTTTAACGTGGGGGTTGGGGTGATTAATCGTTGTATACATACTCGAAAACCTATAAAAGTCGACATTTCAAATGTGAACGGTGAGTCGATAAATAAAAACATACCAAAAACGTGCACCAAATTGAAAAAAAAAATTAAATTATTTCGTTTTAGTCCATATTGTCGCTACACCGTAATCACGTGATTAAAATTTTAGCAGACTAAAAATTGGAAGACACAAGGGTCAGGAGAACCCGAAATAGTGATTCGAGCAGGTACGCATAACAAAAAAAAAAACGAAAAAAACTAGAAATACCAATTTTGTTTTAGTAAGAAGGATTACAAAATAGCAATTCGTTATTTCCTGGTAAATGCGTGCCTAAATAAAATATAAAGTGCAGCAAAAACAACAACAACAACAACAACAACAACAACAACAACAACAACAACAACAATAATAATAATAATAATAATAATAGTTAAATAAATAATAAACACATAATTGAAGTTTCATATCATTTCGCGCTTCAATTTTTAAGTTTGATGGGCGCGAAGTATTTTTTTGCGGTGATTGGGCCAGAGTATTCTCGTTGTCACATTTACTCTCTCCCTAAAAATCAAACTCAACGAAAAAATAATAATATTTGAAAAAACTTTCTTTTTCTTTGAAACTCCTGGGTGTTGTAATCGGTCGATGAGATTAACGTGATGACAGAAAAACAGGTGTCCTGTGTGGATTACAGGGGGGGGATTTCTATTTTCTATTCTTTTTTCATTTTCGCTAAGCCACAGCAACGCGTGGCGGGGTACAGCTTGTGTATAATATTTCGGAAAATCTGTAATTCACAATAATTATTATGAATTCCGTCTTCATATTTTTGTCATAAGAATCTTTCGCAATATAAACTATTTTGTTTTGAAGTATTAGCAGTTTCCCTTTCCAAACAAACTATTCTTGCGGATCCCCAAATTGAGCAGTTAATCAATCCGTTTCATTGAAAAATGGACAATTTCAACGATTTCGATTACAATAAAAATATGGTGTGGAAATTCGTTGATCCTCATTCAATCTTGGGCAACGTGGGGTATCCCTGCTAGTTTTATATAGTAAGCAGACAACGCTAGGATACCTTGATTGTTTCACTGTAAGACTACAAAGATCGGTCACATTGTGATGTCTTCAATTCTATTCAAATCGTTCGATAAAATTCGATCGAAAACCACCGTAAATTGTTTCCTTTGATTTCCATAAGGTAAAAAGATTCGGCTTCACACATCATTGCCGAGTCGTGGCAAACCCACCCATTAATACCCCGTCATACAATAAAAGTATTTGAGTAAAGGAAATAGCCACGTAGACAATGCTGCCACCGATAGACCACAGTACAACAAAGGGCGGATAACTTTTATTCGTAAACAACTTCGATCAAAAGACAACGATGGAGATTTAGAATCCGGAAACAATGTTTGAGTCGGTGTGTTTAAATGTGTCCATGCACATTTACGAGAGACTCTGTCCGCACGTTACGGGTTTCTTGCTTAGCGCATTTTGCCGCGATTATTTTTAAAGATGCTTCCTTTTATTGCTAAATCTGCAGATTAAATCGATGCATCGTATTTAGGTGCGTCCAAGCCTTTTATTATAAACCAACGGGGTCCGGGCCTAAAAATAAAACAAACAGAAGATGGTTTAAAAGTGAAACATCTTTACATTAAAACTGCCAGCCCTCCACCTCTCTCAATTTCTTTCTTTCCTTCTTTCCCTTTTTTAGCACATCCCTCTCCTTTTCACCTCTTCCATCCCTGCACACCCCATTCCTCTTTCTTGTCTTAATGCATTGAAAATAATAATACGTCAATAACCTATACTTTATTGTATAATAGATGATATTGACCATGTTTGACGCTCCTTCACTCCCATCCTACAAGACCTGGCCAGTTGCCCTTCAAAGAAGAAATAATAATTTTTTTTTTAAATTTAGATATTATTCATCCACGGCAACGTCGATACAGAATATACCAACCGTGTGGGTTCGTGTTTTGCTGTTTTTAACTTGTACTTACACGCATAGATACACACAGACGCGACACAATAGTGCATGCAATTCTATCCACTGGACGACCCATGAAAAGTTTAATATCGCATGCAGTAGCAAGTTCTAGGACATTGATAAGAAATAAAAAACAACAACTGGCATGTATATAATTTATTCATCATCTGGTGCCCGTTACAGTCTGTCACGTTTACGTTTGAAATAGCATTTTCATTTTTCTGTCACAGTTCAGTTTAAAATATAATTTTTACTACTAAACGCGTATATTGAATGGACGCTTCTTATTTCAGATGCATCAAGCCTTTCTTCGTCTGAAATAACGTTTTCTTTGGTTTGCCACGCTTAAGATTAAAAGACTATTTTTGTCTATCTGTCACACGTACGTCACGAATAGTATTTCTGTTTTTTTTTCTGTCAGATTTAAGCTTCTACTACCATTACAATCGCTAAACGCGCATTTTAAAATGACGCAGTATATTTTAAATGCATCACAGTTTCTTTCGATCGGTTGGCGTGTGTCGCTGATGTCTGGTATAGCATTTTCTACGAGCCCCGGCGTTTACGTTCCCGATAGTATTATTGTTCTTGTGTAACACTTAAAATAATATTTATATTACCGAACACACAGCTGGAGTGGACGCAACTTTTCTTTGGATCAATAACGCATGTCTAATTAAAGGCTCTGTCTGTCAGTTGATCTATCATCATTGTTTGAAATAGCATTTTCACTAGCCTGTCATGCTTATGTTTTACGTAACATTTTATTTCGTATATCACGCTTAAGTATTGTAATAATAATCTCGTTCGTCTTTACTAAAATTTCCCAATTGTGCAACTCTATAATGCGGGGTTGTATTCCAGCTGATTAAAACATAGGAGCTTCCAAGTCCAATGTAAACAACTTCTTGTTGAGTCATCCTTCTAAATATTCAAATTCTACCAGATTTCCGCCACTGTCGATAATTATGGCATTGTTCCACCGTATATTATCTCAAACTATTCGGTTGACTTAAATTGAATGCTTTATGCCAAATTGATGGTTGAATATAATAATAATTTGTGTTCAGTTTAGCATTACACGTTAATTCTATGAACCTCTGTTAATCTCTATATTAATACGATGATGTGTGTTATTTTCTGTGTCACGCTTACATCCGAGTTGTTTAATTGTTATGTACTTCCATTTCCTGCAATAAATAATTTTACCAAGAATTCCTCATAAGTTTTGGTTTCGGTTTCGATTATAGCTGATGGCACTCAAATCATTTAATTTTTTTATACATAATTTTATCAAGAATTCTTCATAACTTTGGTTTCAGTTTCGAATATAGCTGATGGCGCTTAAGTAATTTATTTTTTTGATAAATCATTTCATCAAGAATTCCTCATAAGTTTGCTTTCGGTTTCGATTATAGCTAATGGCACTCCAATAATCTATTTAAAAAAATAATTTCATCAGGAATTTTTCATAAGTCCTGGTTTCTATTTTGATTATAGCTGATGGTACCTTAGTAATCTATTTTTTATAAATAATTTTATCAAGAATTCTTCATAAATTTTAGTTTCGGTTTCGATTATAGCTGAAGAAATTAAGTTATATATATATATATATATATATATATATATATATATATATATATATATATATGTTCATGAGTCTGAGATTCGGTTTCCATTCAAGCTGATGAACCCAAGACATATAGATACATTTTATTTAAATAGATTTATTTTATTTTTGAAATCGCAACTTTATAATATATAAACCTTGATAGAACATTAACTCTATAACAATATATACGAAATCTGCAAGAATGACAACATCGTATTTAAGTGTACTTTACGACCGGGCGGCGCCGGGCGTCCCTGCTAGCTTAGCTTTTGCGGTTTAAACAAAAGACCTACACTAATAACAGAGCGTCTCCATTTATGTTGAACATCTACAGAATGCCAACATCAATATATTACATATGAATGAGTCTCCTGTGGAATTTCCAAAGGTCTCGCTAGTCTTTATTTATATCTAACTATGCATCGAACGAATACGATAATACTTAGTTGACTACACTTCATAAACAAAGGTCCGTAATAATTCCAGTCGGATCGCCTTGAAAACTTCTCGAGTAAATTTTGTATTTTAATAATTAATTCCTATTAATTCTTATTCATCCCCAGTTTTACGACAAACTGAAACTATAATACTTAGTTCGCTTCACCTTATCATAGCAAAGGTTGGTACAGAATTTCAACCAGATTGCATCAATACTTTCCGAGAAAAAGTGTAACGAAAAAAAAAAACAGATAACAGACAGACAGAAAAACAAACTAAGATATTATATAGATGCATCCAAATATCTCTATATAAGATAATGTCAATCTTGCAGTCTGCATTGCAAAATTTTTAAAGAGCAATTTTAGATTGGTTGAGACATCTTTACCAGTGCTCATATCTAACTGTCGGTATGTTCCGTTTAAGTTTGAAAATTTCGCTGCGAAACGCGCAGATTGGATAAACATATCCGCACACGCCGGGCAAGAATGTAAGCAGAAGAAATTCGTACGTAGGTTGATTGGTAAAATGTCTTAAAGAAGATCCGGAGCTTTAAAGAAACATTAGCAAGGAAACTTCCGGTGTAATTTAATGTCCGGTGAAGGACGATTGGAAGAATGGTGGTGTATTTGAGTGAGGAAGCTCAAGTAAAATGGTGGAAGATATAGACAGTAAAGGATAGGAGAGAGATGGAAAAGCGAGATTGGATAACATAGAAAGTAAAGATATAGATAAATAATAATGCGAGGAAGAAAGAGTAAAAATAAGAAAAGAAGGAAAAAGAGGAGAAGGAGGTGGAGGAAAGGAATGATGATAATAATAATGATGATGAGGAGGAGGAGAAGGAGGAAGAGAGAGGAGGAAAAGGAAAGAATCAGGGAATAAAAGAATACTTATAAAAAGAATAACAAGGAACATAGGATATTGTATAAAAACAAGGAAACTGAAACTACCGTTCAAAGTATATTAGGAAGATCACATAGTCTGACTAAATCCTCTCGCTAAAAGAAAACCGTGATGTTATCAGTATCGGTTTGTATTAGGATAAATGATCATGAAGGATGTAGGAGAAAGGAAACCGACAAGGTAGCGCATTAGCCAGGGAACAGCGAATACAGGGATATTGAGGATACCTATTGCCAATCGGTATCAATGGTAAACAGCTATTGTAAAATGCAAAGTGATTTACAATCATTAATGAAAGACGAAGAACGTTTTCTAAATCTGGAAAGATGTGTTGTCACTCAGATTTCAGGGAACACTACCTATCATTGTTAATAAGCTATCGCTAGTAATTACGCGTGTAAAAACTCTTAGTGAGTAAAATAATAATAATAATAATAATAATAATAATAATAATAATAATAATGATAATAATAATAATAATAAAAATATTAATAATAATATATAATAATAATAATGATAATAATAAATAATAATAATAATAATAATAATAAATAAAAATAATAATAATAAAAATATTAATACTAATATATAATAATAATAATAATAATAAATACTACTACTACTACTACTAATAATAATAAATAATATTAATAATAATAATAATAATAATAATAATAAAAATAAATAAATAATAATAATAATAATAATAATAATAATAATGTTTTCTGACTTCTTTCTTCGCTAAAGAACCGTTGCATCTCGAAAGTACTACAATTTCTTTTCTCACACCATCACAAAAAGAATCATATATTAATATAATAATATTTGAAAACGAACTATATCAAAGGGACGTGACTTTCATATTTTTGTCCAGAATGGCTATATTGGCTTTTCATAGCCGAATGTCGCGAATTTGGCCTTTTTTGAAGCAATTTTACTTTCAAAAATTGTATTTGGTATTTTCAAAGCGTACCGTATAAACTAACCCAGGAAGGAAAAATATAATATTATATAGCTGAGCTATATATCTATAAACATGATAAGGTGCATGTGTGGGTGCTTGAAAGCACTTCTCAACCTATATACTCAACGAAGTTTTAATCTACAGACTTGAAATTTGGTATATACGGTATTAAGACACGTGGAAAACATTGTAACCTATTTTCATCTGGAAAAAGGACAGTTGAGGGAGGTCAAAATAGAAAAATCGGTACGTGGGGGTGATCGGAAATTTTATTTGTTTATGAACTATTTCACGAATGCGCATTCGTGAATCCTTAACGTAACAGATTCCTTATGTTAAGAATAAGTAGATTTACAAAACACCTTTGAAAGATCGTGTCAAGCTAGCCTAATATTTATCGTACTCACAGTCTTTAGGTCTTGGTTTCGATCTCAGCTCGAGTACTGTTTTTTTCACTTACAAGAAGTGAACTGTTTAGAAAAAAACATAATACTCGAATGTAGATGTTTCGGTTTCTGTATGAATTAAAACATGATATTTATGCGTATTTTAAAACCGGGCCACACCGGGCGACACCGGGCGACCTGCTAGTAATAAATATTAATACAATATAAATGAGGTGCTTCTGCAGCATAGGGACCATATTATCGTTGGCATATTTTTCGCGAAAATGGTTGGCTAATTTTAAATGTGCTGAATGAAAACTTCATATTTTTTACCTACGATGGCGAATGTGTACTAACAAACAGTGAAAAAGTAAAAAAAAACAAAAAACAAAAAACAAAAACAAAACAAAAATAAAACATACAACCAAAAAACAAACAACATAATTATAATCAAGAACAGTCATCGTTTGGTAATTTTGATGAAAATAGATATTTGTGCAGTTTACGGACCGTGCCGAAATATTAACTTCATTCATCACAGTAACTCCTACCGCGAGGAGGAGGACTTTTGAACAAGTCTGTATTTTCAGCTAATAATTTAATTAACAGAAGCTTTCGTTTGCTTATGGTTGGCTCCTGCAATTTCATCGGTTTAGCGTTTCCACCCCTTCCGGCAGGCAGTGACGGTGACTCAGTGGTTAAGGACACGGGCTAAAACCTGAGTGTACCAAGTTCGAATTCAGTTCGTTCCACAAAAACACTTTCACTTAAGGACGTTAGAAACCTTCACGTAGGCCCTCCCGTAAGTACCCGATATCTTTCTAGAAAGAATTCTCAATAGAAAGATATCGTCGAAACAAATGCCAACAATATAATATTAAGATAAACAACAGCAACACCTTCTGGCGGTTTTCGTAACCTACCTGTTATATGTCGACGATATCGCAGTCCGTATTCTACATAACTGCCTTAGATTGTATGGCAAAAACTTAATTAAAAATAGAAACCCAATCAATGGAATACTTAGACGGTATCCCTAGTTGATACTCGCGACTATTTATACACAAATAAAAAATAAGAAGTCAGGTACGTGGATCAAAGAATCAGAAAACTGAACCAATTCACAACGTATAAAACCCGAAGGTGACACTAGTCGACTATGTAAAAAATAATAACAGAGGAAGGCAGATGAAAAGCATATGATGTAGACTGTGCAATTAAATGATGAGAAATGCATATATAAACATAAAACAGGCTGATTAAGGCGGCAAAAGTATTCCATAATTGAAGAATAAGGAGAGATTCGAAATAGAAAAGAGTACATGAACAATTTATAAAACTAGTGACATAAATAGCAGAGAAAATCACATGGGTATGACATGAATGAAGAAACAGAATCGCTCTTAACCCCAACATTCAATGCAATAAATACGAACTACTTATTTTTTTATAAAGGAATCACCGCTTATTAAGGCCCAGAGACCACTTGAGGATAAGGGTTAAAGAGTGCACATTCGTCAAAAGGACAATATCATAGTAATCGCTGGAAGTGTAAATTTGATAAATTGGATGACTTAAGCGGAACTGCTCATCTAGAACTTGTTTACATTTGACTTGAAGACGACCATATTGCAGTCAGCTGGAAAGCAGGTAAACGGAAAAGAGTTCCGCAGGTGTGCAGTTCTTAGAAAGAAGCTTTGTTCATGGAATCTACGTTTAGGTTTAGGCACAGATAAAGAGTGGGGTAAATTATTGATAGTTTTTACAGTCAAACGAGTGTTTCTCGTGAATGTTTGGCGAGGGGGAACCATAGATTGGAGCTCTTCATTCTTGAAAGACATTTACAGCAAAAACTACTTATCTAAAGATTACAACATGATCGAATGCCAACAGATTCTTGTCATCAACCGACACCATTAGTATTTGAACTCGACCTTTTCTTATATTCATTGTCAATCCTCTAATAAAGTGCTTCATCTCTGACCGAGATTATTCTTGAGTGGCTTTAAGTGATGACCTGCTAGTTAAAAAAACTTCAAGAATCTATCCTGGGACAAACTTTTTTTTTTTTTTTAATGAGCTTTCAAATCATAGAATTACGCAATAAGGTTTTCTATTCTTTACCTCAAAAAGCTGAAGAGCAACGAAGAGGGGAATGGTTATTCCCTCATTCAGAGAGATAAAAATTCACCGTGTTTTATTGACGATTGTTGTCAATTTGAAGCTATGCGTATGTTTGCAAGGTCGACGCTTATTTTAAATGCAAGTTTCCTCACATTTTGAAAACATTATTGTAAGGTTAATTATTTTTAATAAACCAAATGATGTTATAATATATTTTATGATTAACATTATTATTTTCTGAAACCGTCGACATAAGACACGTTATTCAAAGCAGTCTGTTGGTGTTTTAATACCACCAGAAAAATAAAGTAAAAAGAAAAACTAAAACACTTTTTCTTTAAATAATGTTTTTTAAAGATGTGATCTGACATATATATATATATATATATATATATATATATATATATATATATATATATATATATATAGTAATTTATAAAATATATATGGCGATATAGCTACACTGAATATTCTGCGTTTCATCCAACTATAGGATTCGTCAGGCTTATGCGCCGCATAAGCCTGACGAATCCTATAGTTGGATGAAACGCAGAATATTCAGTGTAGCTTAATCGCCATATATATTTTATAAATTACTAACTAGCTCTACCTACGTATTGAGCACTTTTGAAGTAAATACTTAAAGTTTACGCATAAATCTATACTTTCAGATAGTAAATTTATGTGAATAAATGAAATAGTTATATATATATATATATATATATATATATATATATATATATATATATATATATATATATATAGAGAGAGAGAGAGAGAGAGAGAGAGAGAGACTTTACAGGTAATTTTCACTCCATCTGCGACTGAATGGTCCTACTAGCTCATTGCCAATGATTGCAGCCCAGATCATCACACCATCACCTCCTTGTTGACGCCTGATCATTTGGGGACGTAGACCCTCATCCTCCCCTCCACCCATCGAGCCCATCAAGGGTCCCTCGACACTCATCGGTGAACAAAACAGTTTGAAAATTCACCTTCATGTGATCTCTTGCCCACTCCATCCTCTTTATTTTGTGAATATCTTTCAATTGAGGGCGGACTCTGGCTTTCCAAATTTAGCAATCGTCCTCAGGATACGGCAACGAGTTGATATTGGCACATCAGGAACGCCAGCTTTTTCAAAAACTTGTTTGCTAGTTTCAAGTGGGTTAAGGCGAACTTCTCTCTTGATCTTGCTTATTGTTCGACGTGACAGATATGATTTCTTACGAATTTCCCCTTTGGCAGAACGTCCGTTGCAAAGTTGAGGGTTAGTACAATATTTTTTTTATTGTACGATGATCGTGGTGTCATTCTTTAGAAATTTCTATGGTGGAAATCTTATTATGGAGTCTTTGAACAATGTTAGACTTCTCAGCTTGACTTAAAGCACCTTTACGTCCCATCTTGCATATAAAGTTGGAACGCTGAAAAAAAAAACTGCAAGTGACCAAAATGGCTGGCTCGCTATTGCACAGATCAGCTTTAAATTTTATATCTGCGCATGCGTTAGTGTTGCTGTATAACGTGCGAAGTTTCACGAATTCTCATTGAAAACTATCGGAGTTAGGATAAAAATATAGTTTTGCTTATAATTCTGGCACGGGGTGTATTAGTTATGTGACGATTTCAATATCTTTTCCTGATACCACTACAATTACCGATTCCGTACTAAAATCTCGGTTCCGATACAAATACCGATTCCGATTCTTTAGAAATCTATAAATATTAAGTTATAGAGTTATTTTTTCTCGATTATCATAAAACACACGTTAAATGTGCAGATATTTTCCTAAACGTATAAATACACTTGTAGGGGAGGATCTATCGATTTTAGTTTTACTGGTAGTTTAAAATCAATAAATAATAATTATTTTTTTTATCAGCAATGTAAGATTTTGCTTTAAACAAAATCAAATAAAAAAAGACCATTAAAAGAATCGTTTCAGCAACGGAAAATGGGCACGCATTTTTCCGATTCCGTTACCGATTCCGATACCCCCAAATGTGTCGATTTTTCCGATTCTGTTCCAACACTAATATATATATATATATATATATATATATATATATATATATATATATATATATATTTGTAGTAATCAACATACAGTACTGTTTCGTTGTATCACAACTCATCACTGCCGCTAGACTAGCACCTCTCCCAAACCGACGATTGAACCTAGAACCATCGCGTTGGCAGTATATATATATATATATATATATATATATATATATATATATATATATATATATATATAGGCGTTAGTGTTTCTTTCCTCTTTTCGGAATCATCAGTGCAGGAAGTTATGATTGTGGCTAATCGTGGGCTTTGAACTCCGCAATGAAGTCATCTCTGTCTCCAAGAAACATAACCCCACGCCCCTCCCCATTGATAACAGCGATATTCAAGTGAAATTAAACATTTATAAAGGCATAAACGTTATTAAATGTCGATCTGAAGTGATTAAACGATCTCATACTAAGCCAACTGGCCGACTCCACGTACACAGTGCTAAGAAACTGTTTAGAAAAATACTTATTAATGGGACGGAAATAATCATAATTATAAACAATTATTTTTAATACCTACACACTAGAGTTTCCGAAATCATCAGTGCAGGAAGTTACGATTGCCCCTGATTGTTGGATTCGAACTCCGCAACAAAGGCATCTCTGTCTCCATTTTCAAGGAACATAATCACAGGGTCACACTCAACCGCAACAAGTGAATTTAAACATTTATAAGGCATAAACTTTATTTAATGTTAATCTAGAGTGATTGTGAGATTGCGATCTTGCACGGAGACCAACTAATTGGTACTTCTTTCACAGACAGTGCTTTACTGTTAAGAAACATACCTTTATGTTTTCTACTGTTTATCCTGGCTTAAACCCTGTTTTCTTTTATTTTAAATCACACTTCCTTAATAAAGCTACCCTCCGATTCCGTTATTCTATAAGATCTTTTTGTCGTTATTTCTCATTATTGTTACTTTAATTTTGAATTAATGTTTCCTCATATGTCACACGTATTGAACTTATAATAATGTATCATGGCACACCTCCTAATAATATTTCATACCTCTATCTTTTCAGACCTCTTATATCCAATTTGCGATAATCCCAGGTTAGCTCATTTCACCTTTATCGCAATAACTCTCCAGCTTTTCTTTCCTCAACCTTTATACTATTTACCCTCTATCTTTAATAGCTTAATATTTTTCCTGATGTGCCTTTCGCTAGACATTGCATTCATTAGTTGTTACCTCGCACCCCCTATTTTCGTCTAATGAGAAGCATTAGAGTTCGAAATACCTAGGTAAAAAGAGCATTTATATCTCATCGCTATTGATGTATTTCCCTTGTTAAGTTAATGATTAAACGCATAAGCACAACTATATATTTTTGCACTGTCGATCTTTTTTCTGATGTATATATATATATATATATATATATATATATATATATATATATATATATATATATAAATGCATATATTTCAATATTTCAGTATTTCAATATATATATGTGTGTGTGTGTATTGAAATACGCAGATTTATTTAGATGCAAATTTATACACATTGGTTTTACTATATAGGGAAAGATGCGTGGAACAGAAATTCGGAAAGAACGATATGGAAATTATTTATCAAACACAAACGTGCGCATATGAATATCACATACAGGCATATATATATATATATTCTACACTTACACACACACACACACACACACACACACACACACACACACACACACATATATATGTGTGTGTGTATATAAATGTATATAAATATATATATACATGTGTGTGTGTGTATGTACACACAAACACACACACACATATATATTATCCAGAAATATTAATGTTTTTTAAAGCAGAGAATTATATAGAATCCGTTATCTACAATTGTCCTACAACATAGTTAAGACTCTTATAATCATACAGATATTCTTATTGATTCAGTACTCTCTTCAAAAGTAACCTCTGAGCGAATTCATAGGTAGATTTTTCCGATGTTTTGGAACTCCATCATTAGATGAATTTTTATTTTGTCAATCCTTGTTTAGTTAAATGTAATTTAACCTCCTTAAAATCGTAATTATCTATCCACGTCAATGATACAGCGATAGGTTTTTGAAATATAATATATATATTTTTGGAATTAATGACTTTTTCACACACAAGTAAACACACACATACACGTATATATATATATATATATATATATATATATATATATATATATATATGTGTGTGTGTGTGTAGATGTGTCCTATAATGACCTTTTTTAAGTTATGTTTCTGCAAATAAAGTTTTTTTTTTTTACAGTGACATATTTTTTATGCCTTGATTAGATTTGATGTAATATACCTCTATATATTTTTTAATTATTTGGAATTAGTATTGAGAATACTAATTAATTTGTATTATTTATCTATTTATTTATTGCGAATTATTTTCATCTTCTATTCGGTTTTTATGACGTTTCGGCCAACTATTACTCTAGCCTTCGTGAGATGGTTAACCGCGATGGAATTAGAACGCCAAATCCCCTAACTGCATCACCAGCAATTACTGCCTTCTCGTCACAAGACGAGAGGGGATGATTCTACGTAACAAATAAAAATGTGACGCCAAACGATTGGCACATTAAGATAGGGCGAACTATCCAGGTATAAAGAACATTTATACCCGCCCCATATTCATGTATTTTTTCTTATTTTTAGCATGGTCCTGGATATGATCTTAAACTATATCCAGTGGCGAGGCTCCAGCTTGCGGGCTTTGGGGAGTGTGGAGCCAACCTTTAATTGCCATTGCTTCCAGGCCCACTTTGACCCGGAGTGATAGTAGTTGTTGGGGTCCCAACTATTGGTTAAATAGAATCTGACTTGAAAACAACAAATATATTCTATTAAAAAATGTTTTCTTCAAAATCTTTGGATTCGGCATTAAATAATCTGAAAAGGGTTGATATGCCGTAAAAAAAAAACAACCAACCAACCTATTTATATATAAGTCTCCAAAAAAAGTCTGAAAAAAAATTAGCCTGATCATTTTTTATAAAAGGAATTTTTTTATTCCTATTTGGTCCCTCACACACACACACACATATATGTGTATATATATATATATATATATATATATATATATATATATATATATATATATATATATATATATATATACATAAGCGCCAAATCAAACCAATAAAATTTAACAAACAATATGATTAGTTTCAACAATCTGTAATTGATTTAATTTTATTATTGTTGCGTCTGCACAAATAATTAACAAGAGCACGGAAAGTAAAGGTATACAATAATATATTAGGAAGAAAAGTTATATACATATTTACATGCCTTCAGATATACTTCAGTTGGAGATGTTCCGGCAGGTGGCGTGTTTCATGTCTTACTGGAGGCAACATAGGTGTCTTGCCTATTTGGCGGTCGTTGCAAAACTCTCCGGTATTGGTGATTGATACCGTTATATATCTCACTCACCCGTCTATGTTAATTAGTGTGCGTCTCCACAAAATCCCCCCTCCCAAGATTTAAAGACGTGTAGATTTAAATATCTTTTTCTCTTCGGGTTCATTATAATTGGTTCTGTAAACGTTCTTTTCCTTTCCGATCTTCTCGGTTCGGGCATGGTTTTTGATGGTTCGATATCAAACGCTTCTTATAGTATATCAGTTGAATCTTCCTTTTCATCAGTTCATTGTCTTTTATATGACGTTTTCTCAATTGATTTGGATGTCGTTTGTGTATCCCTTTTGCACCTTTTATCATGTAGACCAAGTCGCCGATACGTTTATCTACCGTACCAAACTCCCAATATGAAATATAATTTTTCGTACATTTAAAATATACACGATCACCAGGTTTAAACCTTTTACGTGATGTGTGCGTAGTTTGATGAACAATTGCTTGCTTTGGTATTAATTTATCAAATGGTGATTTAATTTTTCTGCTGGCGATAATTTCGACGGTGTATTTGGGTTCTTAGTTATCCTGTATATTTACAGGAATTGTTGTAATGCTTTATCCGTCGGGTCCCTATTCATTTTCCAAGTGCACGTTTTATCGTGTCTACGAACCTTTCCGCTAATCCATTTAGCGGTGGTATAGTTATATATTTTACCTGAAAAATGTCACAAAAGTCTTTGAAATCACTTGATGTAAATTATGTTCCGTTATAATGTCTGGCACACCAAACCGTGCAAATATTTTATGCAGAAAACTTATTGTGTTATTTGTCGTCGGGTTCTTGAAACGCTTTACTTCAGGCCATCTGGAAAAACTATCTACTACGATTAGGTAGTATTGTCCTTCGGTCGGTCCAGCAAAGTCTATATGAATGCGTGAACCTGGATGGTAAGTTTTTTCCTAAGTTTTATGGACTATCGGTGGTGACTTAGCGGCTAACGCACAACCTTTACATTTGTTTACTGTAAGTGAAATATCCACATCCATTAAACGTAACTCCGCATAAGTGCCTTCATCCTATTTATACCTGGGTGTCCTGTATGAAAATCAGGTAAGATCATTTTCTGCAAGGTTTTCGGGATAACAACTCTTTCACTATATAATAAAACATCATTGCATATGGAAAATATGCTTTGCGTTTTTTCATCATTTTCCCTTATTTTTTTATATCTGTGATGACATCGTCATTGTCAGCCTCCCTTTTTATATCGGTTAACGTGACTGGTAATTCTTTTATCATATTCGCCACCATGTTTTTTTTTCTCATAATTGGAACGTATAGCTGCAATTACTGACTCTTCAAGGGTTTCCTCCATTTTCGGTATAAGCCCTGACAGGCCATCCGCATGACCTTTTTTTTTTAATCGAATCCAGATGTTTTATTTGAAAGTCATAATTTAGCCAGATCGTACGGCAACGGAGTAGGCGATTAGCCGTATATACTGGCAAGCTCGTTTTTGAGCCGAAGATTGTCACTAAGGGCTTGCGATCTGTTTCCAGTATAAAGTGTCTCCCGTACAGGTAACGGTGGAATTTCGTCACCGCGAAAATAATGCTTAACCCCCTCTTTTTCTATTTGAGAGTAAGCCTTTTCTGCCAGAAGTAGTGTCCTTGAGGCGTGAGCTATAGGTTTCTTCGATCCATCTGGCAGGATATGCTGTATACATGCTCCTATACCATACGAGCTCGTGTCGTTCGCAACACTTATTTCTAATTCTGGGTCGTAATAGGTTAAAAATAGATCGGACGTCAGCGTCTTTTTAATTTTCTCAAATGCGTCGTGACATTCTTTTGTCCATATCCATGGTGTTTCTTTCTTTAATAACTCGTTAAGTGGGGCTCTTAGGTCGTGCATTCCTTTGATAAATACTTGGTAGTAGTTTGCGAGACCTAAAAAGCTCTGTAGAGTCGTAACGTTATGTGCTGCCGGCATGTTTTTAATTGCTTCGATCTTTCCGGGTCTGGGCGTCGACTGTCTTTATTTATTATTTGCCCTAAATATTTGATTTCTTCTAAACAAAATTCGCATTTGTTTTTTTTTCACCTTGAATCCGTATTTGTTTATTCCTGTGAATACTTCTTTTATATGCTCTTATATTCTTTTAGATGCTGTTGGTGTTCACTTATGGACGCGCTCCTGATGATTATGTCATCCAGGTTTGCACAAGCACAATCTATTCCGTTCAGCATTGTATCCATTGCTTGTTGGAAAATCGCCGGCGCGACTTTGATCCCGAAGGGTAGACAGTTGTATTTGAACAACCCTTTGTGCGTGTTAATGCATAATATCTTTGAGCATTCTTCTTCTATCGGAATTTGTAAATAGGCGTCGAACAAATCTATTTTTGAAAAAATTTTGCAACCATTTAGTCTGGCAAATATCTCCTAAGGGCTTGGTAAAGGACAGTCTTTTAATTTATCGTTTACGCCCGTAGAAATGTCTGCACTGATTCGAATTTGTTCCGACTTTTTTTTTACATACACCGTAGGGGCTGCCCAGACGCTAGTTTGGATTTTCGATAAGATGCCTGTTTTTGCAAGTCTATCTAGCTCGCTATTTAATTTGTCTAAACCTGCGAACGGTACGTTCCGTTTTTTCTTAAACACCGGTGTTGCATCCTTTTTTAGTCCGAACGAAGCCTTAAATTTATTGCATCTTCCCAGTCCAATAGTAAATATTTCTGGAAATTTCTTTTTTTTAGATCGTTTTTAATATTTTCTGATGTTGGAGTGTAATTTGTTATTTTTCTACAAAAAGCGTTCATTCGTTTATCCCAAAGATTGAATTTTTCAATGCACCCAATTTCTTTAATTACGAAGATTTTCAATGTCTTCGTCGTGCCATTTAAATTAATGGGCAGGATGCCCTCTCCCTCGAATTTTATTTCGTCTCCTGCCACTGTTCGTGCACCTTTACTTGACTTTTAAAGAGTCGGTTTACCCAGCTTTTTCCAAGTGTTGACGTTTATTAACGACAAATCCGATCCAGAGTCAAGCTGAAATTTTACTTGTTTGTCGAAAATATTTACTGATACATATTTTCATAAATTATTTTTCCCTTTGTCGTTTACGTTCTCATTTGGTGTATTCGATTTTTTTGTTCTGCAGCAAACCCTCTTATGTCCAACTTTATCGCAATTGTAGCACCTGATATTTTTGTAAGGACAATCCTTTTCCAAATGTTTTTCATCATATCTTCTGCAATTATTACCTGATACTGTCTTTTAATAATTTCTTTGATTATTATCGTAATTTCGTTTTCTGTAGTTATTATATTGACTATTATCGTAATTTCGTTTTGTGTAGTTATTATAATTTGAGCATTTATAATTTGAGAATTTTTTTGAATTTTGACTAGTCTCAAAATTTTTTTTTCCTGAGTTTCTGAAAGGGGTTTTAATCATCCTAATGTACACAACTCCTGCTTCTTCTACATCCCTGGAATCTTTTTGTTTTAGTGAAACTACCCTTTGGCAATCTTCTGCTAATTTCTGCAATGTCAGGCCTTGTCCTGTCTCTAATTTTGAGAGAACGCGTCTTCGGATCTCTGAATTTTTTGCGGATACTAGACCCTGTGCAAAGATTAAGCATTTGAAATCGTCCACCGTGAGTTCGATAATTTGAAGTTGTCGCAGTTTTTGTTTACTACTGACGCGCATGTCAGGTAGTCCTGCTCATCAGTTTTCTTAAGATTCATACATGACCATCTCTTGTGGAAAAGAGACGTGTTCGGTCCGAATAACTCCTTAAGAAGCTTTACGGTCTCAGCGAAATCTAACTGATTCGTTCTCATTGGCAATATGAAATCAACAAATTAGCAATGTTCACTGGTACCAAGCTTTCGAAGTAATAAACTTACTTTCTTTCCATTTGGCCAGTTTTCGCAGTCTGTTTCGAAAATATCTTCATACCTCTTGAAGTATGCATCAAAAGTTTTATCCTCTTCCGGTACGTATGTGAACACATCTATGCTGTTAACAATTGTTGTGTTGGAGAAGGTTGTATTACTTTCTTGTATGGAATTAGCTGTTAATCTTTCTAATAGTTCTTTCTGTTCAAATTGCATCTGCGCGAACCTTTCTTCCAGCCTTTCTAGGCATTTTATGAGTCGTTCATTTTGTCTTTCGTCTCTTTCTGCGTATAGCGCTTGTTGTATTTTTTTGTAAGACATGCTGATTCTGCATGAACTGTGTCATTATTTTAGCAAATTCCTCCATTTTTTTTTTCAAAAGATTAGAAAAATCAGTCTATTTTACTAATTCACTTTTTACAATAACTCCGAATAAATGTTTTTAGGTTCTCTTTTTTTGTGTCAACCGAATTCTATCGATATATAATTTTTTGCGTTGACCCTTTCTTTTTCCATTTCTGTATTGAGGGATAAAAAATGTATTTTATTTTTTCTCTTAATCCGTTAAGTTTTGATTATGTACAAGAAAAAATCCTTTCTTGGTACAGCTGAAAAAAATCAATTTTCTCCTTCAAGACAATTTGCATAATTTAATTCACGTTGTACTAGCGAAAATAACTCTTTTTTTAACTTTCATAGTCACTTTGAAATTGTTATTGGTATTTTGCTTTCAAGTATCCAGTGTTTGAATAACTCGCTCGACAAATTTTGTAGTTACTTTCGTTTGTTTTTCTTTTGTTTTCTTTCGACCGTGATAACTTTCCGCGTAAACTATTTTTCGAATACTGTGGTTGTGTCTGACAGTGAATTCTCGAGTAAATCTTTTTCAAAATCCTCAATGTTACTGTTGTGTTCAAACAGTGGAGTGTTTTCTTTTTGAATACGTTTTTTTTTCAATCTTTCTCGAGTAAGTATTTTAATAAACCACTGTTGAGTTTAATAGTGGATTTTACCGCGTAAGTCTTTTTTCGAATTCTCGAGGCCACTGTTGTGTTTAATAGTGGATTTTATCCTGCTTAAATCTTTTTTCGAATTCTTGACGCCACTGTTGTGTTTACTAGTGGATATTATCCTGTGTAAGTCTTTGTTATTTTTTTTAATTCTCGACGCCGCTCTTGTGTTTTAATAGTGAATTTTTTACCGCGTAAATCTTTTTTCGAATTCCCGTCGCCACTGTTGTGCCTGCACAAATAATTAACAAGAACACGAAAAGTAAAGGTATACAATTATATATTAGGAAGAAAAGTTATATACATATTTACATGTCTTCAGATATACTTCAGTTGGAGATATTCCGGCAGGTGGCGTGTTGCATGTCTTACTGGAGGCAACATAGGTCTCTTGCATATTTGGCGGTCGTTTCAGAAGTCCCCCGGTATTGGTGATCGATACCTTTATATATCTCACTCACTCGCCTATGTTAATTAGTAGGCGTCTCCACAACAATTATGTTTTATAATAGTTATCAGCAAGACACGTGTTTCGTCGTTACGACGAAGCACGTGTCTATATATATATATATATATATATATATATATATATATATATATATATATGTGTGTGTGTGTGTGTGTGTGTGTGTCTATGTAGGGATATTTGGCTGTCTGTACTGAGTTCATTTACTGCACTCTATCTATTCTCTGTTTCGTGTAAATCACTCTCCACCAATAAATGTCTTTTTTCCTATTTCAGGTAAAATCAGAAAGAAAATAGGAAACTCACCAAATCACACACAAATCCAAACAAATAGACGACAAACAGAGGGATTATATATATATATATATATATATATATATATATATATATATATATACATATATATATACACTCAATTTATTTTCGGTTACGAAACTAATTTCCATTGCCTACCGCCGCCATTTTTCTTTTTTCTTGGATTCTGTAAAGATAGAATTGATGTTTTCCGTAATTGCCTTTCTTTATTACACCATTTCGAACGAGCATTGTGTTAAATTTACTTTTTTTTTCTTAATGTGTGCTTTATTTGCCACCATTTTTATTATCTCACTGAACATGTTTCAAGAAATACAGTGTCAAATAATCCACCTCTATTTCGAAAATTAACGCGCAGATTGTGAATCGACATTACTGGTGACGTTAACCCTATTTGTAATCACAACGAATATATAAAGTTGCTAAATAAACAATAGTTTTATTCTTGTCTATTAGATGAGAAGGAAAGTAAAAATAAACATATATTGGCTCGTATATCTCTATATTGATAAAATTGTGTGTGTATATGTGTACATCCAGTGTGCATAAATACGTGTCTCTGTAATATATGCATAATCTAAAGACGTGTATGTTATATTATTGTGTATACTTAACGTGTGTGTAGCATAGTGGATCTTTATATATATATATATATATATATATATATATATATATATATATATATATAATAAGATTACAGTAAAGTTTACCAAAATGATCCAAGATGGCAAAACTAAAGAAAATTAAGAAAATTATAAATATTAAAGAATTAGTATTTATAAAGTAATCTCAACCAGATGTAAAAGCTCGATAAAATCAAATAGGAGATAGAGCTTATAATAAGAACAAGTAGTCAATAAAACATGTTCAAAAACACTTTGAAAAAGACGTAAAAATATATTTAATTTTAAAAAGGAAACACTAAATAAGTGGATAGTCCTTAATCCGCGGAGTTTCGAAAAAAAAAATCTTTCCTTCTCATCAAAGGGTAGGATTTAGCAAAATGCGAGATCGGATTTTGCTTGCAAAAGTATTAAATGAAACTACAAGTAAGTTATAGATCTTACTTGATAACAAAATTGAAGCAGAGGGAATAGGGTGAATAAAAAAGTGATTTCACGGGAATGGATAGTGTGGTGAAGGGTAAAATATCCAATGACGGTAAAATCCAAAGATTCAGAATCCAGGAAAGTTAGTTAAATTTTCATATAAATCTTTTTAATCGGTTTTCAGCTAGAAATTTGGCTGTCAAGGCGCCAAGGTTCAACGATTTGACCTTTGAAAAATCTACCAAACTCCTTCAACAATTTTGGGTTTGAACACTTGAAAATTTAGATGTAAGTTAATTGAACATGTACTAAACTTTTTAATTAGATTCGAGCTGAAAACAATAAATGTTAAGAGGGGGAAATTGAGGTCAAGCTTAAAAAAAAATTGACCTCTAAGCCAATTTTTAAATCTAAACATTTGAAATTTTACATAATGTGTATTCGGACATAGGGCAAGGCTTTCAATCGGTTTATGACCGAAAATTTGGCTACCAATGGTCAAAGTTCAAAAGATTTGTCCTTTTCGGTCTCTAGCAAACTATCCAGCAAATTCATGGTCTAAACATTTGAAATTTTACATAAAGGGTATTCGGATATGCAGCAAGCTTTTTAATCAGTTTTTGGGTGAAAATTTGGTTGCTAAGAAGTCAAAGTTGAAACAGTTGACCTTTACAGACTCTACCAAACTCCTTCGCCAACAGAACAGAAAATCACTACACATCCAGGAACTAAAGATAAAATTAAGACTGAGGCCATGAAAAATAGATTTAAAAGAACTTAATACAATTTTAACCTATACCTTAAAAAATGTTGCCAATGAACTATGAAACAACCCAAACATAATTGTTAGAAAAGTAGATAAAACCAATATGTATGAATTACTTAATAAAACTGAATATTTTATTAAACTTCAATCCATTTTAGACGAGCCATAAAAATTTAAGAACTTAAAAAGGCTCTGTAAATAATGTAAATTCCCACGTAAATAAACTTATCACAGAGAATAATGCTATAATAGACAATCTAAAACTCATTTTTTCCTATGCATCACCACTTATCAAGGCCAAGAGGCCACTCGAGGATAAGGGTTAAAGAGTGTACAGTAGAAATTGGACGATATAGTGATCGTTAGTAATGGAAATTTGGTAAATTTGTAAAGGTATATGGAACGGCTACTCAAAAATTTGTTTACGTTAGACTTGAAGACAACCATATTGTAATCAGCTGGAAGGCAGGAAAACGGAAGACAATTCCATAGGCGTGCAGTTCTAATAAAGAAGCTTTGCTCATGGAATCTACGTTTAGGTTTAGGTACCGATAAAGAGTGGGGGGAATTATTGATAGTGATTTCTGCTAGACGGGTGTTTCTTGTGAAAGTTTGGCGAGGGGGGACCAGAGATTGGAGCTCAGCCGAGCACTTGCCAGGAAAATAACAATAAAGCATAGACAAACTCGCAACATCTCTTCTGTGAAAAGGAGGTTGCAGGTAAGAGAAAAGGACATCCCCTATGAGGCTACAAAGTCTATTTTGAACTCTATCAAGACAACAGTACTCCCTCCTTGGACGTACCTGGATCTTATATAGATAGAGAATTGCATCAGCAGTGAGATATCTACTAGATCGATAGAAGGATCCCACAATTTTTCCAGCGGCTTTGGCAACGGATTTAATGTATGCGTTCTATTTAAGTTCAGGAATAAAAGTAAAGCCCAGAAGCTTGTCAAAAAATGAGGCCTCTCCAAGACGAGAGGCATTCATTTCAATTGATGCCAGATGGGGATCAGAGTATTGATGATGTAAAGATAAAAACTTGGTTTTAGATGCATTAAAAGTAACAAGCCACTCCTTTTCCCATTGTACCACTTGCTCAAGATCAGAGGAGAGAGAATCAGAGAGAACTTAGTCATTTACGGTCTTAAATGTGCTACTATAAATATTAGTGTCATCAGCATAAATGTCTACGAATGATGTAAGGATGTGATTTCGAAGATCATTAAGGTAGATCAGGAAGAGAGTTGGGCCCAGGATGGACCCCGGAGGGACTCCAGCATTAATACTGAGAGCTTCTGATTTCTGGCCATCAACCACTACTCTTATGAACCTATCAGAGAGAAATGATTTAATAAGTGAGAAGACATTTCCAGCTATACCGTAGCTGGAGATCTTGTGAAGTAAACCTTTATGCCATACTCTATCAAAGGCCTTTTATGTGTCAAGAGCAATTGCCATAGAAAGGAAGCCTCCATCAAGAGATTCGCTAATCCTATGAGATATAACTGTAAGCACATCTGCTGTAGATCTAGCAGAACGGAAACCATATTGCATGTCACTAAGAATGTTATTTTTGCTGACATGGTTGATTACTTCTTTATTTAACACAGATTCCAACAACTTACTCATGACGCACAGGAGACTTATTGGCCTGTACTAAGAGGGAGATGAGCGATCAACTGAATTCTTAAGTACAGGGTATACTGCTGAGATTTTCCAGTGTGATGGGAAACAATTCTCCTTAAGACTACGTTTAAACAGTTTTGTAAGGATAGGCGCTAGTTCTCGTTGAAATCTTTTGAGTACCATAATTGGAATACCATCAGGGCAGGTTGCTTTATTGGAATCAAGGTTTTTCTGATACAGGAGGAATATTGAGGGTTGGCGGCCTTGGTCGCAAAGGGTAGGATTAGTTGTAAATTCTTGGTAAAGATTTTGGCTTTGTCTGATACTGACGAGATTACCTCCTGTCCATTGCTGATAATTGGGATAGAGCACACGTTTCTGTTCAGGATTCTGTTTGCTATTTGCCAAAACTGGTGGGAACCAAGCCGCTGCTCAGCTATTTTGGACTTAACGGACTGAGCATACAACTCTCTTGCGGTCTTTATAATTTTTTACAGTGGTTGCTTGCAGTCTGAAAAGCAGCTCTCTCTAAAAATTGGAGATTATAATCCCGGATAGTTATATGGTAATGTAAAAACGCATAAACCTAATTAACCTCTTCGTCCTATAATTCTACAGGTAACAACCCCAATATATAACTTAACTAAACAAATCAATGAAATCATCACACTGTATTTACCTTGCCGATGCACCGTAAAATCCGCGGAAGAACTTATGCAGATTCTTCAAGCCACTAAAATCAACAATAAAATCACCGCCTCTCTAGATGTCGAACATATCTTTCCAAATATACCAATAAATGAAACCAACTGACATTATCATTGACAACATATATAACAATCCAACCCCTTTCTCCACTTAAAATGAGTTCAACTATCCTAAAGAAGCTATTAATAATGTGCACAACTAAGGTTCTATTTTATGATAATCTGGGAAATATACACACACAGGTGGATATCGTAGCTATGGGTTCCGAATTGGGACCAACGTTTAGTAACGTTTATATGGCCAATCTGAAAAAATATTTAATTCAATAGAGAAACCTTCCATTTATGTTTGATATGTTGATAATATATTAATTCTCGCTGATAGCATACAAGAAATAAAAGATTTAAAAGGTACATTGCAAAATAATTCCGTCCTTAACTCCACATACGAACTAAGTGCTGATAAAAAATATCGGTTTAGACGTCCTCATTGCTTCTAGTAGCGATAAATTTATCACCTCGGTATTTTTAATTTTTTAATGCAGCAATTAACGGACACCCATTAATTCCTGCATTTTAAAATTTTAAAGTGAATGCCCGTTCCGTTATAAAACCGCTATTATAAAACATTTTATACATCGTGTGAAGGTGAATTCCTCAAACAAAATATTCTTCAACGAATTAAAAAATATAAAACAGGTTTTAGTCAATAACCAGTTCCCAAACTCTCTTGTAGATAAACAATTAAAACTAACTATCAACAACTTTAATCCAACTAATAATATCCAACAAAAAAATTCTCAACCTATTTATATATATTACCGTAACCATCTACAGAAGAACTCTAAAACTGAGGAAAGTATTCTAAAAATATAATCCGTCGATACGTATTTCCCAATGATAGCAAAAAAATAAAATTCATTATCTATTGTAAAAACTGCAGACGACTAACCTTGCAATCAAAAACAACATTTCGCAAACAAATAACTTGTTAGAAAGAAACAAGACAATGTAGTTTACCAATTTAACTGCCCATTAGGAGAGTGTATCTCTAACCCTACTAGCTACATAGGCTATACTACAAACCCGTTGTCGCGAAAACTAACTTTTCACCATTTCGACTCTAGTTCGATATCGTAGCATTTGGGAAAACATGGTTGCCATCATTCTGAATTCCGAAGAATCATGGTTGAGAACACTAAGGTCTTCCAAGCGAATATAATATCGATAGATTATATTAAGACAGAGAAGCCTCAGATAAATATTATTAATTACGAGTACAGTTGAAATATTCTAAAATGTCTAAGGTAGTAAATTTAAAATTTTACATATGTATATATGTATATAATAAAAAAATGTCCGCGGCAATATATATATATATATATATATATATATATATATATATATATATATATATATATATATATATATATATATATATAATCTTTATAACACCTATAAATATGCCTGAGGATGATGGACGTACTGCTATCAAAAGCGAACACCAAGGAAACTGTTATAAAGGGAAATAACCGAAAGCAAAGATCGGAAAGGGAAGACTTTTCAAGATGGCTGACAGAGCATTTCACATGATCTCTTACTCTAATGTTTTACTATTTTTCTGTTTAAAAAAGTAAATAATTTGGTGCCAAAACGATGTCTTCTTGTAATTCCCACATTTAACAACCATGAGAACATAACAGATTTGGCGACGAGGATAAGATGAACTTGGATTAAAAAAATAAATAAACAAGAGCCGGTCGGACAAACCATATGGGGTCTTAGAAAAAAACACCCAATGAATTCGAGAAAAAAAAATCCATTATTTCTTCGTCATTGATCCAAAATTAGTGGAAAGGATATTAGGAGTCAGCAAGAAAAGTTTCTTAAGGCACAAAACAAATTAATAGAAACATTAATTTTTCAGTTTCAGACAAAAATGGCTTCGTCAACTGTAAGTAACTCCTTTGATAATATTGTAAATTCTATGACCGATTTTCAATTCAATCCGGAATTAAAACAGACATTTTCCGTTTGGTTTGACCGATGGAAAAATACGTTTAAAAATGATTTTAAAGAAAAAAAACGATGACTAGAAAAGACGGTAATTGCTTAGAAAACTGGGTTCTATTGAACATGAATGTTATATAAACTTCATTCTACCAAAGAAACCAGATAATTTTACGTTTGACGAAACAGTAGTCCAGTAAACAGACATTTTTGGTGAACCATCATCATTGTTTAATATCCGATACAATTGTTTGAGGTATACGAAAAGCGTTAATGACGATTTTATCAAATATGCTGGAGTGGTTAATGTTCAGTGTTAAAATTTTCAACTGAAATCACTCACAGAGGACCAGTTTAAATGCCTTATTTTTATCGCAATTCTACAATCTCCAGCAGATGCCGACGTGCACTCACATTTACTGTCTATGTTAAATAAAGTCAAAGAAATGACAGTGCAAATTCTGACCACAGAAATTCAACACTTGATAAATCTTAAACGGGACACTGCCATGGTGCAACAACAACATTCTGCTATTCCATCTGTTTCCAGTTTAAAATCTGTACAAAAATTCCCGACTGGAAAGAATAAAAAACCGCCAACACCCTGTCGGTTATGTGGTGATATGCATTATGCGCATTTTTGCCCTTTTAAAAGACACATGTGGCAACTGTATTCACGTCGTGGTCACAGGGACGGATTTTGTGAAAAAAATAACTTTAAAACTACCAGGATGAACTCTTCGTCGACGAGAGGCAAAACTCAGAAGAAAAATCTAATACAAATTCAATTTTTGCTTCGTTTAATGTAAATTTTGAAGCTTGTAGGAAATATATAATTGTTGAGATAAACAACAAGTCAATAAAATTTCAATTCGATACTGCTGCCGACATCACTCTGATTTCACAGTCAACTTGGGAGTTATTAGGAAAAATACAACTAACTGGTGAGTTAATATGCAATGTCTCTTTCAAAGAAAAAAAATTAAGGGTTATGCTATGTTTCTGATTAATCAATCCTGAATCTTCTTGGTTTGGATTTCATTGAGGAACTTGATCTTTTCAATGTCCCACTTAATACAATTTTCAATTCTTTCAATGTTAATGCTGCAGCAGGTGTTGAAACATATTTTAAGAACATTCTTAAAACAAAGTTCAGCAGCGTTTTTCAAGAAGGTCTTGGATGCTGTATGAAAGTCAAAGCAGCTTTAAAATTAAAGTCTTATGCAAAACCAGTTTTTAGACCAAAGCGTCCTGTACCATACGTAGCTTAAGCTACAGTAGAAAAGAATTGGACCGCTTTCAACAAGCTGGAGGAATCCAACCTACAAATTACTCATCCTGGGCAGCACCTCACTGGTCAACACAATATTTTTGGCAGGCAAAGTAAGACTGGTTTCTGGGGTTTTCAAGGGCGCTGAATCCGAATCTGACATTAGTTTTTTCAAATTGGCTCTAGTTTTTGAGATATCACAGGGGGGTCGTTTGTCTGAAATCACCCATTCGCGACCATAGCTAAACGTACAAAAAACGGCTAAATAGTGCATAAATGTCAGATATTGATTTTTATGATAATCTTAAACCACAAAGACAGTGTAAAATCTCAATCTAACAAGTTAAGTTAGATATAACATCATTTCATTTATCCTATAACTGAACACTTTTCATAGATTTCGAGGATATACAAAAAATTTGCTAAAAATTTGCTGAATTTTAATTCTCCAAGTGAAAAAAAAGCATTTACATGATCAGTTATATATCATAAATTAATGCAAAGCATAATACACTAGATTCTTAGTTACAATGAACACACAAAACAATATTTTATTCACAGAACTAAAATTGACGTTTATACGATTTTCGCTTGTGAGCAACTTTTGGGCAGTCTCTCAAAAGGTTCCAGCAGTAGTCTGCCATCATGTGCTCATCCCATTTGCCTTGATACCTCTCTTCCATTGTTTTGATGTCTTGATGGAATCTCTCTCCTGCTCCTCACTGTAATCACCAAGATTACCAGGAAATCTGTCGAGGTGGCTAAACAAGAAATGAACTTTAATGCTCATATTTGCCCCTAGTTTTCCGTATGCAGTAAGCATCTTACGGACCAATTGCTTGTAATTGTCAGCTTTGTGATTTCCCAAAAAGTTTGTCACTACATCTGTGAAGGACACCCAAGCATTTAACTCAACCGTGTTCATATGATTAGTGAAGTCAGAATCCCTCATGAGCGTTCGAATCTGAGGTCCATCGAAGATGCCACCTTTAGCTTTTTCGATGGAAAGACCTGGAAATTGCCTGCATATGTACTTGAAGCAATCCCCATCCTTGTTCAACGCCTTAACAAACTGCTTCATGAGCCCTAGTTTTATGTGCAATGGAGGGAAGATGATTCTATCCCTGGGTACTAAAGGCTCATTGATGACGTTGGCTGTGCCGACTTCGAGACTTTCTCGTTCTGGCCAGTTCTCCCTTCTCCAGTGCTGGATTCTTGCTCTGCTATCCCACAAACAAAGAAAGCAGGGATACTTTGTGTACCCACTTTGCTAACCAAGCAGAAAATTCACCATTTTCAAGTCCACACAAATCAGCCATTTATGAGTGTTGTAATTCAGCTTTTCAAGAACAAATTTGATAGCATCATACTCTTCTTTCATCTTAGTAGAATGGGCAATTGGTGCAGGAGCAAACTTATTGCCATTGTGCAAAAGTACAATTTTTAGACTTGCTTTCGAGCTATCTATGAAGAGACGCCAATCTGCTGGGTCATATGATGAGATCCCCATGCAGTTAAGAAGTGCAGAAACGTCATTACAAAAGGCCAGGTCGTCTTCTTTAGAAAAGAAACGAAGCAAGCTGTCTTCCCTTGTCCTATAGTATGTTACTTTAGTGCCAGAATCAAGAATGTTTTTCTCTTGGAGTCGTGATGCAAGAACTTCAGACTGCTCCTTCGACAAACAAAGGTCTCGCACTAGGTCATTAAGTTCAGATTGATTGAAAAGCTGAGGGCCATTTGAGGGTTCTTCATAGTCACTACAGCTATCATCACTTGATATTGAAAGATCAGCTGGAATCTCTTCGGTTTCATCGATTTCAGGCAAACTGGTGAAAACAGGCACAGGTAGACCCTCAGAGTGCGCAACAGGACGGATAGCAGAATCCAGGCTCGGATACTGCCAATTTGCTTTCTTGTGCTTGTTAAACCCCGTCATGTCATTGAGACAGAAGTAGCAGTCATCAAAATGATTGTTGGGCTCTCTCCACACCATTGGTACGGCAAACTTCAACTTCAGCTTACCGTTGGTCCAACCGCGGAGACTTTCTACACAGGTTTTGCACACCATATGTGGGACCCAAGACTTGTCTTAGTCACCAAGTATCATATCGAAGTATGCTTTGTACGCCCTCTTGACAAAGTCTGTAATATTCCCCTTTTGTTGTGCCATCATATACTGTCCACAGATGTAACAAAAGACATCCGGTTCATATCTGCAACATCTTCTAGAAGAACTCATTTTCTCTCTGGAACTCATTTTCAACTGTGGAATTAAAAAGAAAATTCTTGATTACTGTTTAATTTATACTGCAACTATATTTATGGAACATGTTATTAAGTAATTACAGTATATAATTATATAAAAATTCTCCCTATATAAATAATTATATAAAAATTCTCCCTGAAATACTTCAATATATACATAATCATTATAATGATTCAATAATATCAGAAAATTATTATTTACTGCTTCTATATTGAAGTATTTCAGGGAGAATTTTAGCAGTTTAGGCTTATTTGGGGCTATCAGTATCTTCTAAACTAGAGCCAATCTGGCAAAACCAATGTTATATTCGTAATCAGCGACCTTCAAAACCACAGAAAACACTCCTAGATGGTCTGCCAAAGAAAAAAATAAAAATTTGTTGACCAGTGTTGTTATTGTGAAGAAGGGTAATGACAAGGTAACTCTGTGTGCGGATTTTTCAACATGATTAAACGAGGCACTGGATATACACCAGTATCCACTACCTATACCAGATGATTTGTTCTCAAAACTCAACGGTGGAACTTGTTTTGCAAAACCAGACCTTGCAGATGCATATTTACAAATGGAAGTTTAAGAAGATTCCAAAAATCTTCTCACTATCAACACCCACAAGGGATTATTTCGTTTCAATCGTCTTCCGTTTGGAGTCAAGTCAGCCCTGGCTATATTCAAACAAACCATGGATCCAATGCTCACAGAATTGTCAGAAGTTTCTGCCTACATAGATGACATCATCTTTACAGGCAAATCTCAAGAAGAACTTCTGCATCACTTGACTTCTCTACTGGATCGAATTCAGCAATATGAATTCCACTTAAGACCTGACAAATGCAAATTTTTCCAAAATTCTTTGAAATAGCTTGGATTTTTATTTGACAAAAATGGTCGAAAACCAGATCCAGATCAAATTCAAGCCATAAAACACATGCCACCCCAAGGGATGTTTCAACACTACGACCCTTCCTGGGCCATGTAAGCCATTATGGTTCCTTCTTACCTGAATTGCACAAATTACGTGAACCTCTAAATCATCTTTTACAAAAAGCTACTAAATGGAATTGGTCAAGTACATGCAAAACATTCGAATGATGAACAAATAAAATCACTCCTTCACTCAGACCTATTGCTTACATACTATAATCCATCATTAGACATTACTATTGTGACGAATGCTTCAGACTATAGAGTTGGAGCAGTAATATCACATATTTTTCCTGATGGAAATGAAAACGCCATTAAACATGCATTTAAATAATTGACACCCACTGAACAAAAATATAGCCAAATTGAGAAAAAGGCACTAGCGATTATCTATGCTGTAAAAAGATTTCACAAAATGCAACACAGCCGTCATTTTAATCTGATCACAGACCACAAGCCTCTAACAAATATTTTTGTTCAAAGAAAGGAATTCCTCTTTATACAGCAAACCGCTTACAAAGATGGGCAACTATGCTGTTATATTATGATTTATCATTAGGCAGCAAAAGTGGCCAAGCAGATGCGTTATCCAGACTCATCTCATTAAAAAAGCTGTAGAAGACAGTGTCATCGCTGCTATATCTGTAGAACCTGAACTTGTCTCTGGACTTGTTTCCACAGTGCGGGCACTACCGGTCACATCGGTGATGATCCAAGAGGCTACAGCTACAAACCCACTGCTACAAAACCAGCTGTACCAGCTGGCATAATAAGTGCACTGATCAGCAACTTCAACCATTTTTTCAGCAAAGATCTTTGTTTGAGACTAATGGAATTCTTCTTTTTTTTGGCTGAATGTGCCGTTGTTCCATCTAATCTTCAAAATAGAGTCCTCAGACAATTTCATCAAGGACATCAAGAAATTAATCGGATGAAAGCCTTGACCTGTGGTTATGTATATTCGCCAAGTATGGACAAACAATTAGAGGAACTTCTCAGGAGTTACTAAAAATGTCAACTAGTTACAAATCCCCCCCTGAAGAACAACACTACATTAATAGAAAACTCCAGAAATTCCTTAGTCACGACTGTACATTGATTTTATAGGATCAATAAATGGAAAAAATGGCCAGAAGTCTTTCAGATGAGCCATATCTCATCAAAAGAAACTCTAAGGAAACTACAGGAAATCTTCTTCAGGTTGGGAGTGCCCGAAGTATTAGTTTCAGATAACGGTACTGCTTTTACTTCGGCAGAATTCGCGGATTTCTGTAAACAGATCATCATTCAACACCTGAGATCTTCACCTTTCAATCCTCAATCAAATGGACAAGCAGAACGGTTTGTGGACACTTTCAAGAAAGCACCCTTGAAATTAGAAGGGGAAGGAAATACTCAAGAGATAATGCAAATATTTCAAGTAGCTACAAATCCAAATTGCCCAAATGGAAAGTCTCCTGCTGAAACACTTATGAATAGGAAACTACGTTTGCCAATTGATGCTATTCGCCCATCAACAACTAAATTTTACAGAAGAAACAAAATGATGGAAAATCAGTTTAATTGTCATCATGGAGCAAAACCCCGTACATTCCTTCCATGACAACCTGTATTGGATAATGACTACCGTAATGGTAGAGAAAAATGGACATAAGGTCGCATAATACGCCGTTCTGGCAATGCCGTCTATGACGTAGATGTGCAATCATTTATTTGGGTTTGACATGCGAATCAGCTTCGTCAGTCATCCCTTCCAGAGTGACGTCCAAATGATGCAGCCATCCTTTTGCATGTGTTACTGGACACATTTGAATTACTCCAAAGTGTTCCAGTTATAAATAATAAACAAAGCAAGTCTCACATCAAAGTCCCAACAATAAGAACCCACCGAATTTGCAAGCCAACGCCAACCTTACAAATAGATCCACATAAAACCTCTTACAAGGATCACATTTCAAAGGGGATGTGTTAACAAAAGAAATAACCGAAAAGCAAAGAGTTATCTCCCCTGCATGGGAAGGGGGGAGACTTTTCAAGATGGGTGACACAGTATTTCACATAATCTGTTGCTCTAAAGTTTTATTATTTTTCTTTTTTTTTAAAGTAAATAATTTGGTGCCAAAACGAAGTCTTCTTGTAATTCCCACATTTAACAACCATGACTATAAAAAATAGAGACTACGTTAGAGAGATGATCATGTTAGAGACGTCACAACCGTAATGAGAAGTCGCACATCGCGGGATAATGAGTAAATAAATGTCATTGTTACAAAAGGAACAATCGAATAATGACTTGTTCTATGTTCCTTGCGACGTAGAATGCACACAACGTGTGGATCCAGTGCTTAAAATTACACCACGTTACTTTCCCCATATAAATAGACGAGTGTGACACATTCTTTTACAAACGTATATAATAGTTCTCATCTGCATAGCAGCTTAAACAAAAATAGACATAACTTATTTCACTTGCTCCAATTTTCTTCTTGTGGTTGTATCACTGCAAATGAAGAAACACTAGACTCAGGTTATTGTTTACATATCTTTATTTTAATCTTCCTTCAGAGTTGGCACCGTTCGTTTTGACTTCTATATCTTGATATAATCTGTACGTTTACTCCCACGGACCTAAAAATATATCGACTAATTGAAAGATCCAGTCTCCGGTCAACTGACTCTGACTGATTTCATCTCTCTTGTGTTTTACGTGTATATATTATAAGCATTTATTTGTTATATCCTATGTAAGCCCTTCGTCACAGGTAATTTTTGTTGTTGTTCTAAATTTTGTATACCTTTTTTTATTTTGATGCAACTAAATTTCAACTATCATTGTTGTAAATATTTGTTCTACATATTATGTTGCGATTTTATAATCCGTTAATATTTTAATTATTTCATTTTTCCAAGCAGATTTCTCTTTATGAAATATTTCATATTTCAAATTATTTAACATTTGCAGTGTTATCTCTTGCCCTATCCGCAACTCCGGTAACCCGGCGCTGTTACTCAGTTACATGATACACTCTTCAGGAGGTTGTAGGTTCAATCCTCATGGCGTTCCACACATGGAATACAAATGCAATATACCACGGAACGTCTACTCAGTCATGGCTTACGAAATGAGAGCATGCTACCTCTGTTGATTTAATAAATGGTTCCGTTCGAAATTTCGTATAAATTCCCGAATTCGACAGTAAGTTACCGAGTTCGATACAAATAAAAGGATCAGTAGTTACATATATCAAAACCAATAATCACGCATTAATTAAAAATTCAGAAATGTGTTTGCGTGTTTATTAAAAATGATAGTGTAGTTTAATCAGTGGCCAGATCATATAAATATTTAAGTCATAAAAAAACCGGGACTAATCTATCGAAAAATATTCAGAAACTGACGAAAAGGGTAACCCTAACCACAAACTCTAACATGTGTGAGTAAAATTATTTTTTTTAATTTCTTCCTATTTATAAAAAAGTAGATTTCATAGATTCGTATTAGCTAAAACAGACAGCGCATTTGATAAGAACTGAAAAACGCTCGGTCGACCTTTTTCGGTTATTTTCGTCAGCTGCTGAAAGAGACCGAGCCGAATTTGTGAAAATCGTGTGTCGGTAAATGTAAGAGCACCGATTTAAGTTCTCTTATTCGATTATACTTTTGTTTAGCAAAATATTAATCTGATACAGCAGTTTATTTTTTTCTGTCTATGTATAACTCTTTCTAGACTGAGGCAATTTTTATTTTTGTCGCAATCGAGAGAGTATTTTTTTTAGAGGAACTGGATTTTCTTAACATTAAAACCTGGTCTTACATCAAACTCTGCGCTCGTGTGGGTAAACAAGTAAATAGGGATATACTTCCTAGAAATATTTGTACATCTTAATGTTAAAATAATTATACGTAGGATCCGTTACACTAGAAGTTATTGACTTTCTTTATAGTGCACAATCTTAAAGACGTTTAAGATTCAGCCCTTATAGGTTGGCAGCCTCTGTAAATCGATAAGGAATTAAACTAATCTTCATTGAGATGAATCGTATTCCCTTGTGAGGAAAATGTAAAGACTTTTACATGCGAAATTGATTTAGCAAATCCTTGTTTCTCTTTTATGTATTTATCTTGGATGTTGTTGATGTATTGATGGGTTTGTTGTAAATAATATTTATTAAACTGTTCATCAAGTGATTTTAAACGATATAGGCTAATTGCTTTGATATTGAACGAATTTCTCTTTTGTTTTTAATACATATTTAGTAAGCAACACACGCGCGCACACACACACACACACACACACACACACACACACACACACACACACATATATATATATTATTGGGGTACCAAAATTGCTTAAAGGGAAAATTATACCCAAAACGTATTTAGGTAAAAATGCACTTTCGTATATATAATTAAATTCATTCAAAAAGTATCGCAAAACAAAAACAAACAATATCTACATAAAAACGCGATATATTCAGCCGTGCGAGATAGCCTAGTGGTAGGAGGTTATGGTTCCTACCACGGGGTCCCGATTTCAAATCTCGCTAGATTCAGCCACTCTGATGAGCCGTAGACGACGAAACACGTGTCAGCAGATAATTATATTTTAAAAATAATATATATAGATAGATGTTATTTGTTTTTGCCATACGTTTTGAATGAATTCAATTATTATCGAAAGTTCAGTTTTACCTAAATACGTTTTGGGAATAATTTATAGAATATATATATATATATATATATATATATATATATATATATATATATATCCTAATTTAGTAATTTAAATTTTATGTTGTGAAATAGTTAAATTTCAAATCTAGAATTTTTATTATATGCAAGACAAAGAATACACTTCAATAAGTATATCTGCTTAACCTATAGGTTTTCGATGTTAACCAATCTCCTCAGAGGAGAAATATTACCAAACATCATAATGGTTTATACCTATTTTGCTAAATACAATAAAGATAGAAAATCATAATTAAATTCAATAATAGAGTAAAGTAAATTATATATTGGCTCCAAATGAAAAAGATATTGAATTTTATATTCAAATTTTATAATATATTGCGAACTGAAAGTCTTTGGTCGCAGTGAGGTAAAAGGATCCAATGCGCATTTTGACTCTTCCACGGCACAAGGTAACAATCCGACGTAGGCATAATGCCTTGGTTTCTCCTTTGTTTAGATGATGAGTTCGGTAAATATATTATTATATAAGTCCAGTGAAGCTGGCTTTTTTTTAATAAACATATATATTTTTAAATATATTTATTTAATATTTTTCATTTATCTATATGAATTGCAAAGTCTACTCCAAATTAATTTCAATTTGTGAATAAAAACAGTTTCTGGAGACAGACAAAGCAAAATGAAATGAAATAAATAAAAGAACAGAAAAGACATTGTTTATGCATTATACTCATAAAGTAGCACAAGTGAAAAAGGTATTCAATTGAAACCTCATTTTAAAATTTAAAAAGGCAGTGGTGGGAGAGTCAAATATAAGAGGTAAAAAAAAAGAAAAAGAAAGAGAAAAAGAAACGACAATGAACAGGGAGAGATAGAAAAGTAGAGTAATAAGCAAATACAGAATTAGAGGGGGGGGAGAAAGAAAAGGAAAAGAGAGATTTAGCAACGAAATCTATAACCGCCCAAACAGATCTTTTGACGGGGCCCAAAAATCAGGTGAAGGCTCCTAGACACAAGCACATGCAGAAGCAAGAAAAGAGAAGAAAAGACAATCAGGCAATGGCATAACGCAATTTCGCGTTTAAATGTTAAATAACCTCAAGTTTATATATATAGTATATAAGGTAAATTCTCACAACTTTTATAGGTATTAATAATATGCTTTTAATGATAATAATAAACCGTGGTACTAGTTAGCAACCCTATTTTTGTAGGCATTTTATTTTATTTTTATTTTATTTTATATTATATATTTTTAATATATTTTATATATATATATTATATTATTTTTTACATTACTCTATTTTCTTAGTTTTACCTAACAATTATTGCCATTATTATTATTATTATTATTATTATTATTATTATTATTATTATTATTATTATTATTATTATTTTAATTTTTATAATTACTTTACCTTGTTTATTTTTTATTGATGCTATTATCATTGTTGTCACCATTATTTTAAGTTTTTTTTTATTAATTTTATTTATTGCAGACAATTATCCTCGACTTTTATTAGTTGTTTCACGACGTTTCGGCCAACTATCCCTCTGGCCTTCGTCAGGTGGTAACCGCGACCGATAGGAATTCTTAATCTCCTGACTGCATTCACTGCAATTACTGCCTTCGGTAGTTGTCGTTTCACCATGTTTTTGGCCAAGTAAGCCTCTGGCCGGCTTTGCGTAAAATTGAAACTGCTATCTTTAGACAATCATCACTAAACTAACTAAGAAAAGATGAGAATAATTGTCCGCAATAATAAAATTAATAAATAATACTCATCGCAATGAATTCCAATTAAATAATATATACCATTCGGTACGGACCCGACCATGGAAGATCAGATAATAAACATGAATTTATAAGACCAAAAAATTCAACCTTGATCGCTCTTCGGGGCCCGTGGTGCTGTTGATAGAGACGTTGAATCTGTATGGTTCCAGTCGATGATTGTCTGAAGATAGCGGGTTCAATCCTACCCCAAGCCGGCAGCATGAACTTTAGAATATCATCTTGTCATTCAATCACAGTATATATATATATATATATATATATATATATATATATATATATATATATATATATATATATGCTGCAGTCTTCTCCCACATGTTCTAAAGAGTATATATATATATATATATATATATATATATATATATATATATATATATATATATATATATATATACACAAGTTGGAAAAGCATTTCATCCAAGGCATGAAAATTGTTAAACAAAACGTTTTTACTATAGGCTTTAAAAATAAATGTACAAGATTAAATTTGAAATTTATTTATCTTCAAAGTATACTTTTATAAATTTTACAAAGTAAGGTAGAAAAAATTAATTTCAATTGAATCCAAAAAAATTTTGTTGCACTTTTTAAAAAAATCTTTGAAAATTTTATATCTATATCATTAATTGCTAGATGAAAGATAATGTTTTTAAATTGCAATAAAATGTACATTACATAAAATAAATCCAAGGTAATTTTTTTGATTCAGTTTAAATTAAATTTTTATACCTTACTTTGTAAAATTTATAAAAGTGCACTTTGAAGATAAATAAATTTCAAATTGAATCTTGTACATTTATTTTTAAAGCCTATAGTAAAAACATTTTGTTTAACAATTTTCATGCCTTGGATGAAATGCTTTTCTAACTTGTATCCTGACTTTTTAAGATAATATTTTAAAACTCTCCTTCTCTCTATTTCAGTTTGTATTTCTCCTCACACTACAACTCATTTTTGCAACCCCCTATTAGTATTATTACAGGTATGAGTATTCTCTCTGTTTCAGTTTGTATTTCTCCTCACACCACAACCTATTTTTACAAACCCCTCTTTGTATTATTACAGGTCTGTATATTCTCTCTGTTTCAGTTTGTATTTCACCTCACACCACAACTCATTTTTTGCAACCCCTCTTTGTAATAAGGTCTGAATAATAAAAAAATCAGAATCTTTTTTTACAAAAACTTTAAAATAACTTTTTTAGATAAAATTTTTTAAAACTTCTTTCAGAATAGAAAATCTTTAAAATTTGATAAGAAACATATTTCATATAGGTTTCATTAACAAATATTCAGTACATAACGAGAAAATTAGAGATGAAAATTTCAAAAGGAATGTATAACTGGTTACCGCCAATAGTAGTCCTCGCCAGCGAAAATCTTTGTTATTGTTATTCTATTATTGTTATTATTTAAAACACTTTGTGTTCTGCTCTTTCGCGCGAGGACTAATATATATGTTTATTAAAACACAAACCGATTTCTAAAACTATTCATTGAACTTCTCCCAATGGATGTAATCGTAACATATATTGACATGAGAAAAACAACACCTAAATACGGTCATCAACGACAACGAAAATAGCGATAAGACGTTTTCTCACGTAGTCTGTCTTCGAGAAAACGACTCTTGTATAGAATCAAAGAAACTAATCTCAACACTTATTCATGAGACTTATTCATAAGAGATTTTTTTCTCATCATAATGTATTCCCCTTTCGTGTTGGTTGCTTTTTAAGGTGGTCACCTTGATGTTGCATCGCTATATGTTCGTGTTATTAATATGTACATTTCCGTTGATCCACTGATCACGATTATGATAATGGACATGATTACATACCTTCTTTTCATAACCAACGTTCTTCAACCTCATTCATCACACTTAAATCTATATTTCCTAACGTTTGTTGTTTTATAATTCTCTGCCTACCCCCTTTTCAATCGCTCTAGTCAAGGCATTAAGCCACTTGATGTAAGGAGCTAAAAAGAAAATATTGCATCAAGGTCAACAAGTAGAAAACAATAAGTTGAAAAATCGATACATTCAAACCCAGAAAACAGCAATTCTCCTTTTACAAGAAGCATCGTTCATGGAACCTGAGGATTAAAGGGCAAATTAAAAAAAAAATTATACCCTCCTTATATAATCTAAAAACTATCCTATATCTTTTATTCATGTAAAGTATTGAGCGAGTAGACCCGCTAGTATATAATTCGATTAGTTGAAATAAACTTTTTATCTGCTTCAGTGAGCCTAATATCGGAAAGAATTTCCGTGAAGAGAAAACTTCCTATTGAAAAGAATTACAAGATGCCTTCAATAAGTTTCCAGACTTTTTCCGTATGGCGACTTTTATTGATAGTACAGGCATGAAACTCTAGTACCTTTCGAAGTAATCACCCTCGGCTGCAATGCACTTGTACTGTTCCACAACCTTCTAGAATGCCTAATGGAAGTCTTCTTGTTTGAGCGTGTCAATGACACTAGTCACAACCTCTTTCATCTCCTTAATTGTCTCCTAACGACATCCTCTAAGGTTTTCCTTGAACTTAGGGGGAAAACCAAAAGTCACAGGAAGCAAGGTCTAGACAATAAAGAAAATGAGGAACTGTCTTGATGTCCACCTTGATCAAATAGTCTATGACAAGGATGGAGTTGTGGGTTTGTGCATTCACGCAAATCTTTCACATCTTCATTTCCTCGCGAATAATTGTGTGTATGTGTACTGACATCAAACTGCATTTATTGTCTATAAATACATGACGGTCCTTATCCATGAAATTCTTTATTCGGCCCATGAACTCTGGTGTGCTGAGTTCCTTACTCCTCCCATACCTCTCTATTACCCCTCGAAGACTTCATGCCTTCCTTGAATCTTTTATGTCACTTCAAATCTGATTCTCGATTTATGCAAAATAGTCAAAAAGCAAAAGCAGCCTGAAGCATTACATACGTTTCTCTGGCATTTTTTTCAAGTTTAAAACAAAATCTTATTGCATTTGTTCTCCTAAAGTATCCTCACGTCCAGACTGCATTTTTGAAATTCACCAGCTGTCACAATCAAATTAAAAGGTATTTAAATTCCTGCTGTGGCTATTTATTTGAACCTGCAATCATAAAAATTGGCCAGTCATCTCATAAGATGTATAGCAATTACATATTGAATTTTCAAAAGTCTACGACAATTGTAAATGACTGTAAAAAAATTTGGAAACTTATTGATCTCGTACAACGGGAATGCTCACTGAAGATTACAACATAATTGTTTTAAAATCTAATATCAACGAATACTGAGTTATGAGTGATTTTCATAAGTAATCAAATTTTGTTCATTATATTCATTATTATGAATTCTCTCATGATATTGTAATGTTGTGACCCTTTGGCTGTGACCATAGCGTAGTATCTGTGTTAACTGTGGCAAGCAGGGCCAAGACACAACTTATTATTATTATTATTATTATTATTTGCTTACAATGAGCTTTCACACAGGTCTTCAGAGATCTTTCCCTGAAAACAGCATGTGGTGTTCCCTAGAAACTTAGTGACAACAAGTCTCATCAGGTTTCCAATACTCTCCACTTCTTTCGATAACATTTGCAAATAAATTTGCGTTATCATAACAAATGATTGCCATTGATTTCTCGTTGGCAGCAGCTATTGTTCTTTGATGGGATTTGAGTAGCAATAAGCCTCCCCAAGGCCCCAATTCTCTTCGCACTTATTCGGCTTTGGTCTGGTCAGTTCAATAGTATTTCTTTCCTCCTTGACTCTACTTGATTATTTGGTGTCGATCTTTTTTTGGGGGGGGGGATGATGTGGCAATGGGGGTAGGGTTGGGCTAGAGAACTTATAGATTTGCGGTTTCAGTGTTCTTGGTTCCATGTAGTGTTTCATGGTTTGCCTTTGCAGCAGTTTGTCTGACCAGCACATGTTGCTCCTGTGTGTTAGTTTCCACATTCAAGGGGTTTTCTTAATATTTCAGCTGATTTCATGATTGTTTTTCGTTGTATTTTTCCAGTCATTCCTCTGATTCCAACTTCACCCATTCTTTTTTCCAAAGTTTTTTGGGATTGTTCCTAGTGCTCCTACTATTATAGGTATTGTTTTGATTTTCTTCATCTTCCATACATCTTTCAGCTCTCTGGCCAGCTCTGTGTATTTGCTCCGTTTCTCCTTTTCTTGATATTCACCCTGTGGTCAGCTGGAACAGCAAAGTCTACGATTTGACAGGATTTTTCTTTCTTGTTAATTATTACGAGATCCGGTCTTCTAGCTTGGATGGGTTTATCAGTTTGTATGTCCATATCCCATAGAACTTTGTGATTATCGTTTTCAAGTACTGTTGCAGGTTTATGTTTGTACCACTTGTCTGTACGTTCGAGATGCAGTTGTTTGCATAATTCCCAGTGTATTACTCTTCCCACTTCGTCGTGTCTGTTCTTGTATTCGTTTTGAGCCAGTTTGCTGCATTCACTTATTATATGGTTTATCGTCTCGTCTCTTTGTCCATAGAGTCTACATTTGCTGTTTTCTTGTGTTATCGATATTTGTCTTTTGTTGTGGTTGGTTCTTACCGACTTGTCTTGTGCTGCAGTTATTAGGGATTATTATTATTATTATTATTATTATTATTATTAATAATAATAATAATAATAATAATAATAATAATAATAATAATAATAATAATAATAATGGATTCGAGCGACAGCGGGTCGCTGTATGGATTATTATGATTAGAAAAATAAACAATTAAATTGCTACAAAAAGAATGTGAAAATAGAAAATAGATGTAAACATCATTTTGGTTTGAATAAACAAATAACTAGATTTAGGTTATGTGACGTAATCAACCTGAGAGAGCAGTTTGCCCTCATTGGGGAGCTTTAGATCCCCCCGAGAGGCTCGAGGAGGGCCGAATAACTATGCTAGATCGCTAATCGTTCCCGGGTGACGACAGATAACTCAAGGATTTAAAATAGAGAATATAAATATATATATGTTATTACATGTCAAAATAGATATTGTTTGAAACCAGAGAAATATATTTTGCAGTTAAAATTGATGACAGAAAATTTGGAGCATAACACTGGCTGGCCTTGGTGAAATCAAAGTCAGATGTGAGTGCTGACATGATAACCTTATAGGTCATGGGAATTAGTATGTCTGTAGATCTCAGATACCAGATTCGGGAATTGCACACACGAAAAAAATCTGGGATTTTCCGATTTCGTGGCAAAATCTGATTGGCTAGGGAAACATCCACCCCATCCACATAACTCACTATATATACTACTGTCGCGCGAACATTAGGCAGAGTTTTTCGATTTGAGGTACGCGAAGAGTTTCCGAAAGAGTTGTGCGCGAAACTCGAGGTAAACCGTCGTGTCCTGGAGACGTGACTCCTCTTCCTCCTTATCCACCCGTTTGACGCTGTCTTTGAAGAGATTTGAGACTTTGAAAAAAAACTTACTAAGAACTGAATGATATTTGTAAAATTATTTGTACATAAGTTGTGAAATTAATTCGGTAGAATAAAATTTCACGAGTCTGTTTTTCTTCCTGCCTTCGGCTTCGATATTCGCTTTCAGCATACAGGATTCAATGTAACAACCCTAGAGAAGGACCAGATGATCCGAGCCGAAGTTCCAGACAAGAAGGGGTCCTAGCCGAGCTTCATGAGTGAAGGGTTACAGTTACATCAGCTGTTGGTCTGAGACACGTAATGAGATGTAGATTTGGGGAGATTCTACTCAGTCGTTAGCTAGACATCAGAAGAACGGGCGACTCAAGAGGGGAGTTGGTCTCTCCATGACGCGGGAAGCGGCGTCATCTCAGGCAGAGAAGGTGTAAAAACATTGTCATCGTTGGAGATGTCAGCTGAAATCATGAAAATAAATGTTCGTAAGTAATTCAGGTATGTGTTGTGTTATTTACATCTGTTAAAAAGAACCGTTTGTCTACAACTGTGTCGATACGTCAACATAACTCGTTTCCTGTTAAAATTGTTGAATAAATGTTTAAATATACACACTAAACGATAAACTAAATGATACTACGACATACATACACGCATTTACACGTATATGAATATACAGATAAAATATAAAACCCACTATTCAACATGTGTTTCGTTATGGAACATATTCATATACACACAAAACGTAACAATATTCGTGATTATTCAACTGACTATCTATCACAACTGACTATCTATCAATATTATTAATTCTTATCCTCTAGAGACTTTTGGCCTTGATAAGTAGTGCCCCATGTTACATTTTTAATTCGTTTTAAGAAAAAACGTAAATAATATAAATAAATAAATAAAGCCATACAGATAAATAGTAGTGAAACTTCTTTGGCCCTTTTTCAATTTCACATAAGCGTATATTAGTCTTTTACCTCCTTATTACCACAATAAACATGAAACATGCGAAACTTATAAACATTATGCACCTAGCATTAGACAGCGTCCGAAATAAAATAAAAAGAAACGAAAACAAAGGGTTAGTTTCTTTAAGAAAATAACGTACCGATTAAGACGTCGTAAACGAAAAAAAATGTATTTGTCAGTTCCTGGGTACATTCCACTGTAGTATAGACCTTAAAATAAAACCCAGAATAAAATGTCTATTAAAACCTGCTCGTTGAAATCCAAAGAGAAATACTAAGGGGGAATATTGTTATGTAGTAAATTGAGCACAAGAAAGTGTTAACTTATCTGTTTATCTATCTGTTTCTGTATCTATCCATCTCGATCTATCTGTCTAACTGAAGAGATAAACAAGAGATAAATATGAAGAATATTTATAAGAGCTGTCAAAATATAACAAAGCTAGATCATAGACAAGTTTATCGGAAGGCCTGGTCAGCTGATCGGATCTACGTGTATATTCTGTGGATCAGGTTAGCTGCAGATCATAGAGAGTTGGAATTTGGATGTAAAGAACAGCGGACGGTTTAACAGGTCGCCCCCTTCACTGAGAAGGGAGCTGGTGTGTGTGAAAATAGAGACCTAGAATTAACCACGCAAGCAAAGATATTCATTTTTCATTCTTCTGCGATCGACACTTGGAAAATGAATAAAAACTATATAAAACTAACACGCGTTCTTGGAAATGAATGAATATTCTTCCAAACAGGTTCAAGCCTCCTCTCCAAGAAGAAGATGAATTTCAGGTGGACCAAGGTCAAATACACATGAAGGTATGCCCCAAAATACATGGAATACGCACACATATGAACAATTATATATGAATATGACATAAATAGACTGAAAATAACAACTAGGTTTCAAATAGTGAAGAAGCAACGATAGACATTTAGTGACACGTACAAGCATCATGATGAACCCTTCGTCCCAAGTATACATATCGATATATGGTGCTATGGGACACAATAGACCCCATTTTAGAGACCCACCCTTTTCAGCACCCATAATACAACAAGACAAACTGCAAACAACATAAAAGCATAAGCAAAAATGCAAACAGTCTCAAAATATCAACAAAAGTAATCTGAAAGGCTTCGGCTTATTGAAATATTTATTTGAAAAAAAAAAAACATAAAAATAAATAATGAACAAATTAGGCATAAGACCATTCAAAGTGTGCGGAATAATGGGTATCGTTGGTAATCCTTTGTCTCAAATATTTAACATTGAATATCCTACTTTTAACTAGAAATATCTCAATTACCATAATACCACATCGACTTATTGATGTAGATAATAGATTTCTAAGGAATTAATAAAGCAAGAAAATGCAAGACTGTCCTTCATTCATTAAATTGGCAAAAGGAAATGTAGATATTTTATTTCAAAATAAACACTGAATATTGAATTGAGACGGATAGCTTTAGGCTAGAAGAAAACACAACTGTCTATATTAATTGAATAATTTTATTGGCCAACTAATAGAGAATGACACGCAACAGAAAAGGGTAAATACATATGGGTTTCGAACATGAACTTTCTTAATGAAGATTCTTCGCGTAACAGTTAGAATGAATGGGGTTTGTCTGCGAAACTGCCTTCCGTAGGCTTCTTGCACAATATACATCAACGAAATTAGGGAAACTGGGGAAAAATTAATGGCTGCCCACGACAGTTTTCTGTGGGCTATGTCGCAATCCAGGCAAACTGTCGTCATAGATAGTATGATGACTATGAAAAATGGAAAAATGTTAGAGCCAAAAGCGTTTTTGTTTTAATGAGCTGACTCACTCTCACCTCTTAAAGACGTAGTTACGTTTAAACTAATCCAAACAACAAGTCTAATACAGCATTGCAACATTTCCAAAATCTAATACTTGTTTCTATGACACCAAACACCTTTTACAGATTCAGCATAATATTCATATGACACGCTTCCATGGATGTATCTTCTTGCTGTGTCAACATGTTACACGAAGAAGAGATATCTGTTTGCAATAAGTTTCTATGCATCCCGGATTTAAAAAAAACTAAACCGATTAACGACACATGCGAATTAATACAAATCATTTCAACACAAATTAATTTAACCTTTAATAATTAGCAAATATTACAGAAACACGGACATCCATGGGAACGAAAATGGCCCCCAGCAATTCAAATGTGAACCGAAATTGACTCACGCGCATTACTTTAACCTGTTATAGTACCATGAAACTATAGACATATTTTATTTGTTCACGTGGCGACATATCAATTAGGATCTTTTGCCAATCGCTCAATAATCGTCATGACATCACAAAACGTACACGAGTCCACTGTATCACTCATATCTCATTAAAATTTGTCCATTAGTTTTCACAATTAAAAGAATTTCAATATTCCTTCACGCCAAGCTAACTTGTAGCCATTGTTCTACACCTAATAACTGCCCGCCAATGACCATAAAAAGACAATTTATATCCAGTGCTCACGCATTAAAGTAATCATTCAGACCAAATCAATATGACACCCATGCGAATTATACCTTCTAAAACCAGTAAAGATAACTATTGCAAATCACTTTGCATTATCAGAACAGCTGTTCACCATTAATTTATCGTTGATAATAGCCGTTGGTTTTCCTTGCAATTTGAGTGGAATTTCTCCGCAGAATTTCAGTACTTCATGAACCATTCAAGTGGCAGTCTGGATGGGTGATATATGTTGTTCTTTCTATTCTCCTTGCCGTTTATAAGCAAGTTTGTAGTACCAATATATGCTGCTGGCACCACATATTTCGGCGTGTGTGTTTTAAGATGGCAAGAAGTGCAGATTATGGGATTTTTAATTATCTAATCTGGTAGTTTTTGTTTTCTTCTTGTGTAATGTCTTTTCTCTGTTTCTAGTTCTGTTTACGTAACCTTAGTTTTATTTCAGTTAATGTATGATTGTTCTGGTGTTGGTTTCTGAATTCGAAACCTTTTTCCAATACTGATGCTGGTTTTTCAGTGACGTTTTTGCATTGTCACTATCTGCCCTTTGATTCCAAGTTTTTTTTTTTTTAGTCTTTGTTTTATGTTTTGTTAACAGTCACTAATGTTTTCACAGTTATTTATATTAGAGTGGTCTTCGTGGCTCGATATTACGTTCGGGTCACAAGCAAGCTCCATATCTTTGATTTAATATGCTTCCCTAGCCTGCACCTTATCATGACTTACAGATTCGAATATATACATGTTGTCTTTTTTGATATCGCTCAACTATCAAAGAATGCTTAAGCTACTCTTCAGCTGAACTTCTCTATGAAGTACCTCTATTCTTTCTGAATCAAATGACCAACCTGATAAATTTAATGACAACTCTATCTCCTATTTTGCATCTTTTCCGTTGACTATTGTAACACATCTGGTTTTCTGGCTTGGCTGACCTTGTTTGTATGTATTCCCATAATTTCTAAAATTTATGCCGTTTATCTTCGAGTACTGGTCCCGGTTTATGCCTGTATCATTCCTTTGTGTTATTATTATTATTATTATTATTATTATTATTATTATTATTATTATTGTTATTATTATTATTATTATTAGTAGTAGTAGTAGTAGTACCGACCATTGCTCTTTACAGGGATATGGGTGGCAATAAGCCATCCCCAAGGTCCCAGTCCTCCTCGCACTCATCCAACGGATATCTGGTTAGTGCTTTCTGCTCTCGGTCTTTCCATCCTCCGTAGCCATCATTATTTATTTAGTTTGGTACCAGTTTATGGTAATGACAGAATGCAGGAGGCGATGGCGCAGGGGGCTTAACTTACAATTATACAGTTTCAGGTTCATGACCCCATATGGTGTTTCGTTGTGTTTTTCTGTATGCCCAATCAGCACCCGCGGCTCATGTGTATTAGTCCCCGCACGCAAGAGTTTTCTTTAGTATTTCAGCCGTGTTCATTATTGTTATCCGTTGTATTTTCTAAGCCATCCCTCTGCTTCTATTCTCGCATATTCTTTTTTCGAAGTTTTTTTTGGTATTGTTCCTAGTGCTCCTACCATTATTGGTGTTAACTTTCTTCATCCTTCATATCCTTTTAAGCTTTCTTACCTGTTCTGTGTATTACCTGCACTTTTATTATTATTATTATTATTAAATAACTACAAATTATCACACAAGTCGCTACCAATTATTACTCACTGAAAATAGCAGGTAATATGCCCTTTATTTTAATAACACCAAGTGTCCTCAAATTTTGCGTACATCTCCACATATATTGAATATGATTGTAAAAGATTTTCCATATAACAACTACCGCTTATCATAAATTTTTCTCTGGAAACGACAATAGTCTTCTCTGAGATTCGTGTAGAATAAGCCATCCCCAAGGCCACAATACTCTACGGACATTCCAGTGGAAACGTGGTTAATGCTTTCTGTTTCCCGCCTTTCTATCTTTCCCTGAACTATTATGACTATTTTATGTGGTATCAATCAAAGCTTGTATAGCATCTCATTATGTGTTATAATTGTGTGTTTTAGAGAGAGTGCAGTTTATAAAATTTCTTGAAGTTTTACTCCCCGTGCATAAGTATTATTTATATAGTTTTATTGCAATTATACGGCAAATTCACGCTGGCACACCGGTTCCCGCTGGATCACCGAAGTTAAGCAAAGTTGAACCTGTTCAGTACTAAATGGGTGACCATTTGGGACTTTCATGTGCTGTATGTGCTCTCCACTTATCTTGGCATTGTTTCCAGTCGGCCTGGACTTCTTGCCACTGAACTCAAACATTGTCGATTCAGTAAAGGTGTGGTTAGAGATTGTGCAACCCTTGCCTCACAATTACACGCGCAGCTGCCCCTACAGGGGGTATCTTTTGTCTTTCAAGACTGAACGGAATCATCATTGCAATTATTGGTTATTTAGCCTTTGTAGTTTACGTGGGTTGGTATACGTCTTCAAAATCTTACACTGTTTTCACCATTGTTATTATCTGTACTCACTAAGAATTCTCACAGAGGTCACCATCAGAGTCTACTCCATGATAATAAATAGTGGTATTTCCTGGAGTCTGAATGAAAAGTCTCATAAGATTTCCAATTCTCTCCACCTTTACAAATTACTTTGAATTATCGCAATAGATGATTACCATTGATTTCTTTTTGGCAACGAGCATTGATCTTCACTGGAATTCGGGTTGCAATAAGCCTCTCCCAGTGGATGTCTGGTTAATGCTCTCCTTCTTCGGTCTTTCCATGCTTCTCGATATTTCACGACTATTTGGTGTTACGTGAGTCGATGTTTACTGACACTACCATTTTTGGGGAAAAGGGGGTAATTAACTTACAATTTAAGGGTTTCGGTGGTCGAGTTCTAGTGTGCAGGGGATTGTGTATAGGGTGATTCTGTTATTTTTATTCTTGTTGGCTGTGAGATAGGTTGTACGGTAATTGCGTCAATTTTTGTTAAGTTATGAGTATCATTATGGGTAGTGCTATTTATTAGGATTCGACGGATCATCAGCTTATCTGTTGTGGTACGGCGCAATTCTGTGACTGTGCATGAATAGATAACATCTGAGTGTATTCATCCATTGTCCAATGGGCAATTTTCGGAGGCATTGCAGTTACAGTTAGAGTAGGTGTGATTTGAGGTGTTGTTAATATTTTGCCTACAGATTATTTCTATTAGAGTTTATAATTGTTTGCACTAAGTTAGATATAGTAGAGAATGACATTTTGATGGAATTTTTTATTTAGGATAGTGCTCTATTTATGTGGGCGTTTATATATATATATATATATATATATATATATATATATATATATATACGTTTTATTCACGAACTGTATTTGTGAACGTTTCCTTTATGCACACGTCTTCTAACAGTTGGTATAAAATGTCTAAACAATAACACGCACTCATACGTATCATGAGACACGAACACAGATACAGTGTAACCCGGGTGTAAGAGACTTATTCTCCGGTCCCTATAACTATCTTACATTAGGGTTACACTTATACCCGGGGTTCTTATATCTGGGTTACACTGTACATTAACACAGGCTCTATTTGGGGTCTAGAGAAAATCTCTCTTATATCTGTTTTTTATATTCGGATCTCTTACATCCGGGTTACATTGTACAAACATATATTCAAAGACAGCTATATATACATATGTGTACGTCATATTGATGCTTACATAACATATGCACACAAGTATGTCACATGTATGGATTTAGGCGTTATACATACATTACAGAGCACCGTTATGTATACACACAGTATGTAAAAGTAATTCTCTTGATCTCTTTCAACCGTCGCCTGGTTCATGTTATTGTATGTATGTATCTGATGAAGTCAATCTCTTTTGCTTGTTGTGCCTACGTGCGAATATATGTGTGTGTATAAATATGCGTTCGATGACGGAATAGAACAACTGTTTGTATATGTGTTGTATTTATTTTATGTGTGCGTTTTTATGTGCATATTTCGATGGGTGCGCTTGACATTTGATCAGTCAATCCTACTTCCTTCTGGAGAAATCGCGCAATCTTCAGCACAACGCGAAAGATCACAGGAATGCGATGGAAAATTACGACGCAAAAAAAAGTGTATTCTTAACTTCACAAAATAGGAAATAAAATAAATATATAAAAAATTGATATACTTTTTATATTGATTTTTTACATATATATTTTTTCTATGCGTATTGAAGGAAATATGTGTATTTATTCGCTATAAAGAAGTTGCGTATTTTAAAACAATTTTATCATAGAAAACAGTAAGAAAAGAAAACAAAGAAAGAGAAATATTCATTCTAAATGTTACTTGACCATTGGGATGAGGTCCAAGTGTAGTATCTGTTCTAATGCTACACTTTAGTTTATTTTTCCTTAGTCAATGTAAAAAGGAACCGCTTCTATACTAATGCAATTTGTATTTTTTTCCTACTGCCAGAGTACCCCTTTTTGGGATGCTGAATTTACCCATTTGAACAACGACATTGTGTCACATTTTGCTCTCGTGCAGAAGCAAATAAATACAAAAATGTTACTTGGCCTTCGGGTTAAGATCCAAATGTATCTGGTTTGATGTTAACTAAGTATATTTGTCTTTAGGCAATGTAATATAAGGGAAACCCTTATATACTAAGACACTTTTTATTTTTGCCTATTTCCAGATTGCCCATTATTAGTTTTTTCCACATTAAAAACGACCTTGTGTCATATTTCGCGTTTGTGGGCAATCAATTAAATAGCGCTATTCATTAAAAAAGCGATTAAATAGCGCTATTCATTAAAAAAGCGATTAAATAGCGCTATTCATTACAAAAACAATTAAATAGCGCTATTCATTAAAAAAGCGATTAAATAGCGATATTCATTAAAAAAACAATTAAATAGCGATATTCATTAAAAAAGCGATTAAATAGCGATATTCATTAAAAAAGCAATTAAATAGATTACAATTCAACGTTTATTGGATGCTAGCAAAATCTATCCTCGATTTGGCGAGTATTAATCTAGCCCTATGTATTTGTTTTAAATGTATATTTCACATAAAATTTGTAATTTTTAAAAAATTACAGTTTTCACTTGAATTACGTCCCTAGAAAAGTAACGGAAGAAATATTATGAGTTTTGCAATTCATATTTATTTTTATTAAATCATGTTATATAATCAATATCTTAAATTATTACTGTTAATATAAGAAAATTACACTGTCAAATTATAACTGAATTACACGAAATAATACAAGGAATTAGCTTTAAATTGTTTAAAATGATTATGCAAATTAGGCACAGAAGCAGATGTGTTTGGGTCATTGTTCTCTACAAAATATTTTCCAAATAACTATCATGTGTTATAAATAGGAGTGAGCCGATTTAATAGTGAAATATAAGTCATAATATTTAAAAAATAAGTAAATTAATACGATATTATTATATTATTATAAAATAATAATAATAATAATAATAATATACCATTCGATACGGACCCAACAATGAAAGATCAGATAACAAATAAACGTTGACTTATCAGACCAAAAATTCCAACATTAATCGATCTTTGGGGCCTGTGGCGCAGTGGATAGAGACGTTGAATCTCTAAGGTTCCAGGTGAGCATTGTCTGAAGATAGCGGTTTCAATCCTACGAAAAACCAGCCAGAGGTTAGTTAGACGAAAACAACTATGGGAAGCAGTAATTACTAATGATGCAATTAGGAGATTCGGCGTTCCTATGCCGTCGTGGTCAACCACCTTACGAAGGTCAGAGGAATAGTTGGCCAAAACATCGTGAAACAACAACTAGAAGATAGGGATAATAGTCCGCAATATAAAAAGAGTTTTGTTTTAATTTAATTTTTTATATATTAAGCTCAATAAAAATGTTCAAACCCAATAGGAATGAAATGAACGAGTTGTCTTTCTCATATTTTAAAATAAGTTCAAAGCAAAAACTTTTTTGTTTACATGCCACAATAGAGATAAGCGTTGTTTAACTTAGCTTAAGCTATAGATTCCGATAATAATGTTTTGTTTTCGATTTTAAACTTCTGGTTCTTCATGCTTTCTTTTTATTTTACGGGCATCGAAAACATCGACTTAAATTTATAAATCCAGCAGAATGTTTTCAATTTATCAATGCTGCAAATATTCATAAAGTACAATCACAACGATCGAGTCCCCATTTTCCAAACAAAAACGGGAGCCAAGGAGAGTTCACAAAGAACAATTACTTGACGTTAAATAGTTACATATAGTCGCTACAAATAGCCATCCGTTTCAGTCACAGATTAGTTGATTACAACTCTCAGGCGACTTAGAACCTCTTGACACCAAGAGGTTCTAGATCGCACGAGGAAGCAATTGCTATATATATATATATATATATATATATATATATATATATATATATATATATATATATATATATATATATATGTATATATATATGTATGTATAAGTGATATATATATATTTTATTATTATTTTATTATAATATAAAGCTGAACGTCTGTGTGCGTGTGCGTGTGGTCACGAATAGGCACTTATATGGTTGACTATTTAAAAAAAAACTGATTATATATAATGATAGAAGGTGCATCAGGGATCAGGAATGCGTATGTTTGATCTGGCAGAATGGTGGTTCATAAAAATTGTGGGGTTTGCGTTCGCGCCTGGCCCCCAAAGTATGAAAAAAAATGAAAAAAAAAAAGTTTACAAGGGTTTTTGAGAGAGATGTACATAAGAATACTTTGATAAGTATTTTCAACTTAAATAGGGGTGGTATAATAACATTGTGGGGTCTGCGTTTGCGCCTGTACTCCATGGAAATATGGCAAAAAATTTAACAAATACTTTTCGTATCTATTTGCGAAAGTATACTTTGATACTTATGTTTCAGTTTGAAGAAATATGGTATAATAAAATCATTGGGTGTTTGTTCGGGCCTGACCTCCATAGAATGTAAATATGTCACAAAGTTTAACAAGGTTTTTTAAAAGGGGTGAAGGTCCACAATAACACCTTAACTTTAATCTTAATTCTCGTTAGCTTTTATTTATTTTTTAGTTGAATCATATTGTGTCGAATAAATTCACCTCATAAATTCACGTTCTTATTAAAGTGAACCCCCCCCCAAAGTCGGAACTTTAGACAATTCTCGACACAAATTTTGCATAACTCTGTTTTATCCCTTCTCCACTTGCACGTGGCACTCTTACGAAAATAGATAAATAAATAAATGATAAAAAATAAGAACGTTACTTGTAATCGTGTCAAAAGAAGGAAAAAATCCTGCTCATGTGATTACGTGTCTTTTTAAAAACATTTACATAACATTTTTATTTTTATTTATATATCTGTTTAAGCTTCTTTTTGCTAGTGTACTAAAAGGAATTCAGTTGATTACAACCCTTTCTGCGTGTTCTTTACATTACAATAGTACAACCCTGAATCCGACGGCGCAATACTACACCGTTCAATACTGTAACACTGAAACGAAGCTGATCTGCTTGAAAAGGGCGCCATTTTCTTCTTATTCATATTTATATCGGTTCTTTGCTTTAAAAAACTGAAGTAATTACGTGTTTACTTTTTTAATACCCCATTTTGCTCTTTCGGATTATTTTACTAAAGTAAGTAAAGCTTCATTATGTTTCCAAACTGTTTTTCGATATTTCGTCGATATTATTTAGTAAGAGTGTTTAGCAGAAAAGCCAACAAACGAATACCCGAAAAAATAAATATACAAGAAATAAATGTTACCATAATCAATAAAAGTTCAGTTCATGTTTTTTTTTGTTTTAAAATAGTTTTTAATGCTCTTTACTTGAAATAATTTACGCGAACCGAAATTAAAACGAAATTTGAGGCAATAACTACTTAAATGAATATTTATATAAACTACACATGCCATAATCGAATATACTTCAAGCACAAAATAACGAAAAACATTAAATATATATATATATATATATATATATATATATATAACATTTTCTCTTTGTAAGGAAACATCACTTTGTTGGTCACTCTTGGCTACGAATGGAAATATAGTTGATATAAAAAATATTTCATCATATTTTGCTTAGGATAAAATTTTTGAGTATCAAAACCTATCTCTTTACAACCCCTTCCTTTTCATAACAATCATACTTTCATCAATCACAGTCCATTTTCTGTAGGCTGCTTTTAAACCCAGACAACGACGGCTACTTCTGCTAGTATATATATATATATATATATATATATATATATATATATATATATATATATATATATATATATATATATATATATTAAATAATGTGATTTATAATTTAAAAATTTAAAAAATTTTTAAAAATTTAAAAATCAAAATTTAATTAAATTAAAAATCAGTTTCATAAGAAGGAACAACAACAAAGTCAATTATCTGTACGATCGTTTCGGAAATCCGTGCTTTTTATTTGTGGTATACATGAAGTCACGTAGAACAATTATACATAGTTTTTTTGGTAAGCACGGTCTCCTCATCAGCAAATTTAGGAGGATTTCTATTGAATTGAAAAGACACCAAAAATAAACCTAGCATTAAAAGTAAGGCAGATGAATCTGAAAAATTGAAGTAAAAGGTTTGGATTTAAAATTTATGAGAAAATTAATAAGAAAATTGGTATAGGTTAGAGATAGAAATGAGTAGAAAAAATATATATTTTTTTGAATTTACATAATAAATTTGATTTAAAAATATATAGATATATAATTACCTTTCGGTTTTTCTTTTTTTGAAATCAGGAACTGTATTTAAAGAAGTCATTTAGATGTTTGCTATAGCTTTTTATTTTATTGAATGATGAATTTTAAAAGGGCGACGCTCGTGCAGTAAATTGTTTCCGTTAGCGTATTTTAATTTAAAGACGTTACAGTTAATATCTATAGAGAGAGAGTATTCATTTTGCAAGTTATTAAGGGGAGATAATTGTCATGGCTTTATTTATTATTTGATTTACGAGTCTAAGGGCGGTAATTGGTTTAACTTAATTTATTTAAAAAAAAAAATCTATATTTACTAATGAGTAATTTTTAATGATTTAAGGTGGTTTGTATTTATTAAATTTAAACCAACGTTTATGATTACATGATAGAAGCTCATGTCTTGAATTTACTAGTTTGGTTGTGCTTTTTATATCTTCATATTTTAAAATTTTTAGTGTTTCTTTTGTACATAATGTACAAAATTTATCTCCTGGTTTATATGATTTGCAAGTCTCAATTATTTGCCATTTTAAGTTGAAAGAAATATTGCTATTTTTTAGTTGCCAAATATAGTTGGATAGAGTAGTTTGGTTTGATAGAGAGTTATTTTTAAAAGAATGTTTGTGCGTTGAAATTCTATGTTTTATTGGGCCAGATGTGGAACCAATATATATTACCTCTTGATTATTATGATTATTTTCCGTTAGGTCTATTGTTGGATTATAATGTGGTGGGTTGGTTAATAATTGATCGGTAGATTGATTTAAGTTGGTGTTATTATTTAATCTGGTAGTTGAGTTATGGCTGTTGATAGGTTCTTGTATATTTGGAGTTTTTGATACTGTGCAGCTATAGATAACATTTTTAATTTTACATAAGCCTTGTAGGGGACATTTATTTTTTCTTCTACAGTTACAGTCCGATGTAATTTGTATAGTTGCATTTTGTAGTTTATTAATTTTATTATTATTAGAGCTAATTATTTTCTGATGAAGGTTAGGCATAGTAGAGTAAGAGACTTTAATTGTGTTCTTATTGAAAATCTTATTATATCTATGGGGGGCTTTAAAGTTCTTATCTAATATTTTAAAAAATTCTCTAGCTATGTTTGTTTCTAGGTTTTTGGAATACGGGGGGTTGAACCATAGGATCTCCTTGTGTCTATTCTTACGTTTGCGGGTTTTAGTTTGTTGTTTATTTATATTATTATCTAATATTTGTAGTTTGGTTTTATCTTTTTTTGTCTCCTGGTTATTTTTCTTAACTCGTATACGGGAAGACATTGCCATATTATATATATATATATATATATATATATATATATATATATATATATATATATTAGTGAATTGGTCTGTCTTTATGTACAGACTTGAAACTTGATTTGGATCTATGAAATAAATCAGATTTGGTCTTTAGCCCCTTACAAATAGCTGCTAAGGGGTCAAGATTGAAAAGTATTTGACTTCGACAGACATAATTTGACTAAGTGTATAATTACTACACATGCGTAAATGTGCATTTGTATCATTTACAACGTTATTTTTAGAAGATTTTGCATGCGTACGGATTTAATTCATTCAATTAGATGTAAGGCTAGAAAGCTGAAGTTTTTGTTTCAATTCTAGCTGATGACATCCAGGTCATATATAGTTTTTAAACCTAGAAACGTGTAAGTGTCTACTATTCATTGTGTATGTGTGTTTTCTTTGATTGGTTTGAAAATGATTGTACTGTTTTATAGTATTATGAGGTTATTTGCTTCCCTAGGAAGGTGACTGTGATCCAACGTCGTTACTAATGCGTATGTGTGAGGAGGGGAAGAGAACCAGCTCTTCTGAAATAAGGGTAGGGGTGCTTTCATTCTATTTAGATATTTATTTTTTGGATTCTTAGATTTTAGTATTGTGATTTTTCGTTTCAGTCTTTTCGGGTATTCTTTATATTATGTTTGTTAAGATAGAGGGGTGTATTTAAAAATATGTACACACACACACACACACACACACACACACACACACACACACACACAGCCTACCCTACCCTAAAGGAAAAGAAAAAAAAAACACAAGCAGAAAGAGAGAGTGAGAGAGACAAACACAACACAGGAGTGACCACAGCCGAGGTCGGCCGCCTCGTCACAGCCCAATAAAAGAGTAATAAAAATTGAACATTCCACTGAATAGTAGACACATACACGTTTCAACCACTTGGAAACACTTCAAATGAACTACGACAATGCTATTTTTACATCTCCAACACATTTGAAAATAATTTCTGAAGAGGACGCTTCACAGAACGTCTGAAACGCGTTAAAAACGATTTCAATGATTTAAAAACATTATTACAATGATCTAAACATAATTCACAATGAAAAACCAATACACGGAATAATAAAATAATGTTAAAAAATACACATTGTTGGTGACTACCCCCTTATTTAAATATACATTTTTCTTTCGTTGGAATTTCTTAACCCATTTATATATATATATATATATATATATATATATATATATATATATATATATATATGTACAAGTTACCTTGTCTGTGTGAGGAATTCCCTCTTTGTCAAAAGACATCGCTGATGGAATGTGAGGACTAAAGAAAAAAATATGAGAAGTGAGAGTTACATGGCTTCCTAAATTAAACTAAAAGTCCACTTTCAATTCTTTTGAAATCTGAACACATATGTGTTTAAGCGTTTTTACCGTAGTTGAAGCCTGCTTCAGGACTAAAGTCAACAAATCTCGGATAATACTGCCTCATCCAGGAAAATGTTGATAAATTATTACGATAGCAATACCATTGCAATCTAATATCCTTATGGTAATTGAACATGGACCGACTTACGTCCAAGTCGCTTTATGATCGATATGTTGCAACCAATTTCGGTCGTAAGTCGACGACAACCTGCGTATATATATAAATATATATATATATATATATATATATATATATATATATATATATATATATATATATATGTGTGTGTGTGTGTGTGTGTGTGTGTGTGTGTGTGTGTGTGTGTGAGAAAAAGAGAAAGGCACAGAAAGTGAGAGAAGGAGAGAGAGAAAGACAGAAATAGAGAGGGAGAGGGGGGCAACACTGAGATCAGTTTAAAATTATGGGTTTGGATAAAATTTAAACAAACGTAAATATCTATTTTCCTTTATTTATCTTAAGAAGCGTTTTTTGAATCGAAACCAAAAATATAAATAAAAATTTTGATGCGGTTCCTCGGGAAATATACACACGGAAAACGTGGCGCCTTTTCTTAAATAAACTAAGCAAGACGAACCATCGCAAAACAACAACAACAACAACAACAACAACAACAACAAGAAAACAATAACAAAACAAAAAAACGTGTCGTTCTTCCAAGACCGAGAGTATTAAACACACAAAAAAGCCCCTAAAATCTACAGAGATTTCGCGGTTCACAAGACCCGATTGAAGTAAAATAGACATTTGCTGCCGTGCAATAAATTATTGTTTCTATACAGTCGTCATTTTTTCCACAAGCCTATGTTTGACTCATGTTTTTCTTTTATTTCTCGTGTCTTTTCGGAAACTAGCAGGGAAACCCGACGTCGTTCAGGATGGAATAAGAATCAACAAATATTTCACCCTCTCATGTTTTTATTATTATTGAAATGAGTGAAATCATCCATTTTTTAATCAAATCGATTAGTTGCCTTCTCTAATTAAGATCTTTCCCGCAGTGACTTAGTTCACAATACATTATGGTCTACATTGCACTGAAGAGAATCTAATGTTGATTTCATAAAAACTTATCTGTAAATTATGGCTTCACTTTAAGTTTAAAATGCAAAGGTCAAATATCATGGTTCAAAACAGAAACATTTATTTTGAACGCGCCCCTGTCTTATAAAAGACCATGCTGTTGATTTTAAACACTGTACGTTTTTGCTTGTGCGGTGATAAAAATTTCTCAAATGCATTTGTGATGTTAGGCTGTATAAAAGTGTTAACTTTGGTCAAAATCGGACTTTCTTTCTTTAATCTGATTTTTTTGACTATCGATTCTTATTGAAAATATTCCGACACAAAACCTATCTAAGAACATTCCCAGACACATCAAATGTCTTCGTGGGACATTAAAAAAAATCGGACCAGCGTTTCCGAGTCTATAGAGAACGACACACAAAGTTTTTATTCCGTATAATAAGAGATAATATCTAACAGAGAAACATAGAAATTTATCTTATTGAATTTTCAAAGTCAGAATTCGTTACTTTTGTTTTTTTTTATTGTTGTATCGTGTTATTCGCAATAAAATGACACAGTTAATTACAATTTATTAAAAAAGTACTTAGTTCAGCTCATAGGACTAACATCGAGCATTTTCAAGTAATTATACAAAATTAAAAAAAAATGAGCATTACATTAACTCATTTTCAATTGAATAATCTAATAGGAGTTTTCTACCTTAAGTTATGCGTGTAAACTAGTAAAAATTGAAAAACAAAATTACTTTACTGCATCTCGATAGACACCCGTTAAGTACAGCTATCTAACATATAAGTTTTCGTGTTAGATTTTCCATGTTAGACCCAAATAGCATTTAAGCTGACAAATCAAGCCGCTTCTGACTTACCAATTTTAATTTGTTATTGTTGTACTGTTTTTTGGCCCCCTACAAAAGGAGAGTGGACCTGTAAATTCACCCTTGTCCGTTTTTTCTTACAAAAAGTAACTATTTAAAAAAAAAACAAAAAAAAAAACAAAACCAAAAACATAATACTCGCATGAACATGACTTAGTTTTATTTCGTTTTTTACTTTATTTTCTAAAGGAATTTAAGGTTACGTTTAATATCGTGCAACGCCGGATACATCAGCTAGTATATATATATATATATATATATATATATATATATATACATATATATATATAAGAGCAAACAGTTAATAAAACATGTTAAAAACACTTTGAAAAAGAGTTAAAAACATATTTAATCTGAAATAAAACACCTGATGAGTGGATAGTCCTTAATCCGCGGAGTTTCAAAGAAATACTTTCCTTCTCATAAGAGGGTAGGAATTAGCAAAATGCGGGATCGGATTTTGCATACAAATTATAAGCTCTATCTCCTATTTAGTTTTATCGAGCTTTTACATCTGGTTGATATTACTTTATAAATATTAATTCTTTAACATTTATAATATAATTTAGTTTTACCATCTTGGATCATTTTGGTAAAGTTAATTGTAATTTTTATTTTATTTTATATATATATATATATATATATATATATATATATATATATATATATATGTGTGTGTGTGTGTGTGTGTACACATACTTAACTTTCTAAAAGTACGAATGCATTGAAAAAGAGACACAATGCGTGTCATTAAATGAGACAGTTTTTAGCAAGAACAGTTATGATCGAAAAAATAATTACATGGCAAATATAGAGAAAGAATAAAAAAGAAAAAAAATATTTTCTTTTTATTTTGGAAGAATAAAACAAACGTCCATACACAATTGAATACCAGTAGATAACAGAAGATAAGAAAAGAAAAAAAAATGGAGAAACGTGAAATGAACGAAAACAAAAAAGAAAGTCGACATAGAAAACGAATATGTTCGGTCGCGTGTGTTTGCGAGAATCTCCCGGGTTTTAAGTTGTCAAAAGAAAGTGCTGCGTCTTCAGTTGAAATCGATATTCGAAAGAGAATCGAGATGAAATCTCGCGAGAATTCGGAAAATCCGCTGTCTCTCTGTTATCCACGTTCGTTCACTTGGTTTTGTTGGTCAGATTTTGTAGGAATACAAACGTTCAGTCATTTTTATTTGTCTCTCTGTTTGTTTGTAGAGGGCTGTCATGTTTATTGTATGTTTTTATCTATTTTAAACTTTCAATATCTATATCTTCCTATCTATTTATCAATCTGTCGCAATAGGTCAATATACATCAATACACACACAGACACACACACGCTCGTTGGCACACACACGCGCGTAAGCACACACACACATACACACACACGTATATATATATATATATATATATAGTCTTGGAATTTATTAACCTTTAAAACTATGTAAAAAACTTAATTTTTATATTTTTTATCATTCGTTAGAAAACTATTTAATAAGTAAGTCATTTAATCATCTGGAATTTAAGGGATCATCAGTTGTTTACCATGAAACACTGTTTCCGGGATTTAATCACACACACACACACACACACACACACACACACACACACACACACACACACACATATATATATATATATATATATATATATATATATATATATATATGTGTGTGTGTGTGATTAAATCCCGGAAACAGTGTTTCATGGTAAACAACTGATGATCCCTTAAATTCCAGATGATTAAATGACTTACTTATTAAATAGTTCTCTAACGAATGATAAAAAATATAAAAATTAAGTTTTTTACATCACACATATGATGGACTCTCCCGTCGATTTTGACGTATAAGCTTCCACCACAACAATTAAGTTGCTCGGAAATCCACACAGATGATTTATTTATAGTGGTGAAGCCTTTGTGTAGAACTATCCACTGTTTTGGTATTGCTACTAACTTTTTCGGTGCAGGCGACTGTCACGGGACAGCATACTGTAAATCGTAACCGTTTTTACATCATTGTGTCCTTCTCCTAGATACAAATCTTAACGAAGATTGGAGGTGCATCTCTCACAATGAATGAATGCTCACAGTGAATGAATGTGTCAACGTGATTGTGCCGTGTATATATATATATATATATATATATATATATATATATATATATATATAGAGAGAGAGAGAGAGAGAGAGAGACAGAGAGAGAGACAGAGAGACATAGAGGTAAAGAGAGAGATAGAGATCGAGTAGGTGGAGCTAGTCAAACTTGGAAAGTATTTTATCTAGGGTAAGGTTTAACCACTATTTTAAACCTCCGCTGCCTTGTGGAATACCACCCATGCGAAAGACTTCAGGCGTAAACTCCCAAAAAATTAGAGCACCTAAGGTAGTTCGGCCTTTGCCCAGAACTTACTTCTGGCAGCTCCTACGATTACGCTAAGGCCAAACTTCAACAATATCACACCTCTGATGCAAGCCTCCAACCACTTTACCAACAACTCACTATCTACAGTCTATAACCTAGAGAGAACACTCCGGCTACGTCAATGGCACGTATAATACAACATGGGGAACAGTCAAAAGTTGTTGCTGGCGGTGGGAGGGATTCTTAGATCTCAACGTACACCTACCGCCTGCTTTATCTGGACAGCCTACAGCCAGTTAGGTGCTGTCCTGGGACAATATACTTTTTTATTAAGACATCGGACATGTAAATTATACCAAGTAACAAAACAAAAGAAATCAGCTTAAAACTGGAATGTTTCAATGTCCGGACATTAGCAACTCATAAGAAACAACTGTCATAAATGATAAGTCAAAGAGACTGAATATACCATTTACGACCCTTACAGAAACGTGCATCATAGAATCTGGCATGCTGAAGCAGAAGGACTACATATTTTATTAGCAAGAGATGTTGAGAATCCTAATTCAAATTTTGATCAAAAACCAACCTGAAAGCAAAAACTAACAGCTTATTACTTGGCCACATCCTACGAATGTTATCTTTACTAATAAATTAAGCTATGCATATACTTTTTGTGTATTGCAGTCTTCAGTGTTAAACCAGAAAGGACCAATAAGTTTTTGCTTTTAGTCTCATGTAATGTGGACCTCGTCAAAGAAATTAGACTAATAATGTAACATTACTAAATATGTAACTTTGCATAGAGCACATGTGTATTGACAGCATTATTGTTAATTCTAAGATGGAGACAAGGAAAATGATTATATAAATAGACAATAAGTTTGTTAATATTTTTTTTTTATTTTGGACTTTGTCATGTTTCGTGCTGAATATAGAAAACGTATCGTGTCCATGTTTTCGTAAACTGGACATTTCTGTTTCTGCTCGCCAGAGCGCAAATACCATGTTTTGCCTTCAACGAATGCATATCAATGCAGATGCAACAGGTCGAGTGTTACTGTTGCCATCGACTTCAAAAAGAAGAATATGACGGAATACAAAATGTCGAAAAGCGATTTCGCTTTTACACATTAACAACAATAAAAAAATGACACGCAGAAATCATACTGTTGAGTCAACAGAAATCCAAACAGTATATATATATATATATATATATATATATATATATATATATATATATATATATATATATATATATACATACATACATGCATATATATATATATATATATATGCATGTATGTATGTGTATATATATGTATGTATGTATATATATGCACACATACATACATAAATATGCATTATATATATATATATATATATATATATACATATATATATATATATATGCTAGCAGACCGCCCTACATTGATCGCTCGCAAAATACGCTTATATATTATATTTTAATTCATGCAGATTTCGTATTTATTACTATAGAGTCGATTTTCCATTGATTATTATATTGTATTACTAACTATAGTAGTGATTATCAAATGACTTATGTGCCATCAGTTAAAACTGATAACAAAACATATAGCTCTCCAGCCTTATACGATAGCGCATGACTTACATTCATACGCATAAAAAACTGAAAAAATCATGTTGTTAGATATATAGGTTTTCATTAGCGCATGCGCAAAAATGAGTATATTCGACGTAAGCCAGGTCAAGTTCAATTGTTTAGTCAATTTTGACACCTTAGAAGCCGTTTTACCGGCTTAAACCAAGATCAAAATTCAAATAACATATACATCAAATTTCAAGAAACGTTTCGCACGCACTCCGTCAAGGTCAATTATATATATATATATATATATATATATATATATATATATATGTAATTATATATGTAATTATATATATAGTAATATTTATATGTAGATATATATATTAAGTTATATATAAATATATATATATATATATATATATATATATATATATATATATATATATATATATACATTACAATTTCATTTAATCACATAAATTATTATACAAAGATATAAATTTTATGCGTAAATGTTTAGTATTTACTTCAACAGTATTCGATACATACGTAGAGTTAGGTAGTAAGTTATGAAAAGATATATGTCAAAATTGCTATACATATTTTCATAACTTTATATATATATATATATATATATATATATATATATATATATATATATATATATATATATATACAATTCCTACTTGTTAGATACACCGGTTGGATACTTGCGTCCCGTGTCGAGACGAAGTAGGTTCATTCCACAGTCGGTTTTGCCGCGGTTTGCTTAGTCTTTGTTAGTTAATAGGATTTCGCAGGCTCGGGTTTTCCATCCTGGGTTCGGATATGTCTAACTGATGCGCCCAAATGAGGGCGAAACTCGAGCATTGGACTGCCGGTTTCTTGGCTGTAATAGCTCTTGTAGGCTGCGATGATGTTTAGCTGTGGAAATAATTATATATTTATCTGTTTTAATTCTACGACATAATGCGGAATGTAGAAACTATGAATAAAAATATTCAGCGAAGGAACCATAAAATTAAAAGTAATAAATGAACCTTCATGTAGTTGGTCGCATATGCATGACTGAGTATATTAAAAAGTTCGTTTTAATCTATAATATAAATCTCCCCTGTCTGTTTAAATGTATGTATGTATGTATGTATGTATGTATGTATGTATGTGTGTATGTATTTATGCCTAAAACTTTCGACACAGGCGACGGATTTTCACAAAATCAGTATCGTTTTTGAACCCGACTCTTCGGACGACAAATATCGAAAAACAGGCTAAAAGCATATTTTCATTTACACTCAACTGGACACTTTTCTACAGGGAGGAGTCGCTTTTTTCGCCGATATTTTCGAAAGTCATCCCCTTGTTTCGATTGACTAGCCTTAATTCAAACCTTCGCCACTTCCTATTTAGCGATGGACGCAACGGTAAAGACATTACTTTTTTTTGCTCAACACAGACCTCCAAACATGCGGGCAACGCCAGGCACCCAGGCTAGTAATATATAAAAAGAGAAAGTATACTTTTTATATCAATGTCAGAGCAATAAAAAAATCAACTTTATAGATATACTAAAAGTAAGATACGATTAACTATGATATTTTAATTCATGAAGGTTACGCATTTATTATGATAGAGACACTCCTCTACTGATCTGTATGTTGAACCTAATATACTGCGATGAGATCCAAACTAAACAAATATAGAAATGACTTGAGTGACATCAGCTAGGATCGGGACAAAAACATAACATTTTCAACCTTCATTTTTTTCCTCTGAGCCACGTCCATACGTATATATATATATATATATATATATATATATATATATATATATATATATATATAGAGAGAGAGAGAGAGAGAGAGAGAGAGAGAGCTGGTTAGTAAGTTATAAAATATATATGGCGATATATATATATATATAATTCACCTTTCATCCGTTTTTTAAAAGATGGAATCGCCCGATCGCCGAGGACAAGATTCAAGCAAGCAAGTAAGCCCGGACCATCCACGAAGTTACACACACACACACACACACACACACACACACACACACACACACATATATATATATATTAGATACACACACCCATATAAATATATATATATAAGTGCATATATATATATATATATATATGCGTGTGTGTAATGTACATATGTTCGCGTGCATGTATGATAAATAATTTCTCTATCGTTATTTCCGAATTTCTTATTCACACATCCTTTCCTCTATAACTGGGACCAACGTGTATAAATTCATATCTAAATAAATCTGCATATTTCAATACCGTCACAAAAGTTAGTCCCCAGTGATAAATAATATCTAGAAGTGTAGGGTGAACGAGCAAAAACACTTATGCACTTATGCATACATTGATCATACTTTGAGTTCAAGAGACTGAATATAGCATTTAAAGAAACTTGCATCATAGAATCTGGCATGCTGAAGGAGAAGAACTACATATTTTATTAGCAAGAGATGCTGAGAATCTTTATTAAAAATTTTGATCAAAACTAAACCTGAGAGCTAAAACCAACAGCTTTTATTACTTGACCTTGTGGGAGTAGTTCGAAAAATCCAAATAATAAGGTCCTGGATATGACCTTAAACTATATCCAGTGGTGAGGCCCCGGCTTGTTGGCTTTAAGGAGGGGGGCCACCTTTTAATTGCCATTGCTCCCTGGTCCACTCTGACACGGAGTGGTAGTACCTGATAGGGTCCCAACTATGGGTTAAATAGAAACCGACTTGAAAACAACAAATATATTCTATTAAAAAATGTTCTTCAAAATCTTTGGATTCGGCATTAAATAACCTGAAAAGGGTTGATATGCCGTAAAACAAAAAGCAACCAACCAACCAAATAATAAATTATCTCATATATTTTCTTATTTCGAATTGCTATGTTATTGTTGTGGCGGAATTACCTACGGGCGAACACAATAAATACCGGAAGACAAGTCATTAATGCAGGATTTAGATGCGAAGAATCAACACAGCGAGACGAACAAACTCACGCTTGCGTATGCTCTTGCTAATACATTTTTCTAGTCTAGTTCCGTGTTCTGTTTTCATGTAGCCCTTTGACTTGGCTTATAACATTCATTACGATGGATTCATTATCATTAGGGCTATGACAAGAGAATATTCTTTTCATTGCTTTGGCTCTCGAGTATATATCTGACACAGTTAGACACAATTAATCAACCGAGGATCACGTCACTCTATCTAAAAATATATAAGATATTAACAGATATATAGTCGAGGATCGAAATGATAAAAATAGTATTCTCTTATCATAGCCCTAGTTATCATCTAGCTGAGATGAAGAATTCTTCAGTGAATCAATCATTTTTTGATAAAAATTGTTTCATATAGATATGGAAACCTTATAGCCATCCCAGAAAAGAAAAAGTAAGCGTTGCCTAATTCAGTTTATGGTGATTATTCGAATTAATGCACTATTTTTAAATAATCACTTAGAGGATTAATTTTGTATCTGTCCTGGTGTCATGACGTAATCTTCTCGTTCTATTTTTTTTCCTTGTATCTTCACTCGAACTAGGCACAGTGTCACTTTGATGTCGGGGGCTACTATCTGGGAAATAATTTGCAGGGTTACTATGTAGGGAGTTGAGCAGTAAGATATCTGTTTACATTATACTTGAACTCCTGCATATCTGTACAGTAAGGGAAACTGGGACCCGGAAAGGAATTCCAAAGTCTAGCAATCCGCGGGGGAAAAAAACTATTAGAGTAGACGGCTTTCTGGCATCCGAGGATCTCTACTGTCTAAGCTGAGGGTTTGCTGCTTGTCGGATTTGTCGAGGGTATTTACGTCGAGGGGGTACAAGGGTTTGTAGTTCGTATCTTCCATTAAATACTGGTAAAACAGGAGGAAGGATGCCACATTTCGTCGATGGGACAGAGTGTATAGCCTAGTTGACAGTGCAGTTTGGAGATACATAATATCATCACCGTTATAAGGAAATCATCATTTAGACATTACCTTCTTATATGGAATATAATATAGTATAGTATTTCACTATTGTTACAATTATACCAGGCATTACCTCCTCCTTTGGGAAAGCAGTGTAGTATATATTTATACATCATTATATTATACGCCCAGGCTAGGAAAATATTTGATCAGAAGCATATATTTGCTAGTCATAGTAATACGTCTAAGTAAATTGCGAGTGAGAACACTGATGAAGTATTTTCTCTATTAGTCATTTACGGAGAGTGTACACTAATGAATATATAAGTTATATTAATTTTTTTTTATATTAAACATTATCTTATCAATTCCTTCCTTCTAACCGCTATTCATGAACAAGTTTTCGACAAGCTCATTTTCTGATTGCCAAAGTAATCGGTTATTTTTAAGTTCGGTTGAAGAACCCTTCAATAAATCAAGATGAAGATGAGCGCCTCATACTGATTTTAGAAAAGACACTGTCAATGTTTAAAGTTTCAAAAGACAAAATGATAATATTTCTAATTTGAGTTAATTTATTTTGATTCTCTAGTTTTTTATTTCGATGATTCTGTTATTTCAATCTGAATTAATCGAATGAAATTAAATTTCAAAAGACGCAAAATTAAAAATCCAATGTGAAGCCGGCATTAAACAACGTTCACTTCAACATTCCTAATTCAGTTGAATTCTATTTGAGTCCAATTCACTGGATAATTGAGATTAAACGTTTCGGCGAATTTATCAGTAGAAAGATTTATAACATTGATCACAGCGGGTGGCATGTATAGATTCATAAATAAATAAATAAAACCATACCAAATAATTAGTTTAAAGAAAATGTTACATGGAAAAGGACATATTCCAGTAATTAAAAGAGAAAACTAGATAAGTTTGAAAATGATATTTAGAAAAGGTTAGAATCGAAACCTGTAAGAGAAATTTAAAAAAAGAATACATATTGAAATCTTTTCGATTGTGGGGCGATTGTCATTGTTCATGGACATAACTAAATATTATTTATGTCAGTTAGTTATGAACAATGCAGTTTAGAAATAATGATTAACAAATGCGTCAGAAATGAAACAATTAATTTAGGAATTTTCTTGTTACCAGAGACGCGTGGATGCATGTGAAAAGCGCACGTGTAATTTGAAACGTGAGGAAGTCACATTGTTTGACCACGGCTTTGACATCATAAAGAAGGGGGAATTTCAATATATTGAGACGGGTTCGAGTTAGTAAGGGAGAGAAGACAGGGTCGGAGCTGATGCCCTTGGAGGCGAAGGGTGGAAGAGGAGATCATGTAGTCGTACAAGCTTGAATTCATGATTCATCACTCAGCCGGCTGGATGAATAAAGAATTACCATCTATATTTTTTAAAATGTTTGTCTTCGTGTCTTCATTACAACTGAAAGGTAAATGTGTTTTTTTGTCTATCATCTTGTAGATAAACTTTGTGTAACATCCTTCAAGTGTTAACTGTCCACACCATTATAAGTAATGTATTTCCTCTCTGTTTATCCCCCATCTGATGTAAAAAGAGCAGTATTACACATCTCTCTCAGCCTTGTTAAACTTTGAATTCGTCTCTATGATAAAAGAATGATCATCACAATAATAATGATGTACCAAGAATATAAATATTTCAACCTCTTAAAAAATGTATCCCATCATATGTCAACATCCCGATATACAACACTCCGATATATACGTCCCCTTTATACTCTCTGATCTGTTGTACTCAATTTGCACACACGACTACATAACAAAAATCCGGTTGAAGAAGTAACCAACATCTATTTTTGCTCTTAGTTCTTACTGTAATATTGTAATGAACATAAAAGCAAGTTAATTGGAACGAAACGGACAACATTAAAGGAAGATGATCACTTGGGGTACATAGGGACCTGGAAATATATATAAAGGTGCATGCTCGTGAGTAAAAACAAGCACGTACTCGCTTCACATATTTGTTGTCGTCGGTGAGCAATTTACAACACAAATCAATTAGTAAAGTCTTCATTCTTCAAACATCGCTTTCCATGTGTTCGTAGCTGTCGATCTGTCCGTTCGATCGACTAGTGGAAAAATTCAAGCATAAAAACACAAAAAGACTGTTGACGAATAAAACGTTTATTTGGAGAAAGAATGATCTTCCAAACGAAGACAGAGACAGGAAATTATTCTTTTTAAAAAGATAGTCTAACATTATTTTCTTCCTATTAATATATTAACTACAAATAATTCTTTCTCGTCCAACTAAGGATTTGTCGACAGATGGTAGGTTGTCTCTAAATTATAAGCACACAGTTGGCCTCTAATTTTAACTAGATGCAAACTGCCCAAAAGTTCTGTTTAAAAATCGAAACATATGATCTAAATTCTTACGTCATCAACACCTGCATCTAGTTCAGATCTTTCTCCCTGAACAATAATGAAAACAACTGAAATATTAAGGAATACCCTTGAATGTGGAGACTAGCAAACATGTGCAACAAACGTGGACCAGACAAACTGCTGCAGAAATAAATAAAAAATGAAACGCCATATGGAACCAAGAACACTGAAGCCGCATATCTATAAGCTCTTTGACTCCCCCCCGCACATTACCACATAACTGAACCCCCCTCCAAAAGAGTAGTGAGAATAAACCGCCACGTAGAGTCAAGGAGAAAAGAACGACCAAGGAGAAAGTACTGACTTGATCTCCGCTGGAGATATGCGAAGAGTATTGGGACCTTGGGGAGGCTTATTGGCACTCAAATTCCAAGGAACACCAATAATCACTGCCAAGGAGAAAAAAATGGCGATCAGCTGTTGAGATAATGCAAACTTATTTGCAAATAGTATCGAAGAGATAGAGAGTACTGGAGATCTGGGGAGACTTGTTGTCACTCGGCTTCCAGGAAACACCATGGGCTGTTTTCAAGGAGAGATCTTTGATAACCTGTGTGAAAGCTCCTTGTGAGCCGCCAATAATAATAATAATAATAATAATAATAATAATAATAATAATAATAATAATAATAATAATAGCTTGCAAAAATACTGAAATCACTTTGAAACATAAAAAGAATATAACCGAAATAAATTTTCGCACACAGAAGCCATTCAAGGATAAATGTTAATAAGATATATAGGATAGATATTATGCTGATTCTATCCATAAAATATTCTGCTTGTTCCTATCTTAGTCCGTATGATACGCTTTAGAAAAAGCTAAATACAATTTTTAGACGCCAAACTGCGTCAGAAATTCGAAAAAAATTGGATTAAAAAGGGCAATGCGGGGAAAAATATGAGAGTGACCTCTCTTTGATATAACTCCATTTTCAAATGTCATAATAATAATGTATGATCACTGATGTAATGGTGTGATAAAAGAATTCATAGTAATTTTGACGTACAGTTGTTGTTTAGTGAAGAAAGATGTCACCGAAACGTAACGTAAAAAAGGGAACATTCCAAAGAAACAGGGCACCAAAAATTGCCTGCCAAGAGGTGCGGGATTGAAAGAGTAAATTAAAGATTGTTCCACACAACATGACTTTCTATTAAACTATGAAGCACAATATTATTTAATTGTATTTCTTAGTACTTAATTCATCTCATTTATGTTGATTCTATATTTAAATTAAAATGGACACTATTTTCATAATCGAAGTGTGTTTAATAAGTTTCCAGACGTTTTTCATATGGAAACTTTTATTGATAGTACACGTACGAAACTCGATTCCGTTGCGAAGTAATCTCCACCGGCTGTAATGCACTTGTTGTACCGTTCTAACGACATCTGAAAGGCCCTATGGAAATCCTCATGTGAGGACCCTCATCACAGCCTTTTTCATCCTCTCTTTTGTCTCATAACGACAACCTCTAAGGTTTTACTTGAGCTTAATCAAAAGACACAGGGAGAAAGATCTGAACTGTCTTGATTGCTACCTTGGTAAAATAGTCTGTGACAAGGATGTCAAAAATTGTATTTTTGAAATTCACCAGCTGTGACAATCAGGCTTTAGTAGAAAGTATTCCAATTCCTGCTCTAACTGTTCCTTTGAACCTGAAATCATAAAACTTGGGCACTCAATTTATAAGATACATCGCGATAAGATACTGAATTTTCAAGAGTCTACGACAATTTAAATTGCCTCTACAAATAAGTCTAAAAACTTAATTAAGGCACGCCGTAAACTCATATTATTATTTTTTCCGTGAAAAATTATTTTTGCATTATCCATAATAATGTCAGCTTTATCAAAACATATTTGTTGATAAAATATAATTCTCCTTCCGTGGAATTTTTACGGGTCCTGCTAGTGCATATTAATTAAAAAACAGCGGGTGTGAAAACACCCAAAGAACGCACAAAATTTATAACTGAAAAAAAAAAGAAGAAACTGTCCAAAAACTGGCTCACACATATATAGATGTTGGGAAAGTGTGCAGAAATTTAGGCAGCATGTTTTCATTTAAACACACGTTTAAATATAGCGCCTAGGATTTCCGCTTAATTGTTCACACAAACATTTAAAAAAAACGCAAAATTAGCAGTTAAGTGACCTCGGTTTCACTTACGTCATCATATTAAAATACTCTTACGCGCTCTAAATCATTTTGTGAGCCAAAGGTGAAAATTACTTTTTAAGAGTCGATAACCTAGGATTTAGGGACGAACATTTTCGAACCCAGACTGTTAAGCCCAAATAAAAGAACAGTGCTAACACGATATTACGCCCAGCTCCCTTGTCTTTTGAGGCTTACGGAGATCAAATCACATTTCTCAAAAACTCATATGTCATACGCACGCACCATAAACAATGCCTAATAAATGTATACAACACCCCCCATATATATATATATATATATATATATATATATATATATATATATATATATATATATATATATATATATATATGAAATTTATTTATACAAAAATTGATGGCTACATATGTGCATACATGTTTCATATACCTGCTCTGTTTACTCATTGAGCACTCTTTGGTAGACACATGCAGTTTCATTGGATGTACTTCTAGGAAACTAAACTCTACTGGCTAAATATATATATACATATTTATATATATATATATATATATATATATATATATATATATATATATATATATACATATATATGTATATATATATTTAAAGTGATGGTTGTGTAGTTCCAACGAGAGAAAAAAATGTATATTTAAAAGAGTGTAGCCATCAACAATTGTGGGTTTTTTTTTTAAATGTTTTCATCATATTTTTATTTTAAAATATTTTTATAACGCGTTCCGAGCTTAGGGTGTGCTCTCTTCAGATGTTTTCGTAAAAAGTTTTGTGTGTGTGTGTGTTTATTTTATAACCTCAAGATATTAACTTAGTTCATTACAATTGTTTTCCACAGACAAAGGAATTCCCTGCCTGTTTCATCAGTTGGTTGACAGAGGGATTCCGTGTCTGTTTCGTCGGATGGCGAAAGTCGATAGGAAATTAGTGCTGTTGTTCTGCATCACACTTGTCAAGAATATATTTTTTTAATTTTTGAAGCATCAAATTTTTAAATTTTTGAAACATAGAAACGTTTATTACTGTTAAAGAAAACCCACACATTACGGGTTGTGTTGAAATAAACATTCACAAAATTAGTATTAAACAAAGAAAAACAAAACCGTAAATACCAATCGTTTTAATTCGGCAATTTGCTGAAATATTAATGTTATCATTTAGAAACCCATTCATGACGCGGGATAGTGGTTCTTTGTAAACAATTCTCTAATAATCACTTTTTCGATTGTGAATCGAAATTTTATTTTGTGCGTAATCAGTAGGGCTGTGACAACAGCATATTCTTGACATTGTTTTGACTCTTATCTTATACGTTTTATATAGACGGATGTGGTTCTCGGTTGATTAAGTGTGTCTAAATGTGTCGGATATATACCAGAGAGTCAAAAGAATGAAAAGAATATTCCCTTGTCACAGCCCTAGTAATCAGTGATGATGGATTGGTTCATTTAGTTGATAATAGTTTAGGGGTATTTTTTAAAACCATCCAATGCGCGTTTGTTCCTGCTGTAATTTTGTTTAAAGATAGAACAACACACACATTTATTAGATACTCTACTGCAGATTCTTCGTTGAAAGGTCGATTATATTTTCGTGTTTTAACTGTTTAGTAGTTTTGCACTTTATGAAACGTGCTATTTTTTTAGATAAGATTTTTAAAGTTAAATTCAATTTTTACGGTATCTTATCGATATATTAATTATTATTATTATTGCAGCATTAAGAATTGATTATATAATGTTATAAATTGAACTAAAAAAATGTTAATGCTGCAATATTTAAAGTTATAAATTGATTACATTTTTAACTAGAATATCATGTTCCTTTTCTCCAGCTTTAACAACTAGTCCTTCACTGTTCCATGTTTAAGCTTAACTATATTACTTTTCATGCTCGCATTTTTCTATAATCCATGATTTTTCCATGTTTCCAATAAACTCACTTGTTCTCTGTTTAAATTCAGTTTTTTGTCCCCATAAACACATATGTAATAACAATGTACGGCACTCGTCTGCTTTCAATAAGATACCCCAAATTATCTCCCTTTTATGCTTTCATTCTGTCTGTTTCACGAGTTACTGCTCTTTTCGCGACAGTAGTCGCTAAAGCGACAATGTTGCTATAGAAACCGGTGATAAAAAGCATCGCTCACCTCATCATTATAGCCTTTGTTTTACTGAACAAAAATTTAAAAAAATGTTTTCATAATATGGCTGAGAAGGTGATCTGTAGACTGTAATAATTGTTTGGAATTTGGTCGAAAATGAGTGAGCAGTGAAGCTTTAATCAAGTTCTAAATGACTTAAACTTCCACTTAACCATATATTCAAACACGACCGTGTTTGAATGATACGGTAGCGTGTATAATATTTTGTGTGTCACGTTTACATCTTTTTTTCTTCCGAGTAACTGTCGTTTTATTGTGATGATCTTCCATTGCTTGTGATAAATAATTTTACTAAGAAGTCTTCATAAGTTTTGATTTCAGTTTCGATTATAGCTGAAGGAACTCACGTTATATATATATATATATTTTTTTTTTTTCTTCATAAGTGTTGGTTTCGGTTTCGACTTAAACGGACGAGCCCAAGTCATATGGATTTATTTTTATTTCTTAAACCACAATTTAAAATATATAAGAGTCAATAGAAAACTGACTATAATAATATATATGGAATCTGCATAAATTAAAATATCATATTTAAGTGTATTTTACGACCGTGCATGGCCGGGCGTCCCTGTTAGCTTAGATAAATACTTTTGCAATTTTAACAAATATCATGGCGTCTCCATTTACACCGAACATCCACAGAATGCCAACATCAATATATTACATCTGAAAGTCCGCTGTGGAATTTCCACAGATCCCGCTAGTGTTTTTTTTTTTTTTAATTATTACGTTAAAGTACAAAATAGTTTAACAAGCCTTCCCCTCTATATTAACTGATGGATGTGTAAAAACTGTCACATAATTGACATATGCTCAATAACCTAAGTATAGTAGGTGTGTTCAAACATAACTTCAATTCTTTTATTTATTTGTTTGCTCCGGACAACGCCGGCTATCCTTTCTAGCATAATATATAACAGAGAAATAAAAGTACAGACCTTAGTTAAAAAAAATATAACGACATTTGCGCAAAGCTACAAAATCATAAATTAAAAGAAAAAGCCCGCCAAACATTTTTTTAAATTCTTATCAACCGCCATCTTTTTTTTGTCACATTGTATTTTGTTACCGGATCTTTATTCAGAAATTTCCGATTCTTTTCTTTAAAAAAACACCGTTTTGTCTGCAATTAGAAATATACCGAAATTACCTGCAGAGGAATTTGACAGTTCTCATTGAAACGCCTTTTTCAATGGCTGCCATCTTTAGTTCAGAAACTTGTAGAAATGAGATCGAAAGATAAAAACCCGATTTCATTGTTTGCTTTTTTGATAAAAATGTCTGGCATTAATGAAATTATCCACACATTTCATTTTTATTGAAACATTTGTAAATATCTTAAACAGTCATCTGAAATAAATGTTAGTTGTGTTTCTAAATTTCACAGATGAGAATTGATAATTTGCTTATTTGGATTATTCGGACTACTGTTTTCATTTTGAGCATTATTTTCACAGCATCCCGGTCGATGTTACACCCGGGCTTCTTCTTCTTTCTGTCGAATACGAGAATCGGAATTTCGAACGGCTTCTTTATTTAAACCACAGGAAATGCATGCTCTTGATCCGTCAGTCATGACCGGGAAAAAGTATTAAGTGTTGTGTCTGCAGAAATAATTAACAAGAACACGGAAAGTAAAGGTATAAGAATAATATATTAGGCAGAAAAGTTATATACATATTTACATGTCTTCAGATATACTTCAGTGGGAGATATTCCGGCAGGTGGCGTGTTGCATGTCTTACTGGAGGCAACATAGGTACAGAACTCCCCGGTATTGGTGATTGATACCTTTATATATCTCACTCACCCACCTATGTTAATTAGTGAGCGTCTCCACAAAATCCCCCTCCCAAGATTTGAAGTCGTATAGATTTTAATATCTTTTTCTCTTGGGGTTCATTATAATTGGTTCTGTAAACTTTCTTTTCCTTCCCGATCCTCTCGGTTCGGGCATGGTTTGTGATGGTTCGATATCAAACGCTTTGTATAGTATATCAATTGGATCTTCCTTTTCATCAGGTTTGTCATGTTCGTTGTCTTTTATATGGCGTTTTCTCAATTGATTTTAATGTCTTTTGTATATCCTTTTTGGACCTTTTATCACGTAGACCAAGTCGCCGATACGTTTATCTACCGTACCAAACTCCCAATATGAAATATTATTTTTCATACATTTAAAATATACACGACCACCAGGTTTAAACCTTTTACGTGATGTGTGCGTAGTTTGATGGACGATTTCTTGCTTTGGTATTAATATATCAAATGGTGATTTTATTTTTCTAGCAAACAGTGATTCTGCTGGCGATAATTTCGACGATGTATTTGGGTTCTTAGTTATCCTGTATATTTGCAGGAATTGTTGTAATGCTTTATCCGTCGGGGTCCCTATTGATTTTCTAAGTGCACGCTTTATCGTGTCTACGAATCTTTCCACTAATCCATTTGATATAGGGTGGAACGGTGGTGTAGTTATATGTTTTACCTGAAAAGTGTCACAAAAGTCCTTGAAATCACTTGGTGTAAATTGTGTTCCGTTATCTGTGACTATAATATCTGGCACACCAAAACGTGCAAATATTTCATGCAGAAAACTTATTGTGTTATTTGTCGTCGGGTTCTTGAAACGCTTTACTTCAGGCCATCTGGAAAAACTATCTACCATGATTAGGTAGTATTGTTCTTCAGTCAGTCCAGCTAAGTCTATATGAATGCGTGACCATAGATGATCAGTTTTTTTCCAATGTTTATGGACTATCGGTGGTGCCTTTGCGGCTAATGCACAACCTTTCTTTCTTAGAACTGCACGCCTGCGGAACTCTGTTCCGTCTGCCTGCTTCCCTCTGGACTACAACTTGGTTGTCTTCAAGTTCAATGCTAACAAATTCCTAATGAACCGCCCCCTTAAGTAAACATTTCAGCAAATCTCCTCACTAACGTAATGTACTTGCAATAACCCTTATCCCTGAGTGGCTTCCGGGCCTTGATAAGTGGTGATCACTGTGTAAAAAAACAAAAAAAAACAAACAAACAAACCTTTACACTTGTTTACTGTTAGTGCAATATCCACATCCATGTTACGCCAGTAAACGTAACTCCGCATAAGTGCCTTCATCCTATTTATACCCGGGTGTTCTGTATGAAAATCAGGTAAGATCATTTTCTGCAAGGTTTTCGGGATAACAACTCTTTCACTATATAACAAAACATCATTGTATAGGAAAATATGCTTTGCGTTTTTCATCATTTTCCCTTATATTTTTCTTTCTATCTGTGATGACATCGTCATTGTCAGCCTCCCTTTTTATATCGGTTAACGTGACTGGTAATTCTTTTATTATATTCGCCACCATGTTTTTTTCCTTATAATTGAAACGTATAGCTGAAATTACTGACTCTTCGAGGATTTCCCTCATTTTCAGTATAAGCCTTGACAGGCCATCCGCATGACTTATTTTTTTCGAACCCAGATGTTTTATTTGAAAGTGATAATTTAGCTAAATCGTACTTCAACGGAGTAGGCGATTTGCCGTATATACTAGCAATTGTCACTAGGCGCTTGTGATCTGTTTCCAGTATAAAGTGTCTCCCGTACAGGTAACGGTGTAATTTCGTCACCGCGAAAATAATGCTTAACCCCTCTTTTTCTATTTGAGAGTAAGCCTTTTCTGCCAGAAGTAGTGTCATTGAGGCATGAGCTATAGCTTTCTTCGATCCATCAGGCAGGATATGCTGTATACATGCTCCTATACCATACGAGCTCGCGTCGCTCGCAACTCTTATTTCTAATTTTGGGTCGTAATAGGTTAAAAATAGATCGGACGTCCTCGTCTTTTTAATTTTCTCAAATCCGTCTACACATTCTTTTGTCCATATCCATGGTGTTTCTTTCTTTAATAACTCGTGAAGCAGAGCTCTTAGGTCGTGAATTCTTTTGATAAATACTTGGTAGTAGTTTGCGAGACCTAAGAAGCTTTGTAGAGTCGTCACGGTATGTGGTGCCGGTATGTTTTTAATTGCTGTCGATCTTTCCGGGTCTGGGCGTTTATTATTTGCCCTAAATATTTGATTTTGTCTAAACAAAATTCGCATTTGTTTTCTTTCACCTTGAATCCGTATTCGTTTATTCTTGTGTATACTTCTTTTAGATGCTGTTGGTGTTCACTTATGGACGCGCTCCTGATGATTATGGCATCCAGGTATGCACAAGCACAATCTATTCCGTTCAGCATTGTATCCATTGCTTGTTGGAAAATCGCCAGCGCGACTTTGATCCAGAAGGGTAGACAGTTGTATTTGAACAACCCTTTGTGCGTGTTAATGCATAATATCGTTGAGCATTCTTCTTCCATCGGAATTTGTAAATATGCGTCGGACAAATCCAATTTTGAAAAAAATTTGCCACAATTTAGTCTGGCAAATATCTCCTCAGGGATTGGTAAAGGGTAGTTGTGGTCTTTAAATTCATCGTTTAGGCCCGTAGAAAAGTCTGCACAGACTCGAATTTGTTCCGACTTTTTTTTACATACACCGTAGGGACTGCCCAGACGTTAGTGTCGATTTTCGATAAGATGCCTGTTTTTTCGAGTCTATCCAGCTCGCTATTCATTTTGTCTAAACCGGCGAACGGTACGTTCCGTTTATTCTTAAACACCGGTGTTGCGTCCTTTTTTTTTTTTTTTTTTTTTTTTTAGCTCGAACGAAGCATTAAATTTATTGCATCTTCCCAGTCCAGTAGTAAATATTTCTGGAAATTTCTTTTTTTAGATCGTTTTTAATATTTCCTGATGTTGGAATGCAACTGGTTATTTTTCTACAAAAAGCGTTCATTGGTTTATCCCAAAGATTGAATTTTTCAATACACTCAATTTCTTTAATTACGAAGATTTTCAGTTTCTTCGTCGTGCCATTTAAATTAATGGGCAGGATGCCCACTCCTTCGAATTTTATTTCGTCTCCTGTCACTATTCGTGCACCTTTACTTGATTTTTGAAGAGTCGGTTTACCCAGCTTTTTCCAATTGTTGACGTTTATTAACTACAAATCCGATCCACAGTCAAGCTGAAATTTCACTTGTTTGTCGAAAATAATTACTGATACATATTTACGTAAATTATTTTTCCCTTTGTCATTTACGTTCTCATTTGGTGTACTCTATTTTTTTGTTCTGCAGCAAACACTCTTGTGTCCAACTTTATCGCAATTGTAGCACCTGATATTTTTGTAAGGACAATCCTTTTCCAAATGTTTTTCATCACATCTTCTGCAATTATTACCTGATACTGTCTTTTTATAATTCCTTAGATTATTATCGTAATTTCACTTTCTGTAGTTTTTATATTGACTATTATCGTAATTTCGTTTTGTGTAGTTATTATAATTTGAGTATTTATAATTTGAGTATTTTTTTGAATTTTGACTTGTCACAAAATTTCTTTGTCCTGAGTTTCTGAAAGGTTTTTTTAATTTTCCTAATGTGCGCCACTCTTGCTTCTTCTATATCCCTGGAATCTTTTTTTTAGTGATACTGCCCTTTGGCAATCTTCTGCTAATTTCTGCAATGTCAAGCCTTGTCCTGTCTCTAATTTTGAGAGAACGCGTCTTCGGATCTTTGAATTTTTTGTGGATACTAGACCCTGTACAAAGATTAAGCATTTGGAATCGTCTACCGTGAGTTCCGATTATTTGACGTTGTCGCAGTTTTTGTTTACTACTGACGCGTATGTCAGGTAGTCCTGCTCATCAGTTTTCTTAAGATTCATACATGACCAACTGATTCGTTCTGCTTGGCAATATGAAATCAACAAATTTGCAATTTTCACTGGTACCAAGCTTTCGAAGTAATAAACTTACTTTCTTTCCATTTGGCCAGTTTTCGTAGTCTGTTTAAAAAATATCTTCATACATCTTGAAGTATGCATCAAAAGTTTTATCCTCTTCCGGTACGTATGTGAACACATCTATGCTGTTAACAATTGTTGTGTTGGAAAAGGCTGTATTACTTTCTTGTATGGAATTAGCTGTTAATCTTTCTAACAGTCCTTTCTGTTCAAGTTGCATCTGCGAGAACCTTTCTTCCTGCCTTTCTAGGCATTTTATGAGTCGTTCATTTTGTCTTTCGTCTCTTTCTGTGTGTAGCTCTTGCTGTTCTTTTTGTAAGATCTGCTGATTCTGCATGAACTGTGTCATTATTTTAGCAAAATCCTCCATCTTGTTTTTTTTTCCAAAAATTAGAAAAATCAGTCTATTTTACTAATTCACTTTTTACAATAACTACGAACAACCATTTTTAGGTTCGCCTTTTTTTTGTGTCAACCGAATTCTATCGATATATTATTTTTTGCGTTGAACCTTTCTTTTTCCCTTTTTCTATTGAGGGATAAAAAATGTATTTTATTTTTTTCTCTTAATCCGTTAAGCTTTGATTACGTACAAAATTCTTTAAAAAAAATCCTTTCTTGGTATAGCTGAAAAAAAATATCACTTTTCTCCTTCAAGATAATTTGCATAAATTAGTTCACGGTGTACTAGCGAAAACGCGTTTTTTCTTTGACTTTCGTTGTCACTTTGAAATTGTTATTGGTATTTTGCTTTCAAGTATCCAGTGTTCGAATATCTCGTTCGACAATTTTGTAGTTACTTTCGTTTGTTTTTCTTCTTTTTTTCGACAGTGATAACTTTCCGCGTAAATTATTTTCCGAATACTGTTGCTGTGTCTAACAGTGAATTCCCGAGTAAATCTTTTTCAAAGTCCTCGATGTTACTGTTGTGTTCAACAGTAGATTTGTTTTTCTTCGATTACCTTTTTTTTTTTCAATCTTTCTCGAGTAAGTATTTTTCGTACACCACTGTTGAATTTAATAGTGGATTTTCCCGCGTAAGTCTTTTTTCGAATTCTCGACGCCACTGTTGTGTTTAATAGTGGCTTTTATCCCGCTTAAGTCTTTTTTCGAATTCCTGTCGCCACTGTTGTGTCTGCAGAAATAATTAACAAGAACACGGAAAGTAAAGGTATAAGAATAATATATTAGGCAGAAAAGTTATATACATATTTACATGTCTTCAGATATACTTCAGTGGGAGATATTCCGGCAGGTGGCGTGTTGCATGTCTTACTGGAGGCAATATAGGCGTCTTGCCTATTTAGCGGTCGTTGTAGAACTCCTCCGATATTGGTGATTGATACCTTTATATATCTCACTCACCCACCTATGTTAATTAGTGGGCGTCTCCACAACATTAAGTAATCCACAATTGTATTCTATCTTCCATATTGGGTATTGAACTTTAATCTCCAGAAGAGTGTCATTTATAACTGGATTTGATCTTTATGCTTTACACCACATGGACAATTCTTGTATGGCATTTGGGGTTCCTAAAATTATAATTGTCCTTAACATGTGCAGTCTTACTAATAATCACTGTAGATAACCATTGATTGCTTATAGTAATATATATATATATGTATATATATACATATATATATGTATATATATATATATATATATATATATATATGTATGTATATATATATATATATATATATATGTATATATATGGAAGTTTGGAAAGCAGAGAGCAATGCATAAAGGACCGGAATGACAAAAGGAAAGAAAGGGAAAACAAACAACAAAATAGACGGTTATGTCTCATATGAGAGGAGGAATGATAAATGAATAAATAGTTAGACATTTCTCTACTCAAACATACCCGTCTATTTGTTTGTTTGTTTTTCCTTTCTTTCAGTTTGTGATTCTGATCCTTTACGCATTGTTTTCGGCTTTCAAAACTTTCATATATTCCTTTACTAGCAATGCTTCAAGCAAACTACCATCTTACTATATATATATATATATATATATATATATATATATATTAATCTGTAGTAAGAAGAATTGATAATATATTTCCTTCCTGTACGTACGTTATCACCTTTCACATCAATTGGAAAAGTAATATCTTTTGATCGCCACGGATGAAATCTAAAATGTAACTAAAAAAAAAAAGAAATCGTTGTTTGGCAAAAATTAAATGTTCTCGATCGCAAAATGAATTTCTCTAAAACCAAATAAATTGTCAAAAATATAATACTACGTCCCCTCGACTTAAATATTTCTACAACATATTCATTGTAATCTTTTTCATTTTAACACACACACACACACACACATCACACACACACACACACATATATACATGGTGACTACTCCCTTATTTAAATATATATATATATATATATATTTACAATTTTAAATAAATGAGTTATTTTAAGATCTAGAAAACTGTTGCAATATGTAGACCTTATTTTATTTAAAAATATGATTAGCTGAAAAAGTTTGTATAATGAGAAGAAGCAGAAGTTATTTAGCAATCAATCGTGGATATTTTACAGGGCCTTGCTAATCTGTATAAATATATGCTGAGTTAATTTCATGTTCTTTGTACGTAATAACCTTTCGCACACATAAAAATATCGTTCAATTGGCATACCTTTATTTGTGACGGAAATACTGATGCTGATAATAGCAGAAACTGCATAAAGATATGCAAATAACCAAGACGGTTGTGCGAAGTCACGTCATAGCAGAGATAAAAAGGAAAAAACATCATTCTATTTTTGGCATTGGTTTCCTCAGAAAAACATTGATAATTTTCGGAAGGGATCACATGAACGTAACCAACATGTTTAGTTGTCGAAATTTTCCCGACACCCCAGATAATAAGTTGATCAAGGTTGGGTCCGATGTAAAGGTTGCGAAATCTCGTTTAATCGCTACCCTATCTCTGTCAAGAGTTAAATACAATATTTAAACGATAAACCGGTGCACATGAACTCTAGTACAGGTAGCAACGAAAGTAGGTTCTCTAGAAGTATAACAGTCATGAAAACTTTCTCAAAGACACTCGTGAAGTTCTTAGATTCCGGAAAGCCTTCTGCTCTAGTAGTTCCTTCCTTCAGACTGCTCGATATTGGAATTCTCTTACATATTTCCTGCTTCCCTAACTGTACTAACATATAGAAGTGTAAATGTAATGTGATTAAACATCTCCTTTTTTAACTCCCTACATCCCTTATTAAACACGATCCCAAATCAAAACCATTTATTATGAAAAAGAGTAAAAAAAAAAAAAAAAAATAAATAAAAACAGGCACTCACTCAAATGCGTATTAGTTGAATTGAAATTTTCAAATCTATTATAATTTGTTTCATATTTTAGCGCACACAGTGGATGCAAAAATATAGAGTGGGTTATACTTTAGACCAGTTTATAAAAAAGTCATATTGTTTCCAAATGAAGCGAAACAAGTTTTCTTAAAGGCTGTAAACGCCATATTGAACCTCTCGATCTCCAGTTCTCTGTTCTTCCGAATGTTCAGTTTCTAAAACTCAACCAATTTTGTTTTATACGCTTACAGATATATTTACCGCCAATCCCACCTCCAGCGGTAATTCTGTCGTTTTCTTAGGCATTTCTGTCTCTCTCACAAACGCCAATCCAACCCCAAATCTCATCGATGCATTCCTCGTTTAATCTTGGACCACCACTTCCGTCCGCATTGGCCTTAGGACTGCTTTCCGAAGCGAAACATGGCTGATATTTGCCGTCCCTTGGGTTTTTAATCCGGCTAGCACGAACGTCACTCATTGATTTATTCGAGTGACCACCGGGAAGAATTTTAGTCAAGCCTCGCTCTGATCTCTACGATGCATTCTGCTTAACCAACTGTGCCCGTATGTGCGGTTTTAGAATTGCTTCAGCAAGCGAAAGATTAGTTGAAAATAGATGCAGTAAATTTTAGTTTAGCTGCAAACGTAGTTAAGAAATAATATATATATATATATATATATATATATATATATATATATATATAATACTTTTCATTTCATATGTTGGTCATTTTATCATCTATCTCTTTGTATATATTGATATATACATTGTGTAATACAATGTTTAAGGAGAAATTACAAGAGTGATCAATTGCTCTGACAAGTACACACACACAGACACACACACACACATATATATTATTTTTATTTTATTCAACATACGCTATAAATTATATTGATCACCCACAATTACCTACAGTTTCACAGAAACACTAGCTGTGATTGATTAATTAGTTGATGTAAGTATATCGTTACCTTCATTAATGAATTAATCACATTTCGTATTATTAAACTTATGGGTTGAGTTTCCGAATGTACAAATGTATGACAGAAATGTATAGTGTCCATTAAATACACACAAATACAGACACACAATTAGATATGATATATATATATATATATATATATATATATATATATATATATATATGCATATATATAGCTTAATGTAAAAAGAAAAGAGAAAGATCAATTCCACAAATGTAGCACAAACTATTATAAGCACTAATAATAAGTAGCACAAACTATTATAATAAGTAGCACAATAAACTATTATCAGCACTATTAATAAGAAAATAGAATCAGCGCAGAAAATAATTAATGGAAACCCTAGTCTAGCACAACCAAACTGCAATTGTAACGACCCAACTAGCTGCTCACTGGGGAATGACTGTGTACACTCAGACGTCATATATTCATGTACAGTAACAGAACTCCCGCCTAATACGACAACTAATAACCTGACAGCGCAAACCTATAGTACCAGTTACACCGGAGAGAATCCACATAATCCAATAAGCAATAGTACACAATCTGAACAACTGACCACAGAGCAGATAGGTATAAGCTCCGCAGAACCTGGACATAGAAACTCATGGCACTCCCAGATAAATGAAGAGCCTCTAGATACACCACGCACAAGCCCTATAATATATACCTACATAGGATTATCCTCCTTCCCGATAAAGGCCAGAATTGCAAACCATTTACAATCATTCTCAAAGGAGAACCCTAAAACAAAAACTACCCTATCTAACCTAGTTAGAAATCTAAAATAAAACAAAATAGACTTTACATTAAAATGGAAAATACTAAGAAAATCCAAGTCATACAGCCCAGGATCTAAATACTGCCTTCTATGTAACGCAGAGCCGACCGAGATTATAACGGCGCCTAAAAATTAAACATCCTCAATTCAAAACAAGAGATAATTTGCAGTTGCAGGCATAAGAGAAAGTTCAGATACTGGACAGGAACTAGCTTATTGCACTTCCTCGCCATCCATAAAATGCAACAATATCCATCACTAACCGTTTCCCCTAGTATAGGACTATTGGACAACACCCCAAACTAAACTTTTTTTTGAACCACTCATAATCTCCGCGATCTGACAAAAATCACCATAAAAAACTTCAACTCTTTAATATAAAATATTAGCACACCCTCTGAACACACAACCATTTGATACCTTTAAATAAATTTCCAACCTAGAATAGCCTGCATCTTGGCAATGCCTAATAAACAATATATCTGCCTTAATCATAAGTCCATAAACAACTTTGCCTAACAAACTCTATCCCCGTAAATATGTACACTTAATACCACATGTTAACTTGCAACCAACTACCAATTAGCGCACGATGCAACGAGAATATAACCTAAACAATATAAAATCCAGGCCCAATGAAAATATAGCTTAGAAACCACCTTACAGGGCTAAAGACTTAAAACCTAAATTTAGAACTATCTAACCACGACCCCTAAACCCAGTGGCGAGCCCCCCCCCAATAAGAAATTATTTAAAAATCAGCGCATTTGGTCTCTACTATTCGATTTACACTAAGCCCTCCACCCAGTAGTAAAACTTTTAAATGTACCGAAAATATAACCTAAGAAAATCTCCCACCGATTCAACCCAACCCACCCCCGTCACCCATACATACATATCCCCATCCGTATCCTACCCCCTCCGACTACCAGCCAAGTGTTTCATCTAGATGCTACTTCCTACTGATAATGTAACTTGGATTTGAATACAGTTGAACCAGTCCAGCTACGGGTAATTTCCATCACAAGAGTCTCCGTTGAAAAAATACGCTTTTTTTTGCTAGTCATATTGGGAGGAATAAAAATTCACAAGACCAAAACATCTACGAAAGACCACCCCAACAAAATATATGGAGAAATATGGAAATTTAAAGGACTGCTATAAACTATACTTCTTGTATCTCTTGGAGATTAAAACTACTGCATTAAGTAGTTATGGCGATTCGATGGACCTGTCCCTCGTGTTCATAAACGAGAAAGTATGTATTCAAATTTCTAGGCCTAGCCTGTCTATATAAACATAAATTTGATTGCCTTTATAATCGAACTTAAAGAAATTTAAAGTTTTAAGGTGGACTCTTGAAACACCCGTTCCTAGTGAATCAATCGTTTAATTTAATTTAAACCCAAGGGCCTTTTGTTCACCAAACTCTTACGCTTTCCCGGCTTATTCTACATCCATTATTATACGGATATATGTATGTGTATGCGTATATGTGTGTGTATATATATATGTATATATGTATATATATATTCTCTATTTTACTTTATTTTATACGAGTCCACTTACCCTATTTCCTGTTATTCTAACCCCCATTTGTCTGTATCCCTTTCTTTTACGCACCCCTAATAATTAGTATTAACAGTGTTTACATTATTATTATTGGTAATAGTGGTGGTGTTGGTGGAGGTAGTGGTAGAAGTATTGTTACTACTGCCTTTATTATTTTCATTATTATTACTGCACTGTTTTTAACGCTATTACTATTGTTATTATTATTATTGTTTTTATCATCATTATTATTATAATAATCATTATAATTGATATCATCATTATTATTATCCCCGTTATTACCCCAATCATTGCTACCATAACCGCTACCATTATCTCCATGTTCACTGTTATTAACAGTAATTTTGAATATAATTTTATCACAACTATTGGTAACATTATATTTAATGTTTAATTTTAATGTTTACTTTTAATTTTGCCTTTATTTTTATTATATATATATATATTTTAATATTCAATTTTACTTCTAATTTATTTTCAGCTTTATTATTACTACTATTATTATAATTGTCATTACTATTATCTTTCGTACTATTATAATTACCCTACTATTATTTGGTATATTTTTACAACGCTCATAAGTAGCAATGGTTTCCTTACTCCCCCACTTTAACATCAATATGTACACTTAACATTTTACATCAAGTTATACGCGCTCATAGTCATTGCCACCCTAATCTCCGACCGCCCCTTATGATCATACTCCCTATATCATAACAGTAGAAACTTATAAATATATTGCCGCATATTACCTTTCAGTTTTACAATCTTGCATAACCCCCCTCCAAATCATAAGCGATTTTATAGCCACCATTTGCCGTTTAGGTGGCACTAATCAAAATTAATCAAAATTACCCACTTCATAGAAAATAGACACCCACAAACCGTTAAAATAAATTACCACGCAGCAACAATACACCCCTATTTAACCATAATACATACACCCCTTAATCTCAAAACTATATTAAAAACCATATATATTCTTATATATAATACTATATATAATAAGCTTCTCCTAATTTATTTAGAATTCAATAAAGCTTCCCCCAACATTCTATAATTCCTCTTTTTTGTCCCTAAAGAACCTTACGCTAGACGCCGTATCTTCCCCATGCTACCTAGCACCTTCTCTACTCTTCTGATGAGAAGCATTAAGCTTCGAAATGCCCTGGCATAAAGAGTCTCTTCTATCCCCCCAATTTTTCCGGTATTCCATTATTCAATAAATGATCCATTGTATATCTACCAATAAATAGTTTTGTGTCTTCATTTCATACTCTTTTTGTCCTATATATATATATATATATATATATATATATATATATATATATATATATATAAATTTTCCTGTCTTTTTCTCTCTTACTTTCCCTATCTGTACTGCTCTAACAAAGTATGCCGACCTGTTCCACACATCCCAAAACCTCATCCCCAAATTTAATCCCCAAATTTCAATTTCTTCTTAAGATCCTTAAGCTTTAGCCTTAACTTTTGAACATTTCATAGAATTATAATCATGTAATATATTATAATAAAAATCTGCATATAGGTTCTAGACATAAGGTTCAGTACCATTTATTTTTTATTTTAATCTTCATAAGAAACGCAGAGTCGTAAAAAAATTTCTTAGAATAAATTTTATTCGATGACTGGAGGCAATCTAGTATATATATATATATATATATATATATATATATATATATATATATATATATACATATATATATATATTATGATGATTGCAACGTCTTGTCAGACGAGTGCCACTCCCTCAGACATTTAAAATTCATGAGCCCAAATGCCTGAGGGAGTATCTATACAAAGATGATGTTACAGTCTTAGCTTTGTACGACAGCTAAGTCTCTCTCTCGGTTCAAAATGTTGAGATCCAGCAACAAGCAAGAGCAAGATAGCCATCAACAAATTAAACTGCAGACCAGCTTAATGCGGATACTGGTCTTCCGCTTTATGGTTTTTTAAATCAGAGATTTGCTTTTCCTAGAAAGGTTGCCTTCACCACGGCTTACGGGAGCCCTCTCTACCCCAAAGGATATGTATATATATATATATATATATATATATATATATATATATATATTTATATATATATATACATGCATATATATATATATATATATATATATAAATATACATATATACATAGATATATATATATACATTTTCGGAATTGGAAAATTTATATATATATATATATATATATATATATATTCCGATGTTAAAACGATCGTTTTAATTATCTTTTTTATTTGATTCTGTTTAAAAGAAAACCTTTCACTATTATTAGTAACAATAAAATAAATATTTATTACTTTTATACTACGAATAAAGCTAAAATCTATAACCCCCCTCCACAAGTGTGTCTTTACTTAATAAATAATAAATATGTGCATATTTAACACGTGTTTTTTATGGCAATCGGGGAAAAATAAGAACTTTATAGTTATATATTTAAGGATTTATGAGAATCGGAATCGGGAATTGTATCGGAATTAGAAAAATATAAGTATTGTCCCATCACTAATATATATATATTTATATATATATATATATATATATATATATATATATATATATATATATATATATATATATACAAGCAAAAGTACCCGTCGTTGACTGGGTTCAAAAACAGCCTACAGAAAATCGACTCTGATTTATTAAAGTATGATAGGTTATGAAAAGGAAGTGTTGTATAGAGATAGCTTCCAATTTGGGGGTATCAAAACCAAAGCAAATATGATGAAAGTAAAAATAAAATAGATAAACCCCCTAATTTATTATGCAATGCCTGTTCACACTGAAACACTTATCACAATATTCTGTGGATCTATATATAAAATAAAAAACCTTGTTAAACTTTGTGACATATTTCCATTCTATGGATGTCAGGTGCGAACGTACACCCCATAATTTTATTACACCATATTTCTTAAAACTGAAACATAATTATCAATGTATACTTACGCAGATAGATACCAAAAGCCTTTATTAAAGTTTGTGCCTATTTCCATTCTATGGAGGTCAGGCGCGAATGCAGACCCCATAATTTTACTATACCATCCCTATTGAAGTTAAAACATACTTATCAAAGTATTCTTATGTACATCTATATGAAAAACACTTTTAAACATTTTTTTTTAATTCTTAAATTTTTTATTTCCATACTTTTTGGACCAGGCGCGAACGTAGACCCCACAATTTTAATGAACCGCCGTTCTACCAGATCAAACATACCCATTCTTGTGTCTCGATACATCTTCTATCATTATATGTAATCATTTTTTTTATAATAGTCAACCATATAGGAGCCTATTCGTGACCACACACACAGACACACACACACACAGACATTCAGCTTGATATTATATATATATATATATATATATATATATATATATATATATATATATATATATATATATATATATATAAGGAAGAGTTGTGCCATTAGTTTTTACGGTCTTTAAAACATATTAAATATAATTACCACGATTCTCCTGACATTTATTTTGTTTGCAATTCTTCAGTTCGCTGCATTTAAATGATAAAACGGAATAGCTACATTTATGAGAACAAAATTTAAATACGACATAAGAAAACCCTAAAAATTGTTTTAAAAATCGAATTGGAAACATAATAATTGAATTTAATAGCTCTGACCAAAGCGTAAAAACACACTAATCTCACTCGAAGATTTAATGACAATCATATGATGGTATAACATATATATATATATATATATATATATATATATATATATATATATATATGTGTGTGTGTATAATATGTTATAGACTTATAATTACACGCTAAAATATTGAGTATACTAAAAAAAATCTACGCGCGCACAATTTGCTTTTGCAAGGCAAACTTTCTACAACCTCAAAGATACATATGAGCTCATGTAAACGCTATCCGACATACTCTTATCTATAATGTAACGTGTACATTTCTGCATATTTTTGTTTAAATATATATATCTATTATATTATAAAACTCAAATGGTCTTGACTGGGCGTTGAAACCGTGTATCCGGTTCCGCTATCAGATGCACATGCGTAAATAAATCAAAACAAATCTAGAAATGCCTTTTTTTTTAATCGACAATTTTATTGCGTTTAAAATAAGCAAATAAAAAGAAAACTGTAAATCTGTTTTGTTTTTCTTATATTAGCATTTTCAAAATTTTATTTGTATTTTTCAATGTAAGTTGGAATCGTTTTCAAACAAAAACAAAACAGATGTTTATGATTTAATGTCTTTTATATATTCTGCAATTGATTTAAAGACGATAAATTTACTAAAATCAGCTTGTTCAGTTGGTGAAATTTTGTTAATAAATTACTTAACTGCGAACTAATAAAATCTAACTTTTTTTATTAATATTTTTTAAAAATTGTTTTACTTTCAAATAAAAAAAATCGGGAAAGATTGGAAATTGAGTGGCAAACTACTCTCGATCCTTATATCAAATAAAAGGAACCACATTCCCTGATCACCGTTATGTTACCATGCAAACAATATTTAAACAAACATATCTATATTTCAGAAGTTAAGTTATAAACAAGCAGAAATTCTATTTCAAAATTAAACAATATAAATATAACTTTATAAAAGAAACACTTTTTATTTATTTTAACAATACACACAGAACTTTAATTAAAAAAAATAAAAAGTCCTTATAATTTTAAACAATATAAATAGAACTTTGTATAATTTTAAACGATATGAAGCTTTTTATTTTTTTATTTTAAAAAAATTTATTAGCATAAATAAAAGTTTTAAAATTTATATACAATATAAACGTTTTTAATTACATTTAATTTGGGACAATATGAACAGAATTTTTAAAAAACAAGTATTGTTCACGAATGCTTTCGATTATTTGATACTACCCTAAAACTATGTTTGTTTTAAGCGTTCCAAATTAAAAAAAAAATATATTTTTATAATTACATTTTCATTGCAAGTGGGAATCGTTTTCAGACAAAAACCCAAAACAAATGTTTTTCTAACGTACAACAAATAAAAAACAAAAACAAAAGAAAACAAAACAAAAAACTACTTGATCAATTTACATATTTTAATATTTGGTCTTTTTCACGACATGACCTAGCGTAGTTTACTTCCTAAAACTAAATCAAAATCTACTTTTTTTGGCTAATACGTTTCAACAGTCTTTGAAGATAGTATAAAAGGAGATAAGTTTTTAAATAATGAAAAAATTAATCACTTTCCTATATAAACTTATCGAACGTTTTGGCCACGTATCGGTAAAAAGACATCTAATCGTTAGCATTTTTTCAAGTTTTGGTGGCGGAGGAAGGGCAATAAGTTTCAAACATTTTAAAAATACGTACAAACACTTCAAAAAGTGTGCGTTTTTTAAAAGTCTCACCGTAAAATATTACTTAATTATTATTTCCCGATATTTTTTTAAGCTGTTAACACGCACCCCCCCACACAATTAGTGTCGCCATGTACAAAACACACTATCTCTTTTTTCTTTCCGTCATTTTTCAATTTTTATCAACGGATTACGCCTCTCTTATATAAAGGATTTCTCATTTAATCGAAGTACAATTATTATTCAATGTATTCTGTATTGCTTTCACTTGTTGTCATGTTTGCTTCCGGGCGCGCGTGCATTCAATTTTTGCACGCTTAAACATAAATTCTGTATAGTCACTTGCAAGTTCATATCTGTAAACTCACTATTCCATAGCTAGTTATAACATTTACTGACCCAATGGGTCACGGTAGTTTGTATATATATATATATATATATATATATATATATATATATATATATATATATATATATAGGATGGCCGCTAGAAAAGCGGAGAAATTTGTCAAACAACGATTTACTTTTACAAAGAATACTTTTTACAAAGTTTTTCAAAGACAAATATTATATTATACTCATAGATATTCGAAATGTCGTCCGTGCACTTCACTGTAGCGTCTTAACATAGAAATCCAAGCTCGTGTGGCGTTTTGAAGATAACTTGTGGGATATCATTCAAAGCTCTTGCCAAGCACGTTTTCAAGTCATTAATAGAGTGCATGTCACGTCGACAGTTCTGAGTTTCAAAGCTGCAACAACATTATCAAACTGATGCTTTGTAATCGTTGAAAGAAGAAGTTCGGTAACACGGCTAGACATTTTGTCCATCCCCAAGTCGGATTTTCACTTTTGAAAAGAATTATCACCTGCCTTTGAAAATCTTAAAGCTGTTTCCTGCTGCTCCCGTCCATTATGTGGGTATCAACATCTAAATCGAAGAAATAATCAAGATGTAATGAAATCAATATGCAGATTGCACACCCATTTGACAACAAAAGAACCAATCAAAAATAGCAATCACATTTTATTCATGATCTAAGCTGACCTTCAAATTTCCCGCTTTTCTAGCGACCACCCTATGTATATATATATATATATATATATATATGTCATGTCATATGCTACTGGTACCATGTAACCCAGTATTACCTGCCTCATGGTCGGGTCACTGGCGACTAAACTGGTTCCCTCACCAGACTTGTTTGGTGAGGAAGGTGGCTAATCTCCCTGAAGGATTAAAAACAAGACCTTCCAAAGGGCGAATGAACCCTTTTTCGGTGTCAACGGCCAACTAGCACCGTGTGTGTTTGTGTGTATATATGTATGTGTTGGGGTGGAGAGGGCTTCCGTAAGCCGAGATGAAGGCAACTTTCTAGAAGCAAATCTCTGATTTAAAAATACATAAAGAGACTAATACCGGCATTAAGCTGATTTGCAGTTTAACTTGTTGCTGGCTATCTTGCTCTTGCTTGTTGCTGGATCTCAACTTTTAACCGAAAGAGAGACTTAGCTGTCGTACAAAGCTAAGACTCTGTATCATCATCGGTGTATAGATACCCTCTCAGGCATTTGTCTATTAAAATAGTCCTGTAACGATGGACGTCATTTTTGGGCTCATGGACTTTAAGTGTCTGAGGAAGTGGCACTCGTCTGATAAGACGTTGCAATCATATATATATATGCGCGTATGTGCACGTGTGTTCGCCTTTATTCGAACTTTATCCATAATACTAGGGTCATTTCAAAAGTAAAGTCACCAATATGTTTTAACTCAAAAAGTTTAAGAGTTACAACGATGGAACAGGTACCATTAAAATGAGCGATATTTGTGTCCCAGAATTTAATTTTTTATACAGCCATCACCATTCTCAATACATCTTGGTCAAGAATTCAATGGCACATCTCTGCTTCTGACACACGTCTATTACAGGTGTTGCTTCTTTAGAGACTCAGACCATCAATATATGTATTAGAGAGATGAAACTTTCAGGTCATGAATGCATAAGTTCAGTCATCATAACAATGCAATTTACAATCCACTGATCTACTCGCGCGGAATAAAAATAGGAGACATTACACTTGGAAACTCTCAGATCAATCATTCTTAATTTTGCGATAAATTTTTTCATCTTACAAAACTGTTTAAGCGTTGCCTTAAGGAGAAGTGCTTTCTAACACCCTGGAAAACCTCGTCAGTATGCCCTGTATTTAAGAATTCAGGTGATAAGTCATCTCCCTCTCAGTACAGGCCATTAACTCTCTTGTGTGTCATGAATAAGTTGCTGGAATCCATATTAAATAAAGAAGTAGTCTCAGCAGAAATAACCTCCTTAGTGACATGCAATATGATTTCCGTTCTGATAGATCTACAGAAGATATGCTAACGATTATATCTCATGGGATTAGTGAATCTCTCGACAAAGGCTTCCTTTCCAGGGCAATTGCTCAAAGACCTTCGATAAGGTATGGCATAAGGGCCTACTTTACAAGATTTCCAGCTAGGTTTAACTGGAAAGATTAGTGGTTGATGGGCAGAAATCAGAGGCCCACAGTATTAATGCTGGAATCCCTCAGGGGTCTATCCTTATCTACATCAATGATCTCCCAAAACACATACTTAAATAATTCGTTGACATCTATGCTGATGACACGACCATCTACTGCAACACATCAAAGGCCGTAAATGACAAGGTTCTCTCTAATTCTCTCTCTTCTGATCTTGAGCGCGTGGTACAGTGGGGGAAGAGGTGGCTGGTTACTTTGAATGCATCTAAAACCAAGCCCCTATCTTTACATCATCAACACTCTGATCCCCATCTGGCATCAATTGAAATGGACGGATTACGTCTTGGGGAGGCTTCATGTTTTGACAAGCTTCTGGGGTTGACCTTCACTCCTGATCTGAAATGGAACACCTACATCAAGTCTGTTGCCCGGGTCGCTGGAAAAATGGTAGGATCCTTCTACTGCTCCAGAAGATATTTCACTACTGATGTATATCTCTATCTGTATCTGCCAAGTACGTCCAAAGATGGAGAACCGCTGCTGCCACATCTGGGCTGAAGCTGCTAAAAACAGCCTATCCTACCTTGACAGAGTACACAATAGACTTCGTGGCTTAGTGGGGGATGCCATGTTCTCTTCCTTGCAAGCTCTCTCCTACAGAAGAGACGTTGCGCGCCTGTCTTTGTTTTATCGTTATTTCCATGGCAAGTGCTCGTCTGAGCTCCAATCTCTGGTCCCCCCTCGCAAACTTTCATGATAACACTCGCCTATCTGAAACCACTGTCAGTAATTTTCCCCACTCTTTCTCTGTGCCTTAATCCAAACGTAGATTCCATGAGCAAAGCTTCTTTCTTAGAAGTGCACGCCTGTGGAATTCTCTTCAATTTGCCTGTTTCACACCTGACTACAACTTGAATGCCTTCAAGTCCAACATAAACAAATTCCTGATAAATCACCCCTTAATTAAGACACTTTATCAGATCTCCAATACTACCTATTACTAGGATACTATTCCATTGATTACTGTACACGCAATAACCCTTATCCCCAAGTGGCTTCCAGGCCTTGATAAGTGGTGATCTCGTGTAAAACAAAATCTTTTAACTGAAAATCATTCCCTTTTCATCCCCGTTTATCCTCGAGTGGATTTCACCTTTGACAAGTGATGAACGATCATGATAACCCAGAAGGCAAATCGCATGTTTGAAATAGTCTTGACTTATCTTATTGCTGCTATAAAAAAAATGTTGTTTTGCCGCAGTATGAAACAATCTAGATATGAGAAAGGACAGGCACTTGCTGAAGTTTGAGTATTTATACACGTGTAACCGGTATACTATGTCATTCATAAAAGAAAGTTTGAGTATTTATACACGTGTAACCGGTATACTATGTCATTCATAAAATAAAGTTTGAGTATTTATACACGTGTAACCGGTATACTATGTCATTCATAAAAGAAAGTTTGAGTATTTATACACGTGTAACCGGTATACTATGTCATTCATAAAAGAAAGTTTGAGTATTCATACACGTGTAACCGGTATACTATGTCATTCATAAAAGAAAGTTTGAGTATTTATACACGTGTAACCGGTATACTATGTCATTCATAAAAGAAAGTTTGAGTATTCATACACGTGTAACCGGTATACTATGTCATTCATAAAAGAAAGTTTGAGTATTTATACACGTGTAACCGGTATACTATGTCATTCATAAAAGAAAGTTTGAGTATTCATACACGTGTAACCGGTATACTATGTCATTCATAAAAGAAAGTTTGAGTATTTATACACGTGTAACCGGTATACTATGTCATTCATAAAAGAAAGTTTGAGTATTCATACACGTGTAACCGGTATACTATGTCATTCATAAAAGAAAGTTTGAGTATTTATACACGTGTAACCGGTATACTATGTCATTCATAAAAGAAAGTTTGAGTATTTATACACGTGTAACCGGTATACTATGTCATTCATAAAAGAAAGTTTGGCGCGTCTACGCTATCAGAACGAGATTTCATGGTCGATTAATGGAGTTTTCAGATAAAAAAAAACAATTGTTTCTACTGATTTATTGTCAATTCTAATAAATTAGAATGTTAGTTTCCAATTTACCTGAATATGACTGAATTATTAAAAAACAACTTTTATCGTGTTAGCAGGTGAACAATTGCGGCCATATTGTTTTTATAAAATAAAGCGAAATGAAAAAAATAAACAGGGCGTGTAACTCAAACCTCCAGTTAAATCCGTCCTGTAAATCGGGTTTGTGTCTTATGAACATCTCCCTCTGACAGGAACACGTTTGCGAACCTGTCCAAATCCATGAGCATGCAGGAAATCAAAAACACGGATGTTATTTGATTAAAAATAATAAATATTGCACTGATTAAATTCCCTCAGGTCCATTAAAAAAAATAAGAAACTTTTTCCTGATTTTTCCAATAATTATTGGGAAGAAATTATCTCCCTTGTGAACTCTCTAGTGTCTTACATAAGCAAATACAATTGTGTTCTTCAAATTCTGTTTTTTTTTAATAAATATTTTTCTATCTTATCGACTTTCGTACTTTTTTGATATAATTATCTTTAAAATACGAAGAATACGCAGATACCATTGTTTTCATATGAAAGTCAGTATCACGATTTCCGCAATTTGGTTCTGATAATGGGGAAGCGCCGAAAGTTTAATAGAAATCGTCCGTGTTTTAGAACTTGAAGGGATAAGGTGATTGGGGGTTTAATGATCAATATTGCAAAGGATGTTTGGGGAAGTACATCGCACGACAAAGATCTCTCGGCGAGCACATTGTTTTCAAGAACACTATTGAAACGCAGTCGCTGTAGAAATATTTAATTAGGCACCGCCAAAACTGGGGGGGGGCAGGTCAGTACTTTTTGACAGACCGTCTTTTTAAAAATCTACCAAAAATCAGGTAATTATCCGATCAATACGAAATTTTCAGCGATTATTAGGAGAAGAATGAACTTTATAACAGTGTACTTATTTTTCATAAACGATATTTATATATATATATATTTTTGCTTACAAACCCCCCTTGTTTTGAAGTGGGAACAAATATGCTTAAAATAATCATCTGAAACTGAAATCAACATATTGTGTTGTTGTAAGGGACAGAATTATAGATTAAAAAAAAAAAATTGTTTGCATACCTTATTTTGACGTCTGAATATCAGAACTTCGATTGTGTTTAATTATCCCGCTTTTGAGTTTTGAAGTGTGAAATTCGGTGAATATGTTAAGTAAAATAATTAATTTAAGTTAAGCAAAACAAAAAAAAAAATTTAATATTTATACGAAAAAAGCTATTTTAAAATTTTTGATAAATAAATTAACAATTTTTTTTTAGCGAGCCGAATAATGCATGACCATTATTAAACAGGGCATGCTTTGAATAATCGATACCAAAAAAAAAAAAATTCGATAAATATTGTGCCCTTTGTGTTAAAAATAGCATCATTTTTTCGATCCCGTTTGAAAACGTTTGCCGCCTTTCGACTACGGTGGACCAAACGCGCTGAAATAATTCTTTTTTATTCTGCTTTAAATTGCCCCCCCCCCATTTTGGGGAGCCTGGCCCCCACACACATACACATTAAAAACCAAACGCATACAAATGGTCACCCACCTGGTACTGGCCAGCCTCAGCTTAATAATACATTGAAATTTTCGTCACTGAAAAATAAGTTTTTTTTGGCCTGTTTGGTCTTCCATAGTTTGCTTTTTATCAAACGAAAACGTAAACAGAGTCGATCTGAACTCTACGTCAACGCGAAATATCTGGTTACCTATATGAATAAGTGGAATTATTTGAAATTCAGGTACTTATATTATAATATTTTTGCATATTCTCTTAGAAAATCATCCTAAATCTTAGTTAGACAATAAATAAATTAATTAATTATTTCAAAAACCCTTTTTAAAAAATATTTAAGTACGTTTTTTGTGCAAGACAAAAAATGTCAATTGTTAACTTTTTGGGAAAATTTAACATTTAAAATTGAATTAAAAATAGTAGAAAAAGTTTTACATTATTCTGTTTTCTATATGATAAAATTCAGGGTTTTATCTTTCTGGAAAAAAAAAGTTACTCAGAAATAATGGATTTTAATACATGTAATTTCGTTTTAAAAAACAACAACAACTTGATTTTGCGGCCATTTTTGGCGGTGCCTATATTTAATACATAATATTGGTGAGCCGTCTGCGTAAATAATAAATTTCTACACTATTTCATGGTTACCATTCATCACGGTGTTCACTTATTAATATTCTCGAGTGACTTTTTATCCTTGACAAGCAGTCAAAAAAAAAAAAAGAACTCTAAAAAAGAAAAAAAAAAGAATAAGAAAAAAAAAGAACTCTAGCAGTAAACATGTTTGCATTGCATACGGTGTCACCGGGGAAAAGTATACAAGGCAACAAAGTTCCAGCAGCGATAACGTTGTTTCCACCAAACAGAAGCAATATTTCCTTCCTTTTTTGTCCTTTTTATATTCCTTCACCTATCTAAATCAAACATGTTATAAATCTTGCCTATGTTTATTTTAGGGTAAGTGTATCGTTAGTTTATATCCAACTTAGATAAGCAGATTAAATATCTTGCTTCGCATATGAATAGGCTTAATTCCGGGGAGATGGGCAATTAAATGATATAAAACTGGATCCTACTTCGTGGGAATAGAAGTTGGATATTGAATTTAAACATGGCCGCCATTGAGCAAATGGAGACGCTAAGACGCCGCTATTTTCTAAATGAGATACAAATATTCTAAAACCTCTAACCCTTAATCCACTGACCACTGAACCTACAATTCTCGATCCAAAATCTTACAAACAAACACAGGCTGAACTAGTAGTTCGCAGTAGTGTCATTTTTTATAATGCTTAATCTAAGAGATAATAATATTTTGATTTGGTTTTGAGATTCTTCTCTGTCGTTGTTAGCAGTTTACTCCCTTCAGCAAGATATAAATCGAAGTCTGTAATAGCAATGATTTTGTATAATTGTTTAGTTAAACTTGTTCCTTTTGGTATTATTTGGATTTTTCGGACTACTACTCTCATTTTGAGTGTCATTTTCGTAAAGTTTCGGTCGATGAAACCTCCTACCTTCTTTAAGTATATCTTGGAAATAAGTAAAAAAAAGAAGCAAAATTGGATTACCAACTATCATATCTTTTTTTGATACCAATTATTATATCCTTTCGTTTTTTGTTTTTTATGCTTTCAACACTTATTCCCTTTTTCTATGTCCCTATAAAGCATTTAATCTTTAATATTTCCCTGTATATGCTATAATTTGGAACCAATATTATTATTTTGCTATTGCTTTTCCTGGGAAGAGATGTACTTACATTGAAAATCAACGGATAAAGGAAATTATTTTAAATACTGTATTCTTTGGTTTAAACAATAAATTTTTACTTGAAAAGCCATTCTTTTTGGATAAAATTTCAATATATAAACTATATATATATATATATGAACACACATACACATATATACACATACATATACATATATGCATATATATACATGCATACATGTATGCAAATATATATTTATTTAAGTGCTTGCCAAATTTATGAAATTTCTTATAAATTATTACCTTATGATTCTCATGTATACTATTTGTGGCTTAAGTAAAATTATGATTCAATTCATATTTTATAATTTTTCACAAAGTGTTAAGCAAAATAATTATTTATGAAATATTTGTTTAATAATATCTTATAAATTTCTACACGGTGCTAAAAGATAGGGGAACCATATTCTTTTCTATTATATTTGCATGGTTCTATGTTACTTCTCCCTTTATCACTTTTTAAATTAATTAGTTTATTTTATTTATTTAATTAATTTTTTTTTTACTTTTTCAGTTTTTAATTTTTATTTTTTACTCCTGAAAGCTATTAAATACTGATTATTATTTAACTTTACTTTCTTTAAGTTTCTATCAAGAATCTGGTAGAATTTCTTTGGCAAGTTGTTTTGAATGTGCGCGCTTTAAGACGGATTAAACATATACATTTTTTAAGTCTGCTTTTCTTATCATTAATATTTCCGTGATGTGTGTTTTGAATACTTACCCCTAATTGGATCTGAGTTATTTTAATGTTTTTAGAATTTTTATGTTTTGTTGCCAAATAGTGATATTATAAGATATAAAATGAAATGGTACCTTTTTCCGTCCATGATACCCCTAGGTAAATTAGGTTCGTACTTAATATATTTAATTTCAGTATTAAAACCTGATCCAGTTAATGCTTTGTTATTATATTTTCTTTTACTGCCAGATTGACAAGAAATGTTTTGCGGTTTTTGACTTTTAAATTTAGATGAAAGTATCTCGGCTCAAACAAATTCCTATTGATCGAAATAAGCACCATCACGACCAACACACTTTTGCTAACGAAAAAAATGTTCTCATGCAAGTAACGTAAATATCTTTCGTTCTGGTTGCTATGAAGTCGCTGAAGATGTTTTATATATCGCTTAGGTTTTTAAGCAATTATTACGTGGAAAGTTAAGATGCTTCAAGTCTTCAAGTCCAACGTTAACAAATTCCTAATGAACCGCCTCCTTAAGTAAACACTTCATCAAATCTCCACACTAACGTACTGTACTTGCAATAACCCTTATCCCTGAGTGGCTCCCGGGCCTTGATAAATGGTGACTACCGTGTAAAAAGAATAAGTGATAGGTAAGAGATCTGGAGAGTATGGCGAATGAGGCAGAGTTTCGAAGCCCAATTCGTTCACCTTCTGCAGAATCGGTTGAGCAATGTGTGGTCGGGAATTGTCGGATGATAATTGGACCTTTTCTGTTTACTAATGGTGGGTATTGTTGTCGTAGTTTCTGATGTATTTAATCCGTTTGTTGACAGTACTTCCCCGCCGTAATGTTTTTGTTTGCATTAAAAAAAACTGTAATTGATGAAACCAGCAGCAGACCACCAAACAGTCAGCATTTTTGTGAACTCTGGATTCGAGAAGCGTCGTGAAGCTTTTCGGTGTTTAACCGCTAAGCTGAGCGTCGCCGGTTTTCGTAAAGAAACCATTTTTCATCGCAAATCACAACCCGAAAACGGGTCATTCTTGTTGCATAAAAAAAGTGAAGATGACACTTTATAACAGCGTTTCTTTTGGTTGTCATTCAGTTCGTGAAGCACTCATTTATCAAGGTTTTTTTCTTTCTAATCTCTCTCAAGTGGTTTGTACATTGTCGTATACATCTAATGCAGGAGCAAGTTCTCGAACAGTTGTACCGGGATGGGCTTTGACTAAGGCTTTGACTAATTGATCGTTGTCAACATCGGATGACCGAAAACCACGCTCATGATTTTCAAGACTCTCGCCCAGCCACGAAATTTCTTAAACAACCATTGTACTGTGCGTTCAGTAGGTGTTCCTGAGCCAAATACTTTCTTGATATCGCGAGCTTTTTGATCAGTATTTCGGCTTCAATTGAAATAAGAGAATTGTGAAAATTTGCTTTTTTCAGTCTTGTCTTACAATGTTCTGAAAAAAAAAACATAATTGTTTTAAAACAATTGCAATTTAAACGATTAGATACATCGAAAAACTCTAATTAAAATGATATATAAAGTAAAGGTATTTTAACGAAAACGTATTAAATACAATAATTGAAATCAAAATTAAAATTTCGCAAGAAATTTCTTTTCCACCTAATCTTAAATATTTGTTTGTTATAAGATAGTCTAGATACTCTTTTTTAGATGCTGGAAATAATAGCTTTTTTCACTGAATATAACGTTTGATTAGGTTTATGAGATGGATCATATGTTCTGTTTATTAAGTTAAGATTGTAGTATCTAAAAAGTGTAATAATTTACAATTATTTTTAAGCCAATTTCTTTAAAGAAGTCCTACATACATGAACAAAGATGATATGATATTCAAAAGTGTTTTTTCAAATATTTTATGATATACAGTTTGCATTGTGTATTTTATGACATACAGTTTACGTTGTTTTTTTTATTACATTTTCACCCCAAACAAGGCACATCGCCAATTTGATGTAGGGGGCTACTACCAGGGACATAAGCTACAGGGGTACTATGTAGGGAGTTGGGCAGCAAGATGTCGGTTCACGTTACACTTGAACTTCTGCATGTCAGTACAGTTGGGGAAGCAGGGTCCCAGAAGGGAATTCCAAGGTATAGCGGTTCTAATGAAGAAACTACCGAAGTAGAAAGCTTTCTTACATCTAGGGATCTCTACTGTTTAAGAGTGGGATTTAGCTGCTTGTCGGGTCTGTCTGGGGTATTTACGTCGAGGGGGTACAAGTGCTTGCAGTTCGTCAGAGCATTCACGGTAAAAGTACTTGTAGAACAGGCAGAGGGATGCAACATTTCGTCGATGGGACAGAGGCTGAATCTTAGATGACAGTTCACGACCTATTAGGTTGGCGACTCTCTTTTGAACCTTGTCCAGGAGCGAGAGACTAGTAGCAGACCTACATTTGAACCTTGTCCAGCAGCGAGAGACTAGTAGCAGATCTACTTTTAAACCTTGTCCAGGAGCGAGAGACTAGTAGCAGAATTGCTTTTGAACCTTGTCCAGGAGCGAGAGACTAGTAGCAGAACTACTTTTGAACTTTGTCCAGGAGCGAGAGACTAGTAGCAAACCTATTTTGAACCTTGTCCAGCAGCGAGAGACTAGTAGCAGAACTACTTTTGAACTTTGTCCAGGAGCGAGAGACTAGTAGCAAACCTATTTTGAACCTTGTCCAGCAGCGAGAGACTAGTAGCAGACCTGGAATCTCAATCTGATATACTATCTCGTCTGTTTTGTTTCTTTTTTCGATCCCACACGCCGTCTTTGATGTTTTCCGAAAATTTTCTGGGTAGATAAGCACAATCATATTATAATGAATTCGCAAAGTCACATATATACATGAGTTTGAAGAATTTCTTAAGTTTAAAGGAATGTCTTTCATATCTTTTACTGCGCTTATAACAAAGAGTTCTAGTTGAAATCAGATGTTGATTCGATAGTTTGAATTAATTCTCACTATAAGACGTTTTAATGTCTTTTACGCAGCATTTGTCAGTAAAGTTACAGTTCTAACCAGACTTACATCTCTAAACAAAATGAATTTTTTTGACCCCCCCTCCAAAAAAAAAAAAAACTCGATAGGAAACTCTATGCTATGTTCATTTTTGTAGAGGGCTGCTTAGATTTTTTTTTCATTTCTTTTTTACGGGGTCGGGGGGGCATAATAACACCCGGCAACGCCGGTTAATATTATATAAAACGCTAATATTTGGAAGATATACACTTCAATATCTAAATAAATATGAAATGCGTGCGTACATCGCCACGATAACTCAATCTTGCACTGGGCGCCAGTGGCTGCAATTATAATGTGCGAACAGTGGGCCCAACTAACAACCTTACTTAAATTGTTTTTATTAAAAGGTGGGGTGGGAGGCTTACTTCCAGCGGGCAACGCCGATAAACGGGTCCTGCTAGTGATAAATATTTTTCGATCTGTAACAGTAAAATTAATATGGATAGATCACCCCCCCACACTCACACGTATATTTATATGATTGCGAAAATATAAACATATATTACATGGGTTTTGCGGTAATCGAAATATTTGAAAAAAAAACCCCCAAAAAACCCAAACAAACAAAAAACAAAAAACTAAACAATGCTTTCTATTACGCAAAATTTGGATGCATTTGTAAGAACCAATTGTTGGAATCTTGTTTGCGTTAAAAGGCAGAAGTTTTAACACTGTAAAAATACCTAAACACAAGTTTTTGTTTGCATTTCGTTCAATTTGTGTGCAAAATGTAATGAGTTTATAAAGGAAAATAATCACTTCGTACACAATTTGGGAAAATAATATTACATACTTGATGGCGTCATTCGTGAGGATTTATTCGTTGGCGCAATATGTTAAAATGATAGAACACACAATGAGCAGAAAAAATGGTGATGGTTCAACAAAGCAATATACATTTAATTCACAGAAAACGTATTGAAAATGTTTACATTGTGGTACGAAATATATCTGAGAATTCAGTCACAGAAGTAAGTTCAGAAAATGCCATTTTACTAGAGGTTCACCGCATTTCTAAATGTTAAGGTCGCTCAAGGATGCGGGTTAATGAGTTTCAGGTGGTAGGTGAGACAACACGGTGATAATCAATAATGGTGGCAATTGGATGGAATTTAATTATTAAGAGAACGTCCAACAAGAACCTGTTTACATTGGGCGTAGAAACAACCATGTTATAGTCAACTAGGAAGCAATCCGCGGTATTGTGTTACACAGACGGATAGTGCTAGGAAAGAAAAATTGCACGTGAAATTTTCGTCTAGTTTTAGGCTCAGATTGAGAGTTAGAGAAATTGTTGACAGTTTTTCTTACTAGACCAGTGTTTGTTGTGAGTATTTTTCAGGGGGGGGGGTCTGTAGATTGAAGCGAGTATCCGTCATGAAAATAACGATAAGGCAGAGATAGTTTCACTACGTTTCTTCTGTGAGAAAAAAATTAGAAGGAAGGAGATTTCGAATTGGGTTTTGTACTCATGTTCGTTAAATCTGTATTTTTATGGACTTCCCAAAAGAAACATCTAGATTTTACTGTTTTTTTTGGAGGGGGGCGCGTTTACGCATTTGATTGGTCAAAAATGTGTTAATGCTATAATGCGCACGCCATTCAACTTCCTATTCGCAAGCGAATGTTAATAGATGCAATAAAATACGAAATGAAGGAAGATGTTTACAACTTTATTCAGAGAATTAACACGTTATCAAATGGAAAATGCGTGTTGTGTCTTGAATAATTTTTATCCTGAAACGGATTATGGGTTCGCGTCAAAAATGTTCGAACAGTCGTATGTCGAACGCTTTAAAATGAAGATAATGACTGCTATTTCGCACAAAGCAATAGAATTGAGCTCTCTAGTATTGTAAACACATGCAAACATACATTCTTTTTCGAATTTTTGTAGTGAGAGTTAGCCTAAGTATCCTAACTACAACGGTTTTGTTTCGTGTCTTACCTTATAAACGCTGTATAATAATATTAACAACAACAAAACAACAACAACAATAATAATAATAATTATAATCTATATATCTATAAAAGTGAAATTGTCTGTGTGTGTAACTGTGTGTGTACATTTCTCTACCAAACTACTCTGTCAATTTTCAGTCTAGAGGCTCGATATTTTACATAAGGAGTATTGGGATGTGGGAAAATCTTTTTAATCGGTTTTCGGCCAGAAATTTGGCTGTTAAGGGGTAAAAATTCAACGATTTGACCAATGAAATCTTTACCAAATTCTTCCATCAATTTTGAGTCTAAACACTTGACATTTTAAATCTAGTTTACCTGTACATGAGCCCAAAGTTTTATTATATGTATATACATATGCACATAAAATTATGAACAGTGCATAGGGCCCGAGCAAAGCCGGGCTTAACTGCTAATAATAATAATGATAATAATAATAATAATAATAATAATAATAATAATAATAATAATAATAATAATAACAACAACAACAACAACAACAATAATAATAATATGAAGACTTGAACCAACAGCTAATGAACAATACATAATTCATATTAAAATACAAAGAGGTATCTTCCAAGGTGATTTCCTATCACCACTAGTGTTCATCATATCCATAATGCCTCTTAAAACTCTACTAAGAAAATGCCAAGCCAGATATCAGTTTACTAATTCAGATGACAGAATTAACCACCTAATGTACATTGATGACCTGAAACTGTTTGCAAAAACTAAAAAGGAACTAGAGACGCTAATAAATACAACCAGAATCTTCATCCATGATATCTGAACAGAATTCAGTATGACAAATTGCGCACTGTTGAACGTGGAAAGGAAAAACTGAAAGAAACAGAAGGTATGGTACTACCCAATCACACGGAGATGAGGGCACTAGATGAACATGATAGCTACAAATACTAAGTGTTCTGGAAGCAGACATCATCAAAGCAAGAGAAATGGAAGAAAAAATCGGAAGGGAATACCTCGGAAGAACGAACAAAAAAAAACCCTCCTCGAAACTAAACTATGTAGTAGAATCCTAATAAATAAATTAAACAATAAAATAACAAATAGGCAGTGTAACATGTAAGATACTCTCGAGCGGTTATAGGTTGAACCAAAGAAGAACTGAGCCAGCTCGACTAGAAGACAAGGAAACTCATGACGATGAACATTGCATTACACTCAAAGGATGATACTGACCGACTATGTGACCTGTGGAAGAGTGCAAAGAGGACCAGGACCTTGTGGAGGTTTATTGCCATCTAAATTCAAGTGAAAACCAATGATTGCTGCCAATGAGTAATAAATGGTAAATGCCTGTTGCGATAACGAAAATTAATTTGCAAAAATTATCGAAAGGATTAGAGAGTACCGGAAATCTGGGGAGAGGTATTGTCACTAAGACTCTAGTGAACACCAGCATTTGTTCTGAAAGATATACCTTTAATAAACAAATAGATATACGAATATTTATAATTTAAATACGACCTTTATTCGTTTTTTTTGTTCACGTATCACTTTACATCAACATCCAATATTCAAAGAATGTGTTGTACTTATAACATGCAGTGAGTGAATTTACTTTGGACGTTTGAATTTAGTATAGATGTGTTGCTGTTTCTGTTCTTTTTGTTTTTGAATGAATATAGTTGCTAGAATTTAAGATGTTTGATTTGTATTGTAAATGAAATAAGTTTTTCTTAAATTTCTTTATTTGCGGACTATTATCTTCATCTTCTAGTCGTTGTTTCACGACGTTTCGGCCAATTAGTCATCTGGCCTTCGTCAGGTGCTTACTGCGACGGGGTAGGAATATCGAATCTTCCAACTACATCCACAGCAATTACTGCTGTCCATAATTGTTGTCGTCTCACCACTAATCCTCTGTCTGGCTTTGGGTGGGATTGAACCGCTACCTTCCGACAATGCTCACCTGGAATCGTAGATATTCCGCATCTCTATCCACTGCGACACGGACCCCGAAGCTCGTGAAAGAACAACTAGAATATGAGGATAATAGTTAAGAAATAATTAAATAAAATAAATTGTACAAATTACTCATCTCAAGAAGAATTCCAATTTTATTGAATAAGTGTTTCTTTGTTTTCATTTATTTATTGATTTAGTTTTTATTTCATTATCAATATCATTTTCTCTAGTGGAAGGTTATTAACCTGCATCTAAATTCAAGTTCTATTCTTTTAATGTAAGTTTACTGATTAAATAACATACATTATAGAAACGGTTATGTGGTTTTATTGCTTGACTTAGATTATTATTAGTGTTGCCTTTATAGCATGAGAAATAGAATATAGACTCTTTCACTCATTTATTTAAGCAGGAAAGGACATTAGTCGAACAAGAAATTGCTCGGCGAAACAAAATGTACTTGCAGACTATTGAGTAATGAAGTCGTAGGTACTGCATGAATAAAAACAAATTTTTAATTTCCTCGTCACATATTTAATGAATTCCTTTGAAATAGTGATAATGATGAACCCCATGTTCTTCTGTTTCATTTCAGATATTATTTTATATAATTTGATATGATATCGATTAAAACATTTTTTTTATAAAATTGTTTCCTTAAGCGTTTTCCAACCGGGCAACTAGTCATACTAACATAACATTTAATAACTGTCCGCATCAGACTGACTGCTTGCTAAAATTATTGATGCTACCCTTTTCATTCTCCCTTAAAGCGGTTCATGATATAAAAATAATTTTAATAAACTCGAAAGCCGTTATTAACATGAGGCGGTTGCTGTAGCAGCGAGAGCCCAAGCACCATCTTTAACACAAGGAAAAAAGTGTAAATTGTGGAAATTCCACTTTTTCACGTTAATCTCATCGATTACAAACTTACAGATAAAAAAAAACAATGAAAAAAACCCAAACATTTTTATGACTTTCCGTCGGGGATCAGTTTTCAATTATAACGCTCTACTTTGTGACCAATACCGAGAAAATATTGTCGCCCGGTAACATAAGTGCATAAGTTTCAATAAAGTGATTTTTAATATACACCCCACGTGTGGCTCCCTCGTCAGATCGCCGACTCCCAACGTCGTGTACCGTGGATTTTTCGTTCGACTATTCCGCTATTCCTCTTAGGGCCGGATCGTCCGTTTCCCATTGGCGACTGTCGCGGTTCACAAAATAGAACTATGAACAAAGAAAGGAAAAACACAAACGCCAATTTTCACATATAAATTGGCTGTTGAACTTGTGAGTGTGTGTGTGTCTTTTCTCCGTCCTATTGATGTTACATTCGTCTATCTCTGTTTCACAGTCAACTGTAAAATTGTCCACGACTCTATTTCCAAGCATTGTCCACGACTCTATCTCCAAACATTAAACTTTCATTTATTCACGTTCTCAACGTATGTTAAATACATCCACTCTCTAAATACAATTTCTCAATGGTTCTTCATCTGCCACCGGATCATAGAACCGACGCATTCCACGTGCCAGTGTGTCATATACCTAACTATACGAATTTCTGGATGCTTCTTTTCCTGCATCCCACAGAACTCATCCGTTTTCCACCAACAACCTGGCCAAGTCGAATCACCATGACCTAATTTCTTTCTAGCTATCGCCCCAACCCTATCACCTAGCACGCGACTTAAGACAAATCCCCGTTCCCACAACAGACAAAGTTCCCAGGAAATTCCTTAAATCGACGAATACCTCTCTTATAAAACGTGTTATGCTGCTAGAAGTCCTCGTAAACCGTGAGTGAAAAGATGGGAGAACGCCGCATTGCCACAAATATAGAAGACCTCTATATGAACAAAAATTTAAATGTTTAGCAATTCCTATCCTAGGCTTACATTTCCACAAAGTAACAAAAAGACGCACCGCCATGCTTTCAAATGCTACTTTAACGCTGAGTGAACGCAATCCGTTCACCAGGAGTTGATGCATGTGGCCACATCTCATGTTGCTAGTCAACACGTGGGGAGAAAAGACTTCACAATATGTGAATTGCTCCCCTCAGTTTTAAAATCCTTCAAGACAAATCACTATCTACTATCAAAATTTCCCGAAATAATTATCACCTCTTAGGCTCCCCTTATTCATGGGAGATCTCCACACCAGCGTGTTGACCCCCCCTGTCCCTGCTCTCACCCCCATCTGGAGCGACCTTCTAACAAAGAGAAAAATTCTCGAGAAAAAAATCAATCTTAACAACAAAAGGAAAAAAAATGATCAGCGCAATAAAAAAAACATGTATACAAAAAAGAACGACACTGTTTCTGTCTTTCTTTAAAAAAAAAACAGTACAATCTCCCCTATCTCTTTGAGTATCAATGTAAAACAATATAGAAAACTGCGACGAATCCCACGATATTAAAAAAAATAAAATTTCTCTTCACACAGATGTGCACGACCCCCACGCTCACTCTACATCTTTTATTTTTCGACTACCCTCTTTCCCATTGACTAAGCTTATCCATCCAACACTTTTCATTGTAGTCTCCAATCTCCTGACACCCCTCTCTCTTTTCTTCTATCTCGGCCGACTTCCTCCATCCCGTCATTCCCTTTTTTTATTGTCCGGTCTCTCCTAGCTGATTTCCACAGTCTTCATCAAACTCACCGCCGCTATAAACCCCTCTCTCTTTCTCTCTCTCTCTCCCAATGTATCACACATAGAAAAACCTGTATTCGCACATTTGTATATGAGGCAAAAAAATGTCTACACACGCTAACAAAACTAAACAAAAAAGGTAGAAAAATATTTCATAAAAATGAAAAAATAAATTGGCCTTAAATTGCCGATGTTTTTTCTGCGCAGAGCAAAGAAACAAGAGAAAGCCACTTACCGCGTGTCTATTTTGTCATATCGAATTTTCCTTGTTGCTCGATTTTCCCTTTTTTTAATTGTTTCTTCTTCCTCCTCGGTTGCTTTGCGTGTTTTTGGTTTTCTTCACTTTTTGTGTCCCGGGTTTTTTCACATATAAATTGACTGTTGGACTTGTGAGTGTGTGTGTGTCTCTTCTCCCCATCCTATTGATGTTACATATCTCTGTTTCACAGTTAACTCTAAAATTGAGCACGTCTTATTTCACAGTTAACTCTATAACTGTTCAACTGTAGTCGTTATCAACTCCCATCCGTCGCCTAGCGCATCTAGATCTCAACTGACTGTCTCCTCTGTCTTGGTCTCTCAGGTCGCCCACCCCACCCTGGCTACTAGAAGCTGGCCTTCCCTATTTTATCAGTAGGTTTCTGTTATTATTGTTTGCTATTTCCTATCTATTGTTGATTGTAGGATATTTCCGATTTCTTTGCTTATTCTAAGCTATTTCCTATCTATTGTTGATTGTAGGATATTTCAAATTTCTTTGTTTATTCGAAGCTATTTCCTCTTCTTTTGTCTATTCCCCCCCTCTCAGCACTCAGTGGCTAAAATCCACCCCAGGACCACTTTATAGTATCACATCCGTGCCAGAATTATATGCAAATCGATATTTTTGTTCTTACTCCGATAGTCTGCAATGAAAATTCATGAAACTTCGCACGCTATACGGCAACACTAACGCATGCGCAAATATAAAATTTTAAGCTGATCTGTGCAATAGCGAGCAAACAGCAGCCATTTTGGTTACCTGCAGTTTTTTCAGCGTGCCAACTTTATATGTAAGATGGGACATAAAGGTGCTTTAAGTCAAGCTGAAAAGTCTAAAATTGTTCAAAGGCTCCATAAGATTTTCACCTTAGAAATTGCCAAAGAATTACACCGTGATCATCGTATAATAAAAAAAAAACATTGTACTAATCTTCAACTTTGCAACGGACGTTCTGACAAAGGAAAAATTCGTAAGAAATCATATCTGTCACGTTGAACAATGAGCAAGATCAAGAGAGAAGTTCGCCATAACTCACTTGAAACTAGCAAACACGTTTTTGAAAAAGCTGGCGTTCTTGATGTGCCCAAATCAACTCGTTGCCGTATCCTGAGGACGATTGCAAAATTTGGAAAGCTAGAGATCCGCCCTCAATTGAAGGATATCCACAAGATAAAGAGGATGGAGTAGGCATGAAGGTGAATTTTCAAACTGTTTTGTCTACCGATGCGTGTCGAGCGACCCTTGCTGGACTCGATGGGTGGAGGGAAGGATGGTACCATAATTAGGTTTACATCCCCAAAGGATCAGGCGTCAACAAGGAGGTAGTGGTGTGATGTTTTTGGCTGCAATCATGGGCAATGAGCTGGTAGGACCATTTAGAGTCGCAGGTGGAGTGAAAATTACCGTTAAACTCTACATTGACTTCATTAAGGAACACTTGGAACTGTGGCACAAGAAGAAGAATTTGGCATTCCGAAAAAAAGATGGTATTCATGCATGATAATGCACCGTCTCATTTTGCAAGGATAGCTACTGAATATTTTGAGAGAGTTTTTGCCAGACATGGGAAAATAATGCGATGGCCAGCCTGTTCTCCATATTTAAATCCCATCAAAAATCTGTAGAGCATCTTGCAACAAAATATTTACTCCGGAGGAGTAAATCAGATGAAATCGAAAGTTTGACATCTTCAAAGGACAAAGGCAAAATTTTTGTGCTCTTGTCAATAAAAATGGCAATTATATAAGATATTGATTGTACTATGAAACCATATTGAAGTTGTTTGTTCTTTATTATTGTTGTTCTCAATTTACAAATTCCTAGAAAAATCAATCTTTCGATGATCTTTTAGCACTTCACCATATTTTAGCATTGATTTGCATATAAAGCTTGCATGCTGAAAAACAATGCAAATCACCAAAATGGCTGCCAATTGTTTATTACTGTGCAAATTAGGTTAAAATTTAGATCTGCGCTTGTGTTTGTGTTGCCATATAATGTGTTAAATTTCCAAAATTTTCATTGAAAACTATCGGAGTTAAAACAAAAATATCGATTTGCATGTAATTCTGGCACGGGGTGTAGTATTCAGCTAAATCCATAGCAATTTCCGCCTCTTCTTCGCATTTTTTCTTATCGCTTGCACATTGATTTTTACACAGAGAGAGAGAGAGAGAGAGAGAGAGAGAGAGAGAGAGAGAGAGAGAGAGAGATAGAGAGAGATTAGCGAGGAAAAAGCGTAAGGTGTAAAAGATGGTGGTGGGGTCCTTGCTGTTATGTGCGAAGGAGTAAGTAGTTGAATCTGCCTTAGATTTGTAGGAAGAAGGGTCGCTATTCGTTCTGATATATATTCATTTATTTAGTCCTTTTTCACTTTTCTTTCGTTTCCTTTCTCTTTCCCTACCCAAATCAACACACATATATTATACAATTTAGAAAATAAAAACAAATTAGACGAAACAAAATGTTATTTGCAGACTACTATTGAGTAATTTGGAATAGTGATAATAATAATGCTCATGTTATTCTGATTTATTTGAGATATTATTGTTTTTTATATTTTGATATAATATAGATTCAAATGAAAAATATACTTTACAGATTTGGTTATTAAGGTTTTTCCACTGTAACTATTTATACTAACCTTTCTGTCAAAACACGCTGAGCAACTATTAATACTAACTTTTCACAATAGCTGCCGGCTGCAACTACGCGTATTAACCGATTGCTTGTTAGAATATTGATGCTATCTTTTCGTTTTAATCAATGCTGCTTGTGGTATCGGGCTGTTTTTAAATAACTATTCTGTATTTCCACCTAACAATTTAATGAACAAAAAGATATCGTAAAACTTGAATTTAACTTGAAAATACTAGTCGAACAATGTAATCCTTAAAAAGGGACTCTTTACGTTCAACACAGTTATCGATTAATTTAACCAGAAGTTGTTTACATTTTGAAATGAACAATGGGTAGAATTTAATCGCACTATTATTTCAAATGTAAGGATGAAATGATAATTTAATTTTAATTAACCACGTGTTTAACAAATAAAAAAATAAAGCAGGATGAAGTTTTAAAATGATTATGTGTTTTATTTTATGATTTAAACATAAAAAGATTGCAAAGTAAAATTTTAGGTACAAATGTGTTTTTGGTACCGTGCTGAAATAATAATTTTATTATTTTGAAAGCCATTCTTCACATGAGAGGAGAGGGTGTTTTGTATCTATTCTGTGCTTCCACCATGAATCTGCTTTAGATCTGTAGATCACCCCAAAAGTTTATGTTTTAAATCTATATTATATCAAAATATAAAAAGCAATAATATCTCAAATAAATCAGAATAACATGGGCATTATTATTATCACTATTCCAAATGAATTCATTGAATATTTGATGAATAAATTGAAAATTTGTTTTTTTATGCGGTACCTACAGCTTCATTACTCAATAGTAGTCTGCAAGTAACATTTTGTTTCGTCTAATTTGTTTTTATTTTCTAAATTGTATAATATATATACTAAATGCGTTTTTACGGTAATCTGAAGAGAAGAATACAACTCTACAACTACATGTTAAGAGATTTTTAAAATATCAGAATCGGTAATTGTATCGGACGAAAAATCATTTAGAATCGTCCAATTACTACTATCTACCCTTCCATAAAGCATAAGTGAGGAAATATTATAGCATAGTATTTGAAAGCTTGGTTGAAGGAAAAACTTTAATCAGCATTTTTACGATTACCTCGACATTTCTTTTGGTTGTTTTCGTTTTCTTTTTGTACTATACTTAAACTGATTATAAGAAAAGAAGTTCAGTTGGGGATTTCCAGCGTTTGCATTGTGTATCCATTGTTTATTGGAATTATCAAGAGTCTATTCATAGAATCAAAGGACAAAAAAATCTTAATGACAAATTTTTAGAATGAGAAAATACATGAAAAAAAAACCCCACAAAAGACAAAACAAAAAAAAAACGCGTTTTTAAAACGAAAAGTCCATAAAAATGTCGTGGCCATTTTGTTTTTATTTTTCATTTTTGATTTTCGGTGGTGAAACGTCTCCCTAGCAACGGAATATCGCCGAGTTAATTAAAAATTAATGATCACGATTTTATAATTATAACCATAAAAAAATCTATAAAACAAACAAGGCACAAAATTATGAATCATACAATTACCAAACGCTTGTAATTATTGAGAGTATAAAATGTTTGAAACATGAAAAAAGAGACACTTGTTTGTTTTAATTGGCAAATAGAAAGAAAATAAAAATAAAATTATATTAAAAGGCAAATATTTTCGTGACTTTTTTCTTTTCATATTTAAAAATAGATTGTCCTGAAAGTGTGGTACAGATTTGGAAACACTATCTGTTGAAATAAATCGTTTGTAATAGACTAGCGGGGGGTATATGGCGTGTCCCGGGTGTTTGTAGGTGTGTGTGTGTGTGTGTTTGGGGTGATCAAAACAACCCTGTTTAAAAAAAAACAACGTTGCGCGGGTGTTTGAAGATGTAAAAGAAAAAAAGTTTTAGTAGGAAAGTTGGTTTGAACACCGAACCTTTAACGTGGAGGTGGAAACGAAATGGAAAAAAAAATCCTGGGACCTTACCATCTCGTCCACAAGAGAAGAGGAATCAAAAGCATCTTAACTTAACGTTTATAAAATGAAATTGACAGGTGAGAGAAACTTAAGTCGCGTAATGTTTGACCTTGAAACATGACGCAGCCAGTTTTTGCTTGTTTTATACTGAAAAGCGAAAGAAACACGCGGCAATCGAAATATCTTGAAAAATAGCGCGTGAAAGTCGGGCAAATTAAATACACACGCGACCCCCGCTCTTAAGTCGTAGATATTATCATTTAGACGTGATATAAAAAGTTTTAAGAAAAAGCGAGCCGATCGAGAAGGCCAGCGATAAAAGCCTTTTGTAGACATACACAAAAAGCAAATATACATACATACATACATACATACATACATACATTTTCGAATATATATATATAGATGTTATACAAAAAGAAAAAGAAGGATTATATTTCGGTATTTTTTATGAGAATTTATCATTTGTATTATTTGAATTATTCGTACTACTGTTCTTATTTTACATGTTATTCTCACAAAGTTTCAGCCGATGTAACACCCAATCTTCAGATGCGTCTTGTCTAACTTGAGAATTTATAAGCAATTTTGGACAGAATATTTTATTTATATCCTTCAGGTAGCTTGCTTTCGTTCCGTCATCAACGGTCTGCAAGTTTTTAGTAATTGGTAATTGGATTGAACCTGCAACAGATCGTCATTTAGAACCGATAATTACTTTTATTTGCAATAAATTCTGGTGCAACGGATAAAAGTGCTAATTTTAATCAATTGTATATGGCAGTCTTTTGGAGAGATACGAAGAATGCACTGAATAATATAAAGATGAAATATTCTTAAGCGAAGTCTCTTAAATCAACTTGCTGTAACGAAGGAAATTTTATTTCCAAATTTATTATAACTTGTTTGTTCGGTGCTATGCTAGTAGGGCTTATGCATAAATTTCACAAAGATGGTGCGTCATGATTATCCAGTGTGCATGAAGTTTTTTCTGTGCTGACAACCATCAACTAACCTGCAGTATTACGGCGGTTTGTTCCTAATATTTATTACAGCAATGCCCAGCGTTTATATGTAAAGTTTAAAATAAAACAGTTTGCTTCAGCACACACAAAGAAATAGTAGAAAAACAATGTTGTCACGTTCACTTCATTCGTTTACGGTTCCGTTCGCTTACCTCATACAGAGACAGAGACAAACAGAAAACGACGTATGTTCATGTTGAGTTATCATAGATTTTTTATAAGAGTCCTGTTAGACGGATAGTACTGGCACTACCACGTCCAGAGATCGATAGAAAAACCTATAAGTATCCAAAGTACATAGAAAATAAGAGGCGTCTATTCAAACTTTGCCGACTTGTAAACCGTAAATAAACTGAAGGCTGCTAACCAATCACACCATAGAATGACCGGGTAACTCCTAACAAAGTTGCCAGTAAACTGCGGTTGAACGTTAAGCCGTTGAATAAGGAAAGTAAATGCCTGAAGCGGATAAACATTTAAATGAAGATCACAATAGAACAATCAGATTACATTTGCTTACCATTTACGATGGAAGAACTTTAAGATACTATGAAACATTTTAAACCTAGCAAGGCTTCAATTTAGGTGGCACCAATATTGGGATGATACAGAAATTTGCTCCGAGAACACTTGAGTGGGTCGAGACGCTCTATAACAGCTGCACAACCGAGTATCAAATTCCTAAGGTCTCGGGAAACAACAAAGTGACTGCACTCCTTAAGCTAGAGAAAGACCCGATCCTGACTACTAGCTGCCGACGTATATTCCCGCTATTCAAGTTTTATGAACGGCTTATCCTTACATGGATTGCCCCAACTGTGGACTCCCGTCTAACTTTTAACCAATCTGGTTTTGGGGATTGTAGGTAATTTGTGCGGCAACCATTGAACTTAGGACTGGTTACTGGTACGACTTTATAGACCTTACGGCAGCCTACGATTCGGTTAACCATCGAGAGCTTTTACTGAACGTTGATAAAATGGTTAAAAACATCACCATAGTCCGTGTAATTGAATTATTTATAACAGTAACAGATTCTCCTCCCACAAGGTTCAGTTCTGATCTTCATACTATTTAACATATATGGAAATGATATGATAATATTCCATAACTTTCGCATGTTCATCTATGTTAATGACACGTGCTTGCAACCCAATCAAATGACTTCAAAGTCATCTGAGATCGATGAATGCAAGCGCTCATGCAGTTGTCATCATATTACAAGTAGCATCTTAAGCCAAAGGCAGATAAAAATAAGGTGTGTCTATTCTATCTTAAGAAGCACCTTGCACAAAAAAATGCTCAACATTTTCTGAGGAGATAATGCCGTGGGAAACACCTAACTTATCTCCGCGTGACACTTGGTATTTTCTTCTAAAACCACTTGCATTTCACTTTTTGTTCGTTAATTGCTTAAAATATTTTTGCTTCTTACTATTCTTGCAATTCTTAAATTTTGACACACCTTTTAGAAGCATTTATTTACGCTTGGAGATGTAAAACTTCCGAACATTTTTTCTATTACATCGTTCTAGATCTATTAGTTCTAGTCCTGCGTCTTTTCTTTGTACATTTAATATTTCGACCTAATACTTTGAGTAAAAAGTTCCATTCTTCGTCATCGTTTTCTTTGTCTTCCTATCCATACCTTTAGCTCGTAGTCTTTCCATTGAATAATATCCGCCTCGTATCGAAATATAGCTATGGATCTGTGTTTACTGCGGATAGTTTGTTTCTCACATTCAATCTTGAACTAAAAGAAAAACGTAGTCTGTCCTTGTATTATTTCCTTATTATTTCTTTTATTCCAGCTTCATTGTGTATCAAATTCTACACAATAAAAAGAGGTGTATCCTTCTTCTCAGACCTCTTTTATAATTTCCTTATTCAAAAGCTTTATTCTTTTACTTTCTTTCAACAATGTTTCCATGTTAAATTTCAGGGCATCAAATTTTTTCATGCAAATCTCCATACTTATGTCATTACTGAATATGTAAACAGTCCTCAATGATTTACACGGTACTGCTTTTTCCTCCACTTATTACACATATTTACCTTTCGTAATATGAACGACAAGGGTACCATACTCAAAGCAAACAATAATGGAGATAATACCTCTTTTCACATGAACTTCCCCAAGGTCTCCGTTTTATGTTTCTAAGAAATCATCGCTATTCCAAATATTTCCATACAATCCTTAGTCTAGCTCTATGGAACAAGATCATATGCTTTGAGGTAATCCATCTAGCATGCATAGATTTGTGAATCTTCTATAACAATCCCGAAATATTGTGCAATTTTTATTTACGTAATTTGACATTCTGTAGAACTTCTTTCTGGTCAAAGCCAATCAGACTTTAGTTCATTTTTCTCTGTATATCTTCACTTTTCCATTCTTTGTTTTATTTCCCTTTTCTACTCTGTACTTGTCACGTAGCTACTTGACTTTCTCTATCTTCTTCGCACCCAATATTCTTTTCAACCCTCTTTCAAATAAGTTCACACTATGTCTTGATTTTTTAATATCATCCATTATTCTTTTCTCACCTCGGTTCATTCCTTTCAATTCGAATTTTCCACGACACAAACACTTCCTGCTACGACCAAATTATTTGCTTCTGTGATAGTCTTGTAGTTCACATACTTCATTGCTTCATTTATTTAGTTTAGTTGAAACTCTAGTGATTTTCTGACTAGTTTCTTAAATATGATTCTATCACTTCTTATTCTTTCCACTGTAATCTCTATCGATCTTTCAATCCTTTTCAGCAAAACAGCATCAGTCTTCCCATCATTAACAATTACCTCGTTCCTTGTTTTCTCTCCATTTCTGCTGCTTCAGCCACATCTTCCACTTAATTCTTTGTCCTGTCCCAATCTACTTTGTTTGCCCTGTCATACCCCCTTCACCTGCCGTATTATAGCCCCCATCTCCCGTTCTGATAAGCATCCACTTTTCCGTATTCCTCTTGCCTGTTCTGTTGATTCAAACGTTACTTGTTCTCTGCCATTTTCTAAACAGACGCTATTTGTACCCTTCGATACGCTTTCCATTTTCATTATAAGGACTGCTTTTGAAGAATCATTCCATGATTACAGTGTAAATCTCTTTATTCCACTTCATTCCAGCAGTTGCAGGATGACGACAGGGTTCACGCTGCTGCTCCAAGACACACCTGCCGGGCGTGGGTCTTCACTTTTAAGCCCAGTCTCATTCATGCCGTTATTATTAATACTTTGATTTGACATTTCATTGTTGTTTTTTTTTCTAGTGATTAAAAATCGGAGTTTTTCTTTCCTTTAAATGGTGTCTCTTTCCAGAGGGTGGAACACCACCTACACAGAGTTACAGATTTTAAATCGCCAGTTACTCGCCTGGTGCACAACCTCTCGTCAGTAATACAAGTTCGCAAGTCATCGATTTTGCGCTACGATCAGTCACTTAATTATTATAGCAATCACTGATTGCTATAATAATTAAGTCATTGATTTTGCGCTACGAAACAGATGCTGTCAAGAATTGTAAATGTCAACTGAATTAAAGGAATTAATAAGATGGTCAACATTATGAATTTTGGAACATAGTTTTTCGCCATATATTCACGATATTGCTTTGTAATCACATTGATCTTCTTAACTAAAGATTCGTATATCTTATAAGAATGTCTGGGCGTTCAAGATTCAATTATTATTATTATCATCATTATTATTATTATTATTATTATTATTATTATTATTATTATTATTATTATTATTCCATTAATTCCATAGTATTGTGATGTTTTACACTTGTCTTTTTCCTTCAATAGCGGGCTTTTACAACAACGCTACTTAGGATAGTCAAAAAGTCAATTAGATGGAAAGTGCCTGGCGTAGGAGGTTTGCTAAGCCCAGCAGAACTGACTTCTCGAGTACAATGATGTTCATAAGAGTTCAGCTGTTCATAAGATCATCAGGAATTTAACCAAGAACACCTATGACTATTGGCACGATTGAAGTTTTCTTATTCCACAATCATGCGATCTCCACCCTCAGTATTTTCTTATTCTTTTTGTCTGTTAAGCTGATGTTGTTTGGGAAAGCCACATAAATAATTTGGCATTTATTGGTCTTTTTGTTCACAACAACAATATCCGGTTTCCTGTGAGTTATCTATCGCTCACACTGAATCATGAAATCCTAGAAAATCTTGATGTCCTCATTTTCCACTACTCTTTCTAGGTGATGTGGGTACTATTTTTCCGTCACTTAGATTCCAAACTTTGGCACAAACTCCAGTGCAGATTTGTACAAACTTTGTCATGGCGACATTTATATATTGTTTTGAGCCACACATTGTTAGTGCGTGCTCTATATTTATAGAGCACGCACTAACAATGTGTGACACTGTTTCCAGAGATATATTGCACAAACTGCACTTATGAGAACAGTCCTTCTCACGGATGTTTTTATTTATTGAATTTGTATTTTGCACCTGGTACTGACCAGCAAATATAAGATTTTCTGTTTCTCTTTTCAAGTCACCTTTAGACAGAAAATTCCACGTGTCCTTACATTTTTGTACCTAAGTATCTGCACTCAAACTGACCATATGAAGTTTTATTCTCACAAACTTTTCTGCTTCTTTTCTTTCCTTGTACTTCTGCTTATCTTCTAATAGATCACCTAGCTCTTCCTCTGTCGCCATTGCTGCGAGTAACACCTCATGACTGTTAGCCAAGTAGTGGTGAATACTTCTAGTTCTCTCCCGACCCATTCCTAAATCGCAATCATCACTCTTTGTCATTTTTATCTTGTTATTTACATCTTAAGCACTTTAAATTTTGGTGAAGTGTTCCAAACTTGACTATCAGTTTCCGTGTTTCTCTATCCAGCCTTTTCATTTCTTCATATGTTCAAACTACAAAGCAGCACTGTATCGAATTACAGCAACCGCGCATGAATTGATGGCTGACAACAGGTTCCTACCATTCAGTCTCGATTTCAGCAGCATTTTGAGTCTCCTCATATGCACCTCTTTCGCCTTGTCTTTTATTTCATTGCAAAGCATCGTATCAAGTTCAACCACCTCCAGGTACTTGTAGCCTTCCGCATCAGTATCTCCTTCAACGAATCCTCTTTTCCCTCGTTTAAGATTAACTACTGTCAGTTTGGAAATTTCAAAAACCATATTTACGTCTTCTATTGCTTTACAGTTCGAACCAGAGATTCAATTTCCTTTTCTGTTTTTCCAAACAATTTCAAATCGTCTGTAAATAACATGTGTCTGATATTCAGTCCATTCTTCTCCAGTTGGTATGCCATCTTAGTGTCTCTTAGTACATTAAATGGGCGCATCTTATTTGAAATTTAACGATTTGTCACGATTGCCTGAAATAGCATTGTCGCCGATCTCCCGATCTCTGGCGTAGGAACACAAATCGACGGGAGTTTTATAATAGTACTCACTCGATTTCTAAAAAATGGTTTCGTTTATATTTTATGTTCGAAATCTCATTTTCTTGTCTCTCACGCCTAAGTTTAGAATTGCATTTTCGTCGCCTTGTTTGTCACGCGTGACTTTGAAATTTCATTTTCCTCACTAAGCGTGCATGTTAAATAGACGCAATTTTAGAATTCTGATTTTTGTCCTCTGTCAAATAAACGATTAGCATTGAACCCACCTTGAATTTTCTTCCCCAATCTAAATTGATTATTGTTTCTGTTTTCTTGATTTTCAACTGAAATTTGCAAACATTTGAAAAAGGTTGACGTTTATGCTGACGTCATAAAAGTTTAAATGCGCCATTTTCTATTCTGAAATCGAAAAATCTATAAAACTAAAACGATTTTATAACATGCGCAACGTCTTTATGTTCCGATGAAAGCACAGTGGAATTATGTTACCATGGTAACGGGGGGTCATAAATGTTAAAGAGAGTAAAGAGCTAAGAAATTGTGCACATTGAAATAAAAAGGGACAGGTTATATATATATATATATATATATATATATATATATATATATATATATATATATATAATTCAGAATAATGAAATACAATAAATCTACTGGTGTGCAAATCCAGTGATTATTTGTCTTACAAAATATTATTGAATGTAATATTTTATATAAGACTATCCCAACTAAATAAAATTGCACAATATACTAGATAGAGCAAATAAATAATAATTTAGGAATTTAAAATGTGTGATTTGAAAAAGTTAAATTTAAAATATAGAAATTTTATTGTATGCACGAGAATACAGTATAGTGAAATACATCTCATATATATATATATATATATATATATATATATATATATATATATATATATATATATGAGATGTATTTCACTATTTTACTATACTTTATTCTTTGTCGTGCATATAAAAAAATTTCTATATTTGAAATTTAACTTTTTCAAATCACAAATTTTAAATTCCTAAATTATGATATATATATATATATATATATATATATATATATATATATATATATATATATATATACAATATTACAGGCGGTTGAGTTTCGATTCTGGCTTGTGGCAGTTGACTGTCTAACCGCACTGATGATATTAATTTTTGGCAATTATAATTGAAATACAAATTCTGGTATGTTACTCTGTAACTCGCGCGTATATGGCGTATAAGAGGTCTAATTTTCACAAACGCTACGCATTAAATTATGCTGTATTTCGGCAATAACGGGTCGAATATTGTCTTCTAAAATTCGATAGGTCGTGTGTATCTGGTTTATCAGTATAGACATGGGACTTTACATATCCCCAAAGAACATAATTTAATGGGGGTAAATTGCACCGAGGAAGATATATACATTAGATATGTACATTTCGTGAAATTATTCGTTTATCAAATATTTCTCTCATTAAATCGATCGTATTATTTATAGTCTCTTTATTATGAATTGCCAAACAAAGCTGAACTAAAAATATCCGATAGTTGCACAATCTGCAATTTAAATAGATTCGATCACGCTCTCTCTCTCTCTCTCTTTATATATGTAAAAAACTCTAGTAGATTATTTTGAGTTTTAAGTTCATAAAGTCATAACAAGGAATTGAAATTAAGTGAATATAAGTTTAATTTGCATCAAATATCTATGTATCGATTTCCATAAAAATTTGAAATATTCGAAGGACTTTGCTCTACGCTCGGGTACTCGCTTCGCGGGAACTCTTACAGAAAATGGATGTTGTAAGAGCAACATTTACTTAAGGTTTTTACATTTTTTATCTCCTGAAGTGACTGAAATCCAACTATGAACGTTAAAGAAGAATAGATTATATCAAAGCTGACACTTATATTGTTACAATAAAAGTTGAAACAATTACGAATCAAAGCGGTTAATGTTTGTTTCATTGGAGGACGGTGATTTTTTTTCAAATGCACAAAGATGTTGGTCGGCGTCATGATAGCGGCCCCCAGGGTGGTTACGAACCCAACTTTGGTGTGCACCATCTTTAGGTGGTTGTTTATGAAGAGCTGCACTAAATATAACCTTAACCTTTTACTTTGACAAAATGAAAAATAGTTTGCCTCATCCCTAGGTGGACGACCATTATTATGCCAGGTTTAGTCATGATCAGTCTAGTGCTATGAGCTGTGGGAGAGTATATATATATATTTGACCTTAACCTTGATAAATGGTGTGCACCATCATCATGCCAGGTTTGTTCATGATCAGTCATGTAGTATGGGCCGTGGAAGAGTTCTACACATTGACCGACACACAAACGCTCCTACATTATGTATATAGAATATAATATGCACCATATCATATTGTGAATCTATTTAATGAATTTTTATTCTAGCATGTCAACGTGAGGCATAATACATAACCAACGAGGAAATTAATGTTACAATACGTTACAAGACATTTTAATTTGCGATAGTTAAAACAATATTTTTATCGAGTAATTTGATGTGACAATAGCCTCTCTTATTTTATATCAAGTAAATGTAATATTATATTATGAACATGGAGATTACGGTAGCACACACACACACACACACACACACACACACACACACACACACACACACACACACACACACACACACATATATATATATATATATATATATATATATATATATATACTGAATGCCGTAGGATTACACGTTGTAAAATACTGTAAACATAAAACCCAAACAAATATTAATATCAATATTTATAAGACGATTTATAATAATAATTATTTGTACTTATCAAACTACAATTTTGTTGTAATTCTTACATAATTAAATTCAGAATCCCCCCTCACATATATACATATATATATATATTTAACTCATAGTTATATATATATATATATATATATATATATATATATATATATGAGTTGATATTACAGCATGATATGAATTACTCATTTTCATATGTTACATTTGACCTTATCCAGGCCACATATAATATAATTCACATATAGTATAATACACATATAAAATAATAAAAATAATTGTGACGCGAAATATATTAATTCGAAATCAAATCACTTCTATTATTAAACATAATACAATACTGATTAATCATATTATTAATAAGTCTTCCACAGCAGAAAATTTTAATGGTTATGTGTGTTACATGAACAGTGGTTATGTGGGAATTAAAAGGATTACAGTAACAGAATTAATAACATAAATCATTATTTTGGTATAGAATCATTATTTTGTATAGCCTCCGTTTCACTTGCTCGTCAAGTTTCTTTATCTTTTAAAGAGTAATATTCACGCAAATAACCTTTTTGCATAAAGTGGCCAGTAAAAAAAACTGTTACTTATATCTATAGATGTACACATAACTCAGTAAACAATAAAAAAAGCCATAATAAGCAGATTTAATTCGGAATAATAATAGAATAAATAATGCACACACTATTAATAACGAAAATAATAAATGAAACTGTACAGATAAAAGTAAATTGCGCATACGAGAGAAATTCATTAAGAAACCGTGTTTCCAAATTCAAGTCTGAAAATTCCAACATATTGTAGAGAAACGATAAATTATCTTTCAGTAGTTTTGATAAGAAAGATACTTCGTTATCCAAATTTATAGGTGTTCTAAACGAAAACAAAAATCCCTTTTTAATTTTTTGAATGGAAGATATACAATGTTATGTTCATTAACATAAACTACTGAATGTAAGAAATGAAATGTGTAATAGATGTAGACACATAAGGAAGTTAACGATAAATAAATCTAACACCAGCTTCGTGAATTCAACATAACATCCCTGAGAACATCTTAATTAACCTTCTATCTGATATTATAAACTTTCTCGACCAAATATATTGTAAATATAACTTCGAGTTCTAAACTAATTATAATTAATTTATGTAGTAAACTAACAAATTATAGAACACTCTAGATATAAAGCCACAATAAATAGGCCGTGTTGTTGCAGAATATATAAAGTCAATTGATAAACAAATAGAATAGGTCTTTCGTAAATCGCAATTAATGAATTTGTTATATTTGTCTCAGTGCACTATCTTTCCCATTTATATGGATGAATTTATATATTTTTTTAATTAAGCGTGTTATGCGTGTGTGTATGTTCTCTCTTATGCTTGTAATTGATAATATGATTTGTAATTGTTTGTAATATGAACTTTGACAACTATTCTTCTTTTTGCGCATTTGAATATGGTTTTACATATTTTTTAATAGAAATTTGTGTGCGTTTCGAATTGTTGATAATGTGATCTTTGCCATTTTTCTATTTTTATTAGTTAGGCTTAATAATAAGGATGGAATTAATAGGTTAAGATATTGCTGGTTAAACTTTCTAATTGGCTTGGTTGAATATAAATAAACTAATTGAACCTCGGTTAATTATAATGGGTATTTAATTCTACTTGAATAAATAGATGATTTAAAGAAACTGTACATTTTAGCATAAAAAAGATATATTTCGCAGTATATTAACTCGACCTAAGAATGCTTATTAATCAAATAGGTCTGCTAATGATATTAAATACAATGAACTAGTTTAAGTATGAACTGATTTATTTAACACAAGTTGACTAGAAATTGATTGAGATTGTCGGACTGACTTCCTCATCTTGGTTGTTATTGTCACAACGTTTCGGCCGTTTTGCCCTCCGGCCTTCGTCAGGTGTTTTGTAAAGTAAGGGTGGAAGAACACCGAAAAGCGGTAACTAAAGGGGAGACGGAAAAATCGGGTATAGCCAACCCTGTCTGGATGGAGAGGGAGGCATCGCCCCCTATGGGATGAAGTAAAAATAATAAACAGAGAGACCCACTGGAAAGTGAGAAAACTTAAAGAAACAGCTCACATGCTCGGACATAACAACCTACTGAGCAAACCAAGCATAGAACTGAATGTAATTTGGACACCTGTGATAGAGAGAGTAAACCTTGAATAACAACATAGGTTTAACATTAACAAAAAAACAACAAAGAATTGCCCTAGTGACATATGGCCGAGTGGTCCTAGACGTTGTATCAAAGTTTACAGTTACCCAACGGTACTGAGTTCAATCCTGAACGAAGGTAGTGACATTCAAAACAGTAAAAAGTAACATTCAAAACAGAGAATCAGCAACTATGTCCCAAAGCCTAGCTGGAGTCCGAACACGGTACCCTCGTAATAATAATAAAGGGTTGGGTTCGAGACTCCTAACAAACGGTTCCCCAGTTCGATACAAAACCCCTGACGAAGGCCGGAGGGCAAAACAGCCGAAACGTTGTGACAATAGCAACCAAGATGAGGAAGTCAGTCCGACAATCTCAATCAATGAAAACACCTCATCTCAAAAATACAGAAAATTACTTGACTAGAAATGATGTTAATAAGGTAAATAGAGAGTTTAGCAAATTGCAAACATTGAAATAAAAAGAACACATTGCTTCCGTCCCTTTTTTGTAAATACATTATCCAGATTAAAGTATATAGCATTTGTGAGTTCATAAGAATTGTTGCAAGTAAAAAAATAAGTTTGTCCGCGTGTGCTATTGCAAGCTGCGCTTTCATTACAAACTGTGTATGTAACAATTTAATATATGCCGATAGAGTTGTGCATTTAATAACTGGTGTAAACGATAGTATATATATATATATATATATATATATATATATATATATAGGATTGCTACTGTGTCAACACTTACGTGTTTGAGTATACGTTCTCTCCGTGGGTATGCATGTACAATCGATAAAAATATTTGTGTAAATATGCGGATATATCAGTACTCGTGCATGTGCATATATCTTGATTATGTATACGTGATAGTTGCATCTAGTCTAATGCGTGGGTGTAGATAAAAGAAAGCCGTTTTCCGCTCCAGTACATACATAATTTATTTAAATATACATATATTTATATACGACATAATAACGTTGACAAAGTTTCCCGTTGAATCGCTGAAATTAAGTAACGTTGCCCCTGGTCAGTAATAAATGGGTGACCATTTGGGATTCGAGGTGCTGTATGTGCTCTTTGCTTACCTCGGCATTATTTCCAGTCGTCCTGGATTTCTCCTTGCCACTAGACTCAAACAGTTCCGATCCACTTACAGGCGCAGCTTCTTCTATATGGGTATCCTTTGTCTTTCGAGACATATATATATATATATATATATATATATATATATATATATATATATATATATATATACATATTTATATATACATATGCGTATACAGGTATATATATATATATATATATATATATATATATATATATATATAAGTGAAAGTGTCTGTGTGTCTGTGTATATTTACCTACGCAATAACTCTGTCAATTTTTACTCCACAGACTCGAAATTTGATATACAGGGTACTGAGATTTGGGAAAATCGATGTGATCGGTTTTTGGCCAGAAATTTGGCGATTAAGAGGTCAAAGTTAAACGATTTGACCTTTGAGAAATCTACCAAACAACTCCGACAATTTTATGGTCTACGCACTTGATATTTTAGATATAGGTTCAAAGTTAAAAAAAAAGTTGACCTCTGCGGTCTCTTCCAAATTACTCAGACAATTTCTGGTCTAAATATTTGAAATTTTACATAAAGGGTATTCAGAGATAGGGCAAGCTTTTTCATCAGTTTCGGTCGAACATTTTCAGTTACCAATATATAAATGTATGTATGTATGTTTGCATGTCTGCCTTAAACTTTCAATAGAAGCGACGGATTTTATCAAAAACAGTATCGTTTTGAAGTTCGATCTTTCCTACGACAAATATCGAAAAATTGGCTAAAAACATTAATATCTTCCTCCTCAACTAGGTACTTTTCTACAGGTGGGGGGTCGCCGATATTTTTGAAAGCTATCCTCTCCTTTAGATTGTCTCGCCTTACTTTTAAAAATTGCCGCTTCCGGTGTGGCGGTGGTCGTAACAGCATAAACGTTAGGTTTTACCCCGTTCTTTTCCTCCTTTGCGGTACGGGTTCGAGCCTGCCTTCCTACTACCACTTCTTTTTTGCTCAACATAAACATCCAAACACCCGGGCAACGCCGGACCCCATGCTAGTACGTATATATTTTTGTTTAATCTATTAGTTTATCTGTATATATATCTGTAAAAGTGAACGCGTCTGTGTGTGTGTGTGTCTGTGTACATTTCTCTACGCAATAACTCTGTCAATTTTTAGTTTACACACTCGAAATTTGATATACAGAGTACTGCGATTTGGAAAAATCGAGGTGATCGGTTTCCGACCAGAAATTTGGCTGTTAAGGGGTCAAAGTTAAACGATTTGACCTTTGAGAACTCTACCAACAACTCCGACAATTTTGGGTCTAAACACTTAAAATTTTAGATATAGGTTCATTGGACATGGATCTAACTTAATAACTTGATTCGAGTCCAAAATGATACACTTTAAGGGGTCATAATAGGGGTCAAAGTAAAAAAAAAAATTGACCGTTTTTTTGTTTTGTTTTTTTGCTCAGCATACACCTCCAAACACCCGGGCAACGCCGGGACCCATGCTAGTATATATATAAATGCAGATTTGTCTGTGTGTGTCAGTTCGTTCCTTAGAGACTCCGAAACGGCTGAACATATTTTCTTTAAAATTTACGGAACTTTAGTGTGTAAGTCTGCGAATTAAGATTTGTCTCAGAATTCCCCCCCGATGATTAACGATAATCGAAACCGTTATTTTAATTTATCTATCATCGGTAAAGCCATATTTCCATGTCTTCGCTTAGTACCAACGATAGAACAACGGGCCGTGAAAATTCTACTGTGGGTAAGTTGATAGCGTGCTTTTTTTCTTTTGCATGACGTAGTCTGTAGGTTCAAACTTCGCACATAAATTTCCTTTTTTTATTAACTGCAAATATGTACGTGTTTTTTTGTTGTTTTATTTTGCATGACATGGTCTGTAGGCGCAAACCCCGCACGAAAATTTTTGTATTCTTTTTTTTTTTTCGTTAACTGGAAAAAAGTTTATATAAAATAATTTTATAAAAGAAACAGTAGGTTTTCTAGAGTGCAATGTAGAATAACATATATTTTGGACTAAATTACTGCATGGAGGCATGTGAAGTTTCCTCCCGGGCGATTTCAAAGATTTTCGCTATTTTCATCGTCGAATTCCAATCTATGAATATCCCCTGGCCAAACTTTCACAGAGTTAAAACCACTATCAACAATTTCTACCCATTCTCTATCTGAATCTAAATGTGAATTCCATGAACAAAGCGTCTTTCATAGAACTTTCTGTTTCTCTGACCTAGTTTTCAGCTGAGTACAATATGGTCGTCTTCAAGTCCAATGTTAACAAGTTCTTGTAAGGCTGTTCCCTTAAATAATCAAATTATACCAAATTCCACTATTTAGTACTATTACTGCGGGTGACATTCAGGTCTTGATGTGGTAATTAACAATCTTCGCATCTGAAATGTGCTCATGTTTACACATCTAAAACTTGGAGAATTACAATTAATATAAGAAAATGCTCATCAGCATCACTACATCTAACTAATACAGATTTTCTTTGGATTGTACCACATTGTTCAACTTTTTCTATATTGAGTCTGTACTTCATCTGGAATATCTTTTTAACCTATGCATTTCTGCATGATTATCAAATTTTATAGAAATATGAATCCTTTCATGATTTGCAGTTTTCAGTTTATGTGCTTACCAGCAAAATTATATCTTGCCAATGAATATTCTTTTGCGAACTACTCCCCCCCTCAACATAAGCGCTATTCTTTGAAACTCCCTGGAATACGAAAAATATTAAGTTTTCAACTTGTATTACTTGTCGAATAACAAATGATTTTAAATTCTAATTTACAAAGTTTAAAATCACTGCTGATGCAATTCTCCATCTATATAAGAGCCAGATACGTCCAAGGATGGAATACTGTTGCCACATATGGGCAGGAGCTGCTAGAAAAGACTTGTCCTGCCTCGATAGGGTTCAAAATAGACTTCGTGGCCTGGTGGGAGATGTCCTTTTCTCTTCGCTGCAACCTCTATCTCACAGAAGAGATGTTGCGAGTTTGTCTCTGCTTTATCGTTATTTTCATGAAAAGTGTTCGACTGAGCTTCAATCTATGGTCCCCCCTTGCCAAACTTTCACAAGAAACACTCGACTAGCTGAAAACACTATCAATAATTCTCCCCACTCTTTATCTGTGCCTAAACTTAAACATAGATTCCATGATAAAAGCTTATTTCTTAGAACTGCACGCCTGTGGAATTGTCTTCCGTTTTCCTGCTTTCCAGCTGTCTATAATATGGTTGTCTTCAAGTCTAACGTGAACAAGTTTCTGATGAGCCGTTCCACTTAAGTTAACAAATTTACCGAACTTCCATTACTATCGATTACTATATTGTCCTTTTGACTGCTGTACACTCTTTAACCCTTATCCTTGAGTGGCCTATCGGACTTGATAAGTGGTGACGCCTATGTAAAAAAAAAATATATATATATATAAGAAATCCGATCCGGCATTTTGCTAATTCCTGCCCTCTGATGAGAAGGAGAGTATTTCTTCGAAACTCCGCGGATTAAGAACTATCTACTTATCTTGTGCTTCCTTTTTAAAATTAAATATATTTTTGACTCTTTTTCAAGATATTTTTAACATGTTTTATTAATCATTTGTTCATATATATATATATATATATATATATATATACATATATATATATAAATATATATATATATATATATATATATATATATATATATATATATATATATATATATATATATATATACAAAGAAGTAAAAATTCAGTTTATGAGTCGAAAGCTCCTTTAAACTTTAAGAGAATATAAATATTAATATTTATATAGTAAGTCCAACCAAATAAAAAGCTCGATGCAACCAAAATAGGAAATAGAGCTTGCCATAAACAAAAAAATAAAATACAGTGTAACCCGGATGTAAGATACTCGAATATAAGAAAACTGATATAAGAGAGATCTTTTCTAGTCCTAATTTAAAGGTTCTGTTTATGAACAGTGTAACCCTGATATAAGAAACCCAGACGTCTCTTACATCCGGGTAAACTATTAATAGTTTATATATATATATATATATATATATATATATATATATATATATATATATATATATATATATATATATACAAAAACTGAGGTGGTCTTCTGTGGAGTAAATAAAATCATAATATAGTGCACGTGACATAGTGACATATAGGCAGCAAAACAACATAAACATAAGAAAGGGCCACACAATTTTATTAATAAAGAGACTAGGCTTTTCCTAAAGAAAAAGTTAGGTTATCATAAATAGGCGCGTGCACTTGTTTCGATACTTCTGCTAAAAGTAAAAACAATCACACAAAAAAAAAAAAGAAAAAAATTCTTTTTGGAAGGATAACTAAAGAATTTCATGTAAAAAAAAAAAGCCATTGAACGATCCAAATCTAACGTTTGACGTCGTTGATCGTCAGTAGAAAGCATCCGCTCTCTCCTTTTCGATTCGATATCATTTGTAAGATACGTTTCCGCTCGATGGGAAGTCGCCGCCTCAGGTAAATCATTGACTTACTCGACGACTCAGAGTTTGATAAGAGTCGACAATAGAGATTATCCTTAAAGAATGACGTATTCAGTACAGATGAAGTATGCAACGTAGGATCGCCGCGGAAAGACAATGAAAATAAACCCGTAAAACATGCCGATAAACGAAATTAAAAAATATATATATATACAAATATATTGGCAGAAATAAACTCAAACATATTCATATTCGTTAGGATAAAAACATTCTGAATGCAGCTTTATATAAACTAGTAAGCAAATATGTCGTCTACATGCGAACATTTCTTCCATTTAAAATGCGTATATACAAATATGTTCTTCTTTCTTTTATATACGCGTCCTCGTAAAACGAGATTACTTCTGTGACCATAGCGGAATTAATAAGAATAATTCTCTTTATAAATATGCTTATAATGGTAGTTTTTACACTTATGGCATACCACTTATGGCGTGTCAATTGCATGATGATCGCCTCCCAGAAAAGATTAGAAACAATGGATAGAATAGCAGATGATTGTTTGAACCAACGAATTATCCAAGAGAAGGGCTTAATAAGTATTTGTGTATATTAGACTTAAAAAGACCAGGTTGTAATCGATTATCAAGCAGATGTGCGGTATTTTCTTTCGCAGATGCTATGCTATGGGAAAGCAACCTTGTTCATGGGAGTTTATATATTTGTACCAAAAAGGAGAGAATGAGAGAGAGAGAGAGAGAGGAAAGAGAGGGGACGGAAGGAAAGAGAGAAATATATATATATATATATAGAGAGAGAGAGAGATAGAGAGATAGAGAGAGAGAGAGGGGGCAGATAGAGACGGAAACAAATAAAATTTATTTGCTGTGGTTGTAATAAGGTGAGTTCTTACTGTAATTACCGCGGGATGGGATTCAGTTAAGCTACTATCATGAACATAACGATAAAGTAGAGCCACGTCTGTTCTGTGTGAAAAACGATCTGTAGTTAAGAGAAGAGATCATCCCTTATAAGTCAATTTTTTCTTCTCCCAAATTAATAAAGAATGCTTTGAGTGACATCTCTCCCGATATGACAATAGTCCTCCATTTTAAAACTTACCTGACTATTATAGAGGTAAATGTTGTGTTGAAAAGCACTTTATGAAGCGATAGTATGAGCTTACTATTTTTCTAGCGAGCTTAGCAACAGGTTTAACGTAAGTTATCTATTTTATGTCTGGAGTAACAACCAGTCTTGGGAGCTTATTTTAATGAAGACAGAGCTGGGATAACACAAGTGGGAGGATAAAATATAATTTAGGATTGGAATGGCAGTCTTAAGATGCTTTTCAAATTCATTTAAGTCGAGAAAGTTACGTAAATGTTCTACATTTTTTCTCCTGGTGAGTCCAGGCGATAAAAATTGTAAAATAGTGCAATGTTTACAATTGAATTGTGCACAGTGCTTTAAGCACTATATCACGGGTCTTTCCAGACAAGTCCAGTATGAGTTTTAGGAGCATTGAACTTATTTTGTTTTTTCAGATGTATGATTTTACTAGTTTAGTAATGTGATTGATAATTAAATAATCAAATTATAATTAAATTAAAAATCTTTTTCATAAGAAGGAACAACAACAAAATCAATTATTTGTACGATCGTTTCGGAAAACGGTGTTTTTATTGTCGTAGACATCAAGTGACGGACAATAATTATTACATATAGTTTTTTAATAAACAAGGTTTCCTCGTCAGCAAATATTGTGAAGGGTTTTTATTAAATGTAAAGGGTTTTTATTAAATGTAAAAGACACCATAAATAAACCTAGCATTAAAGTAAGGCAGATGTATCTGGAAAAAATTAAAATAAAGATATGGATTTAAACTTGATAAGAAAATTAATATGGGTTAGAGATAGAAATAAATAGAGTAAAATATAAATTTGGTTTAAGTACTACATTATACATACATACATACATACACAAATATATACATGCATATATATGAAAAATAGACACATATATACATATACATATATATATATATATATATATATATATATATATATATAGTTGTTATTACTACCTACCTACCTACCTCCCTACCTACCTATATATATATATATATATATATATATATATATATATATATATATATATATATAGATGTATATATAATAAAAATCTTGATGGTGAAACATTTTTTTCAAATTAAAAAAAAACAACTCAAAATCTTATAAGGAGGTATACAAAATTTTAATTATTCGAGAAGGAGTACAAATAAAACAAGAAAAGCATTTATTCCATGGAGTGTCGAAGAATGCACTTCTTCTCATCAGAGGAAGAGGTTCGCAAAATATACAATAAATTTTGCAGGTTAATGCATTAGAAGAAACAATTAATATGAAGTTTATCATATTTGCATAAACAGTTTATAGGGATTCAATTTGAATGGTACAGCAAGAAACAGGAAAAAGGGAGGAAAAGAATATGGTAAAAGTTCAATTGGAGAGATGGTACATTCGAGAACACACACACACACACACACACACACAAACACACACATATATATTATATTATTTCGAATTAATGGTTGTGTTAGTTTTTATACGAGGTCAGTTTAGTAGTTGACCGTTGCCCAGGAAACGTTGTGAAAAAACACTAAAGATAGAAACAATAGTTTGAAGAATCCAAATAACACAAATCTAAAACATTCAGAAACCTTATCACATTTATTCGCCACGAGTATACTTATCGACTGCTGTTTAAATTAAGTCTTGAATGAAACTATATTACTTTAAGATTTTGACAAAATTAAAAGGTTTCATACCATTTTCCTCTTTTTTCTGTATCAATTTGTTGGATTACACTCCTTGTTAAAAGAGTTAGTGCATTACACAGTCGGCCTCTGCCACACTTTGCTCGATTTGTGTTGGTTAATTGACTTTCTTGCATGTCACGTCGTGGCCCAGGTGAACAAATACTCACATCGTACGCAAGTCACCCGGCTTCAAATCTTGAGTTCGGAAATTTTCTGCTGATGAGTCCGAAGTAGAGCGAAACTAGAATCCATAACTTTTGGTCTTTAAATTTCATAGTTTGTTAATATGTGGAAATAATTAGGCGTTGTATTCCCATGCCATCATATATTTAAACTACATCGCCTCTCTTAACAATTACTATGTTGCAATAGTTTTACAGTGTACAAAATACTAAGTCATACAACAACAATCGAGGGTATACGGATTAAATAATTATGGAACTCACTTTTGTACTAGGTTAGATTTACTTATGTTCCCTGGAAGGGAAAACGAGGGCAATATAATTACAATGTTCTTTTACGTTTCTTCATTTATTTTCATTATTTCATTAACTTGTGTGTTTTTCTGATTGAAATCGTTTTCCTCATTAATCAAAATAATATTTGTACTTATATAGAACTCGACTAAATGAGCTTCTTATAAAAAGAAAGAGAAAGATGGTTAGCCAGATAATGTTATTATTATTATTATTATTATTATTATTATTAGTAGTAGTAGTAGTAGTAGTATTAGTAGCAGTAGTAGTAGTAGTAGCTTCGGGGTTTTCATTCAATACGCTATGACGTTACGTGTCTGTACATATGTGTTACGCATACTTGAGCCCGTGGCAAACCGTTTAGAAAGTTACTAATTCTTTATTTTAAATAAGCTGTATCGACACGGCCTTGTCTGGTATTCTACTTACTTTCCTCTTAGGTTATTTCGCACGAATGCACCTTTTTTTTTATTTCACAATTATTTTAAATGGTTCACAACAGTCAATCTAAGCTTGCCACAGCAGAAAGATGCAGTGCCACAGATCCAGGTAACGGTTTAAAAGGCGAGTCCCTCAATCCGACTTTAGAGGAACAATGATAGATGGGCAAAACAATATAAATAACTTGAGTGTAATTAACTCGTTTTCGTTATGAACAACGGAAATGTGATTTTGGCAGTTCACGCTATCAGGACTAACATGTCGTCACGCTGTCGATTCATTAGGTAGAGCCTTATTTTCACTGATGGGGGGGGGAGCAGTAGAGCCGACGAATAGGAGACTCCTAAATGGAGCACATTTTTTACTGATTAATTCAAGAATCTACTGGTATTCTGAAATACGGACCAATCGTCTGCCAGCACTTTTCCTGCAAGCGGTTTTTACAAATTACTAATAAAGTTCTTATTTTATTTCAAACGAATACACGTTTTCACTCTTTTCGGTTTTTTTTTTTGACTTTTTTATTTTAGTTTACTTAGATAAAAAGAAATTAAGAACTCTCACTCTGGAGTGACCGGCTGATCTCTATACATAGGTATCCGAGTGTTCAATTCAAGTTCTTCTTAACGCCGTCAACGATTAGTTAATAAAGAAGTCATCATAATATCGTATACATCCGGAGGTTGTTATTGTTGACGTCGGTTTCCCCGATATTTTTCTATGCAGAATATTTTCTACAAAGACGTCGGGATTTACGGGAGAGAAAAACGTGAAAGTGATTTTTCTGAGACAATCTGGATTCGACAAGGGACATCCAAGTTTTCAGTCTGTGTCGTTAACTACTAGCCCATCGTTATCTCCGAATAATAATCAAGAAGTGCGACACATTGGTTTTCACCCTTTTTAACTGACTACTTAACTATGTTTTAGTTTTTTTTTTATTATAGTGGACCTTTACTCAGGATGGATTCCAGAATAAGAATTTGTCTAATCTAGTAGAGTATCCATCTAAGTGCTGTTACTTTAGACAAGATCACTTCGGGAAGACGCACGATTCTATAAATAAGCCAATGTGTATCTATATCGAGGGGAGAATATATTGGGGTTTCCATTACTGTTATTTTTAATATTTAGTTTTGATTTATTTATAATAAAAGTATCCTTATCTAGGTTTTCTGGCAGACCCTTGTACGAATAGATCTTAAACTCTGAAGTTTTTTCCCAAATAAGCGCTTCTAAATAAATTTTTCTATATTTAATCATGCATATTACACAAAACTAAAATCCCAGGAAACACTGACTCAGGTCAGCTAGTTTATAATGAAATCCAAATATTAAAAATCCTATCCTATAAGTCTATTTCATTTTATAGATTACTTTATCCGTGTTTCCAACTTATCTCTATGTATAAGTAGAGAAGATATGTGTTATTTAATCAAATAAGCGTATATATGTTTGCAAGAAAAAACGTATTTCATTACATTAGACATAACTCCTTTCTTATATAATCCATTTATTGTTCGAGTTTGCAGGCAATTTTTTTAATTTACCATTTCTGCTATTCGCGTTGAAGATATATTTTCCTAATCGACATTCAACTTGATAAATAGCATTCGTCTTCTTTGGAATATGAAAGAAATTGTTGTTTACAACATGATGTAATATTTTATGGTCTTGCTACTTTATTAGAATGAACGTCAATACAGATATATGTTAAACGTTAAAAAAAGGTTATGCCTCATATAGAAAGAAGGGTCATAGCCGCAAATTTGTATAGTGGTAATAAACAAGCAGCTGTTAAGCAAAACTAGAATAACTAATTAAGATTTATGTTTTAACTTCCAAGAGAGAGAGAGAGAGAGAGAGAGAGAGAGAGAGAGAGAGAGAGAGAGAGAGAGAGAGAGGGAGGGCGACAATCATAAAATGGACTAAACAGAGACTGTCATAAATTATCTATGAAACCCAAGATAATCCGTGATGCCATGATACATATATTTATTAAAAAAAAAAAGAAGGTATTTTCTATGAAACTGTGAAAAAAATGTACGCCGCAATTGAAAAGGGGTAGAAAGAGCAAAGATAATTTCCCTTAGTCAGGTTGTCAACAGACTTCGACCAGTGAACAAGTGCATGCCATTGTTTTGGGCAAGAAACGTTCAAACCTTAGTAATGCACAATTGATATTATAGATGAAAAAGAAAGTATCTGATAGATATGTGCAAAAATAATGTTTGTCCACAAATGCTGTAAGATGTTATTATAAGAATTAAATAGCAAAGCAATTCAATTACATATCGCTACAACTTATCGTTTTTGTATTAAATCTCTCAAGTTTGATTGCATTTTTTTACCACACACACACACACACACACACACACACACACACACACACACACACACACACACACACACACACACACACACACACACACACACACATATATATATATATAGATAACCGGTGTATCGACGGGATTGTGTCATATATTTATATACATTTGCTACAAAATCTACACCCAAAAATAAACTTCACACTAGAACAAAGCCCCACAGAACTACCTTTCCTAGACATCCTAGTAATAATAAAAAAAACAACAACATAATCACAGACATCTACCACAAACCCACAGCCACTCAACAATACCTCCACTTCAAAAGCCACCATCCTAAAAACTGTCTAAAATCAATACCCTACTCCCTAGCACGTAGAGTCTGCACCATAGCAACAGACAGACACCTCCGTTCAACTAGACTGAATGAACTACAAATAACACTGCGAAAAAGAGGATACCCACTACCACTAATACAGAAAGGTATTAAACTGGCTGAAAAAATTCCAATAGACCAACTAAGAACCCCAAAAGAACACAACAAAGAACAAATTCTAGCATACGTCTCTACACATAACACAAACAACCCAGAACTATTCACACAGATAACAAAAACCTTATCCTCCTCAATCAGAACGACAAACTAAACAACATACTTAAAACAACAAAAATAATAAAAAGCAAACGCCAACCCAAAAACTTAAAACACATCCTAACTTCCTCAAAACTCGTCCCACATACTACAAAAGGAGTTACAAAATGCAACAAACCGCGATGTGGAGTATGTGACATAATAATAGAAGGTAACACATACACATTCAAAAACCCAGCACAAACATTCAAAATAAAAAAGGATCTAATTGCACCTCCAGAATGTAGTATATGCACTAAGATGCACAACATGCAACAAATCCTACATGGGCGCCACCAAAAATTTCAGCAATAGAGTGGCCTTGCATAAGAGCAACATCAAAATTGCAGATAACAGACACCTCTATGTTTCAAAACACGTGCACACATGCAGTGGAAACAGCTTCAAAATAATGTCAATCTTCCAAACAGACAATTATTTTTATTTAGTTACACAGGAAAAAAACTTCATCACCAGATTCACTCCTGAACTGAACAGAACCTAATACCATCACACAAAAACATGAAATGCAAGGTACACTCGCATGCACACGCATACACATACACAAATACACACCCACACATAAATCAGAACCGACACATTAAAACACACACGTGCGCGCATACAAGCACACACAGACATAACACCCCTATCTCTAATACAGCACACTGAACAATACCAACCCTACTTAACCTCGAAACCAACAACACTAGGAGACACCTAGAACCATAGTATAATATCTGTTCCAACACCTCGCTCCCTCCTCAGTCAGGGGAGGAGAACCCCCTCATGACTGAAACGACTATCATCCCTTCTATCATCCCCCTCCTATACCTACACCCCCTCCAATGCCCCCCTTCTGGGGAACAAAATCTTACCCACACTAGGAACCGATCCTGGGTCTGGCCATACCCACATGGGGAGACAAATAAATAGAAACATTAAAAATCCCCTATTTTAAATACACCCCTCTTTCTAAACAAACATAATATAAGACTAAAACGAAAAATCACAATACTAAAATCCAAGAATCCAAAAAATAAATATCAAAATAGAATGAAAGCACCCCTACCCTTACTTCAGAAGAGCCAGTCCCCCCTCCCCACACATACACATTAGTAACGACCTCGGACCACAGCCGCCTTCCTAAGGAATCAAATAACCCCAAAATACTATAAAACAATATACACATTCCCAAACAAATAAAAGCAAACACACACACGCACACACACGCGCGCACACACACACACATAAACACACACGCACACACACACACGCACACACACATACACACACCCTACCCCACCCTAAAGGAAAAGAAAAAAACATTAGCAGAAAGAGACAGCGACTACAGCGAGGTCAACGCCTCCCTGGACAAACTAAATAAAAAAGCAATAAAAATTCAGCATACCAATGTATAATAAACACTTACAAGCCTCCACCCCTTGGAAAAACTTCAAACTAACCACAAAAATCGCCATTTTTACACATTTGAAAATAATTTCTGACGAGGACGCATCACAGACCGTCTGAAACGCGCGTAAACGATTTCAATGACTTAAAAACATTATTACAATGATCCAAACATAATTCTCAATGAAAAACCGAGACACGGAATAATAAAATAATGTTAAAAAATACATATTGTTGGTGACTACTCCCTTATTTAAATATATATATATATATATATATATATATATATATATATATATATATATATATGGCACAATCCCATTGATACATCGGTTCTCACCAGATCATCGAAGTTAAGTAACGATGAGTTTGGCCAGTATCAGATGAGTGACAATTTGGGAAGGCTAGGCTAATGCGCTGAGACATTAAAATTTCCAGGTTGGTATCTCTAGGGGCGTGTTTAATTCATTGGGAGAGATGCATCCCCGGTATTCGTTAAGGCATGCACCTAGGAGAAAAATAATTCTGTTATAAAACCTGAGGTCTAGTATATGCTCTATCTTGTGGCAGCCATTGTACCGACAGAGATTAACATTTGTACTAAAAAGTGTGGCTGGTTTTGTGCAAAACGTTCACCACTATAAGCAAATCATTTGTGTGTATTTCCGGAAAAACTTAGTTGTTGTGGCAGGGTTCATATGTCAAAATCGACCATAGGGTTAATCACCACAGACACAGACACAGACACAGACACACAAACACACACATACACATTATATATATATATATATATATATATATATATATATATATATATATATATATATATATATGCTTTTAGATCGTATAAAATTTACCGGAATATATTAATAAAGGAAATCCAAAACTATATATATATATATTTAATGTAAATATATAAAGTAACTAGACTACCCGTGACCTGTTGGGTCATTATGTTAGATTAGCCATGGAATTTTAATGCCCATCACAAAAACTGGCTTGGATTCTCTACTTACACAGATGCAGCAGGCAGCAGAACTTATAGCTTCTCTATATCTCACTCCCTATAACAAATTGTTACTTTTTCAACCCGTTTCCCTGACCAGGAAGAACAACACGCATCACTTTTAGATCTGTTTTTGACCACAGTTCCTGATGATTGTATAACGGATGCTGACAGCCCACTGTGGAACGCTGATCATGCAGTGATAATGGTTGAAATCGCCCTAAACTCTAGAGCCAAAACTTAAGAGCCAGTGCTCAAAACAACGAGATATTATAAAAGGGCTGACTGGGAAGCCATCAGAGATCTTATCAGAGATGCTCCATGGGGAAATATTTTTTCTCTTCCTGCTGAACAGTGTGCAAACGAGACCACTGAATTGTTCCAAACTGCAATCGAAGCGCATGTTCCCATGTGGAAATTTTATAGCAAGCCCCCCCTCTCCCCAATGGTTTACTTCGACTTGCGCAACTGCCATTGCTCAAAGGCAGCATGCATACCGCAGATTATATCGACATGAGTCCAGTTCCAACAGACAGAAGTACATAGAAGCTAGAAGTAAGGTTAAGAAAGAAATAGCGACAGCTAAGAGAGAATTTATGGAAACCACTAAAAAACGCATCGAAGCACAAAAACTAGGAACTCGTGACTTCTGGAAAATCTACAACAGTGCAGTAAATAATGGGCAATCAACAAAACTGGAAAACTGCTTCTGTGGTACCAGTATTCAAGAATTCTGGCGAAAGAACTGACCCATTAAATTATCGCCCCATTAACCTCCTCCCACTTTTCGCCAAAATATTTGAGACCTTAATTAACCATGCTCTAGTCCATCACCTTACAGATGCTAAGCTTCTGACTGACAAACAATATGGATTTAGACAAGCCCGTTCCACAGCAGACATCCTAACTGGTATCTCAGAACGTATATACCATTCACTGGACAAAGCGGAGGATGGCAGAGCGGTAGCTCTAGATATATCTAAGGCTTTTGACAGGGTATGGCATGAGGGTCTCCTCAGGAATATTAGATCATACGATATTACTAGTAGAATACTTAACATAATTAATCCTTCTTAGATAAGAGAAAAATCCAGGTTGTCCTTGAAGGTCGTACATCTAAACAATATGATATAAATGCGGGAGTGCCCCAGGGGTCTATCCTTGGACCTCTACTGTTCCTGATATTCATAAATGACCTCCTCGACAAAATTTCTTCTGAGATGGTTATATATGCTGATGACACCACACTCTATAACAGACACGACAGGAAAACAAATGAACACATATCTAAAGAAATGGCAGAAACACTAGAAGATGACCTCCAATCTGTAGTGGAATGGGGACAAAAATTGATGGTCACATTCAATGCCGCCAAGACTAAACTAGTTTCATTCAATAATTACAAGAAACCTTCTCTACCACCTATAGCAATGGCTAACGACTCTTTATCTGAGAGTACGTCTTTCAAGCTTCTTGGCCTAACGTTCACAGGAAACATGATTTGGAACAATTACGTCGAGGGCATTGCCAGGGCCGCTGCAAGAAAGGTGGGCTCTCTCTACCGTGCTAGAAAACTACTAATACCCGAAAGTATCCTGTACCTCTACAAGGCAACCATTCGCCCATGTATGGAGTATTGCTGTCATATTTGGGCTGGTGCATCTGCTACTAGTCTCTCGATCCTTGACAAGGTTCAAAAGAACTGACATCTAAGCTTCAGCCTTTGTCCCATCGACGAAACGTTGCATCCCTCTGCCTGTTCTACAAGTATTATAATGGTGAATGCTCTGACGAACTGCAAGCACTTGTGCCCCCACGACGTAAACACCCTCGACAGACCCGACAGGCTGCAAAATCCCACCACCATACTGTAGAAATCCCTAGATGTAAAAGATCTTTCTACTCCAGTAGTGTCTTCCCCAGAACCGCTAGACTTTGGAATTCCATTCCAGGTCCCTGCTTCCCCAACTGTACTGACGGGCAGAAGTTCAAGTGCAACGTGAACCAACATCTTGCTGCCCAAATCCCTACATAGTACTCCAGTAGTTGTTGCCCCTGTTAGTAGCCCCCTACACCAAAGTAGCAATGTGTGAAAATGTAATAATAAAAAAAAAGAATTAATGTATGAGCGTAACACTTGTGACGTAAAGAAAATAGTTTTTTGTGACATAACAAACATTTCTATGAAAGTATATTAAAATGAAAAAAGAATATACATAGATTTCTATGAGTCGTTCTGTTTATAATTGTTACTTTAAAAAAAACAACTTACAGCCATTGAATTATAAGTGGTTTGCCATACTTATAGGTAAAAGCGCACTGAACGGATACCGTAATACTTCAAGTTAAATTCAAATTTTGATATATCTTTTTTTAAATGCAATTGTTAGTTGAAAGTACAGAATAGTTAAAAACATTCTCCCCATGTTAAGAATTGCTTTTTAAATAGAAAATGAAAATAAAATGTAAGTTTTTTCATTTATTTTAAACAAACATTCATGACCCATAAGTCAAATATTTAATTTATGCTAATAATAAGGTCAATAAAACTAATTAAGACAATGTGGAAATGAACGATTATCCTTGAGTGGCCTCTGGGCCTTGATAATGTGGTGATGCCTATGTAAAAAAAAAAAAAGCAGAAAGTATTAACAATTGTTTATTTGGATAATTTAAGCACGAAAAAAAACAAGCAAACAAAAAAAAAACAATTGGGACGCCGAAAACGTACACAGTAAAACAATACGTTTTATTGTGTTGATTATTTATTTGTAAAAAAATATTTTAGGGGTTATTTATTTATGTTAGTAGTGTAGAAGAAAATGTATAAATGTTTTTAAGAAAGGTGTATTAAAAATGGAGAATAAATTTAAAAAAAAGGAAGAACGTGGGTAAATCGCCGTTGTAAAATGCTCTTATAGTTGTCAACGGGTCAAAGTCGCTTTATTTGTAAGAAAATTGCAACAGTATAGTTATATACTGAATAGGTGCAAAACATCCCCACCCTTCCCATGCTAAATAATAATTTATAAATAATAACGCTAATATTTCAGTCCGCAGGTCAAATTCTGCAAAAGTAGCAACTTGTGATTATTTGTTTACGCTGTTATGGGTTTATGTTTATGTACACATGCGCAACCGGAAGTCCTAAACCGGATGTGTGGTTACAACACTCATTACCAGGCCATTTGAGTTTTATAATTATATAGATCATAATTGTATGGGGGCGATAAGTAGTCTAATTGATTAATTTTAATCTTATAAATACAACATTAGTAAAATAAAAAAATATATATCCATCTTGAATATGGAGACAGGGACAAATCTCACAGGTAAGGAAGACATTTTTATAACATGAATAGGTTAGTCAAATTAATCATTAACAGTTAACTAGATCCAATATCTGGAACATTTTTATTCTTGTGATTAAAGGAGGTGGTGTTTGATCAACACTGCTGGGAAGCCATGATTTCATATGCTGTTTTGTTTTTAAATCCTCGAAATAGTGTTTCATGGTAAACAACTGCTGATCCCTTAAATTAACATTAGGACTATTATGAATTAAAGAGAGCATATTTATGCAGTGATTTCAGGTGATTAAATGACTTACTGACTAAATAGTTTTCCAACGAATGATAAAAATATATAGAAATTAAATAATTTTTTTTTATATAGTTTAAAGGTTAAAAACCTTCCAAGACTATATATATATATATATATATATATATATATATATATATATATATATATATATATATATATATATATAACTACTTAATTTACTTACCTAAAATTAATATACGAAAGTATAGATCTATGCGTAAACTTTATTTACTTCAAAAATCCTCAATACGTAGGTAGAGCTAGTTAGTAAGTTATAAAATGTATATAACGATAAAGCTACACTGAATATTCGCGTTTCATCCACTCTAGGACTCTTCAGGCTTCTATAAAACACATGCTTGAAGAGTCCTAGAGTGGATGAAACGCAGAATATTCAGTGTAGCTTAATCGCCATATACATTTTATAGCTTACTATATATGCTATTATTATTACTATTATATATATATATATATATTATTATATTACTATTATATTACTATTGTATATTATTATTATATTACTATTACTATTATATTACTATAATATTACTATTACTATATTACTATTACTATTATATTACTATTATATATATATTAATATTATATTACTATTATATTACTATTGTATATTATTATTATATTACTATTACTATTATATTACTATAATATTACTATTACTATATTACTATTACTATTATATTACTATTATATATATATTATTATTATATTACTATTATATTACTATTGTATATTATTATTATATTACTATTACTATTATATTACTATAATATTACTATTACTATATTACTATTACTATTATATTACTATTATATTACTATTATATATATATTATTATATTACTATTATATTACTATTATATTACTATATATACTATTATTATTACTAATATATATATATATATATTATTACTATTATATACACTTGTGCCCGATATTATTCATACCCCCTCTTGAAAATTGAGTTTATTAGGTGTAACTTTGTAAGAATTTATTGTTTACGTCCATATTGATACATATTCTTAATAAACCTCTTCTGATAATTTTCGTCATTTTAAAATCTCGGGATACTTGTAATAAAAGAAATATACAGCTATTTATAAAATCTGCAATGTTCAAAAATAATCATACCCCCTTATTTTTTCAGTATTAATCGAGTTTCTGACTGTTTGTTTCCTGTTTGATTCTTATTTTGAATGCTTTTATACAACCTTTGATTAATTTCATTTCGTTTTTTGCATTTTTCAGAAATTAAAATGATATCAACTGAAAACCAAAAAAAAGAATAAAAATTATTAGAATGGGGAAGAAAAAAGAGCTTAGTAATGATCTTAGGACTAAAATTGTGAATTCACATAAGGATGGTTTAGGTTACAAGTCAATTTCCAAGAAATTTGAGGTCCCTACAGCAACAGTACAGAGCATCATCAAAAAATTCCAGAGCCACCACACAACAAACAACTTGATTGGTAGAGGAAGGAAAAGGAAACTGTCTGCTAGAGCCACCAGGAATATTTTAAGAAGTGTTAATGCAAATCCAACCACCACTACTAAGGACATTTTAGAAAATCTGGAGTCTTCTGGCATAAAAATATCAAGGCAAACATTGCAAAGGACTCTGCATGAAAATGGTCTGAAAGGAAGAAGACCAAGAAGGACTCCATTGCACACCGGAAAACGCCTTGCAGCACGTCTAAAGTTTGCTAGGACCCATGTGAATTCTCCAGAGTCCGTTTTCTCAAGTATTTTGTGGACTGACGAAACAAAAATTGAATTGTTTGGCCATATGGATGCTTCTTACGTTTGGAGGAAGAAAGGAGAAGCTTACAACCCAAAGAACACCATACCCACGGTGAAACATGGTGGTGGTAGCCTAATGTTTTGGGGCTCCTTTTCGGCTAGTGGTCCAGGTAGTTTGGTCAAGATAGATGGAACCATGAAGAAGGAGCAATATTTGGAGATACTCCAGAAAAACATTAGACAGGATGCGGAGAAGCTCCATTTAGGACCAAACTGGGTCCTTCAACAGGATAATGATCCAAAACATACTGCCAAAATAGTCAAGAAATGGTTTGAGGATAATCACATTAATGTTTTGGAATGGCCTAGCCAGAGTCCTGACCTGAACCCTATCGAAAACCTCTGGCACATATTGAAAACTGAGGTTAAAAAGCGGAAACCTAGAAATTTGAGGGATTAAGAGAACTACTGCATTGAAGAATGGTCAAAAATCAGTGTTGATGATTGTAAAAACCTTGTTGATAAATATCCAAAACGGTTACAGGCAGTTATTAAGAATAAAGGGCATGCTATTGACTATTAGTAAGAGAGGTATGAATAATTTTGAACTAGTGCCATTATTGTTTTTCTTAGTATAATGCTTCAAACTTGCATAATTTATTTATTTGTTGAGTTTAAATTAAATGCTTATGCTTGATTTATTGTTTGAAATCCCTTTAATATTGTCTATCTTCTGGTTTGAGCAATATTCTTATAGAAATCTCAAAGATCCGAGGGGTATGAATAATATCGGGCACAAGTGTATATATATATATATATATATATAAGGCTGAGAAGAAAGTTCTTGCAGAATTTTAAAATTTTTATTTCAAATGATGTATTTAAAAAAGTTTTCTTTGTAATCTATTTACTTACCATATCATTCTAAACAGCGTTTCCACTCTATCTAATCGTTTACATTACAATTGTTTTAAAACAAGTTTTTCTTCTTTTCAGAACGTTGAATACAGGATCACTACTATCACTACTTGTGACACTACTATCTATGTTAGCACATCTAAGACCGTAAACGGCCAAGTTCTCTCCGATTCTCTCTCCTCTGATATTGAACAAGTGGTTCAATGGAGAAAGAGGTGGCTTGTTACTTTTAGTGCATCTAAAACCAAGCTTTTATCTTTACATCATCAACGCTCTGATCCCCATCTGGCATCAATTGAAATGAATGGCCCTCGTCTTGGGGAGGCCTCATATTTTGACAAGCTTCTGGGCTTTACTTTTATTCCTGATATTAAATGGAACACATACATTAAATCCGTTGCCAAAGTCGCTGGAAAAATGGTGGGATCATTCTATCGATCCAGTAGATATCTCACTGCTGATGCAATTCTCTATCTATATAAGAGCCAGGTACATCCGAGGATGGAGTGCTGTTGCCACATTTAGGCAGGAGCTGCTAGAAAGGACTTATCCTGCCTTGATAGAGTTCAAAATAGACTTCGTAGCCTCGTAGGCGATGTCCTTTTCTCTTCCCTGCAATCTCTATCCCACAGAAGAGATGTTGCGAGTTTTTCTCTGCTTTATCGTTATTTTCATGGCAAATGCTCGACTGAGCTCACGTCTATGGTCCCCCCTCACCAAACTTTCACAAGAAACACCCGTCTAGCGGATTGTGACTTGTTATTGAAAGCGGATTCTTTACAACAACTGACAACACACAGTTACTTAGTTAGACGCACATAAAGCTCAACATTTCCCGAAGTCAAAGTTGCACCAAAAGAAGGTCATGCCGACTGTTTTGTGGTTTGCGACCGGTCTCATCCATTACTGTTTTTTTAATGCAGTCTAAATCATTACGGCAGAGAAGTACCGTCAACAAATTGATGAAATGCATCAGAAACTTCGACAACAACACCCAGCATTAGACAACAGAAAAGGCCCAATCTTCCTCCACGACAATGCCTGACCGCACCTTGCTAAACCGATCCTGCAGAAGTTGAACGAATTTCGCAACGAAACTTTTCCTCATCTGCCATAGTCTTCATATCTCTTACTTCAGCGACTTTATTGTCAACAGAACGCAAGGTATTTTTTACGTTACTGGCATAAATCCAATTGTTTTGCGTTGGCAAAAGTGTGTTAATTTTGATGGTGATTATTTCAATCAATAAATTTTTGTTTGAGCCGATGTATGTCCATTAACTTTTTTGGCAACTTTTTCCCCCACTTTTCAACCAAATATAAAATCATAACATTCAGTGTAAAAACCACAAGTATGACGTTTCATGTGTCTAAAAATTAGTCTCGGCTGTTTAGAATTTATAGTTAATGTTACTCATATCACAAGGTGTTCCAAAATGTTTGACTCCATTTTGTAGGCCAATAATTTTGACAATTTTTGTTAGAATGACCTCAAATTTTCACACGTTGTGTAGAAATGTTTCAAGTTTTTGTTTATAACGTTTGGCATTTTTATCTTTTCAGATTAAGAAATGCCGTTTACTTCAAATGAAAAGGCATTTTGCGTGTTAGTGTATGCTCGGACTCAGTCACCGAAGACAATGCAACGTGCCTTCTGCACAAATTTTGCAAAGAAGGCACCAACTACAAAATAAATTAGGACTTGGCACCAAAAATTTCAAGCAAAGGGCTGCTTATGCATACATAAATCGCTAGGCCGGACATTAAAATTAGCAGAGACAGTGGAGCAGGTTGGTGAAGACTTCCTGCGTAATCCTCGGAAGAATGTTAGAAGAGCAAGTGTGGAAACCCACATTCCATAAACAAAATTTTGGCAGATTTTGAGGAAACGATTGCGATTTAAACCTTACAAGTTGCAACTCGTTCAGGAAGGTGATAAACGAAAACGCAAAATGTGTTTAGTTTTATTAAGATCCATCAAGTAGTTTCTGGAATATGGGCATTTAGAATGGGCTCAACCATTTTGGAACACCCTGTATATAAAATTCTGTGCTAAATCTCAAAAGGCCAATCGTCACTCGTGTTGCTTCTCTAAGTCGTATTTCTTTTAATCATTAGTCTCTGTCTATATTCTTACTTGTCCGTGACAGATGATTTACATTTTTCCTCCATATGTGGTCAGCCATATCAGACTCTTCAATATTTCGACACATTACAGCTTGCAGGTGTTAATCAAGCTTTACTACGGCTTTTTGATTCTGAAATTCATACTAGCAAAGATAAAAGCTCTAAGTTTTAATCACATGTATGCAACAGTCTGCGTTAGGTAAAAAGTGACAAATCCTAGTAAGTAAAAGAGCAAACTAGATAAGTTTGAAAATGATATTTGGAAAAGGTTAGAATCGAATCCAGTAGGCAAGTGTTAAACAGATAATAGATATTTAATTTAGGAATGCCGTTGATTGTTCATTCTTTTAGAAATAACATGTTAAATATGCCAGTTAAAAGAATGGACAATACGAGTTTTGAATGAATGATAAAAAATAGGTTAAAAACGATACAATTCAATTTAGGAATTTCTTTGTTTACCAGAGGTGTGTAGATTCATGTGTAAAGCGCACGTGTAATTTGAAACGTGAGGAAGTCACATTGTTTGGCCACGCCTCTGATGTCATCAAGAAAGGATATTACCAAAATATTGAGACAGGGTTCGAAGTTAGAGAGAGTCAGATTCGCAGATGAGCGTCGAAGAGCGACAGTGAGAGCTGATGCACATGCGAGAAAAAGGGGGATCATGTAGTCGTAAAAGCTTGAATCCCTGACCATCTTCAATCATCCAGCTGGTATGAATAAAGAATCATCTATATTTGTGAACTCTTTCGTCATTCCACCAAAAGGAAAAGGTAAATGTGTTTTGTCTATCATCTTGTAAAAAAACTTTGTATAAGTCCCTTCAAGTATTATGTGTCCCCCCCGCCATCATCAATAATGTATCCCTTCCTCTGAAGAGTTACAAGAACTGTACACATCATATATCTCAGTCTCTTATAAAATGTATCCTGTCAGCTATCTAAACACACGACGATGTATATGTACATCCACCCACACACAGTGAGATACGGTTTCAATATGTCAACACAGCAATATACACTCTCTCGATATATGTTCTCTGCAATATACGCACGCTGATATATACAAACACAACGTAACATCTGAAGGTTGTAGGTTTAATCCTCAGTAAGGACAAGACCAATAATACAATAACGAGGTACTTAAAACTTCTACTTGAATATAGCTGAAAGAAGGATAACAATCTATTCCCGCAAATTAAATAAAGGAATCTGTTAGAAATTTCATACAGATTCCCGAGTTCAGCTAGAGGAATATGTAGACGATAAGAGTTTACATCAGTCGAGAAATAGTGAGAATAACCCTCAAAATTAAAACAGTAGTCCGATTAATCCAAATAATGCAAATTATCATTTCCCATCTAAAAAATGTCGACATGCAAACATTTATGTTAATTAAAACCATACAATGCGCCACTTTTGGTTTACCATAAAAAGCCATTCACAAAATGCTCGATTATGCAGACTAAAACTTTGCTTTGGATCAATTTGTCATGCTGGGAACGTTCAACCTGTGACAGGAAGCAAGGTTCAGACATAAAAGGGTTAAACTTGATAGAGGTCAACGAATGGCCGTAGTAGTACTTGTTTGAAAAGCCAACGGCGAAGTAGAAAGCGATGATCAAATATTTATGTAATTTCTCCTACTGACCACTTCCCAGTGAACCGGACTCGTAGGTCAAATCGTAATTAGCTGTGATGAATGTCGAGCAAGTGTAAAGTGTTCAAGAGACTGGACAAAGGTCAAACCCCATTTTAAAGGGGGATTAGATAGAAATTGCTATACGAAACCACACACGCCCTAACTATCTATCTACCTGTCAAATTATCCATCGATCTACCTATCTATCTCTATTTATTTATCTATTTAGGTACCTACAAATCTATCTATTATCAGTATTATTATACTAAATTGAAAAAGCAATTAAAACCGACAATTGAATTGCCCGGGCTTAATATATAAAACAAAAACCATTTATGCAAATTTCGACTTTATTTACAACTACGTCTAGGATTAGCAACTGATTCTTACGTTTTCCTAAGGTTTTGACATAGTTTTTGGAATACGATCGGCCTTTGATTCTAAGTCACCCTTTAATTGACATGAAATTTTGAGTTAGTGGCATTTTAAAAGTAATAATACGTGTGCATATGATATGCGTATGTTTGGTAAAATCATCAAATTGAATTCATGTTTATAAATCATAAAATATGCATTGTAAACAACGGGGGCATATAATTATTTGCGTTTCCAAACTTTACTTTTTACAGCGATGGGTATCACTGAAAGATCCAAAGACAAATGGCACGGAAAATTTCTTTTTTATTGCTTTTATTGTACTTATATAATGTAGGTATTTAATAATTATCATAGTAAATAATTATATATATATATATATATATATATATATATATATATATATATATATAAAACTAGATCCAATACAACAAATTGTTCATGTGTTTTGAGAGAGACGGTGTTTGACCATCACTGCTGAGGAGCCAGGATTTGATATACTGTTTTGTTTTTAAATCCCTGAAAAAGCAATTCATGACAAACAACTGATGATCTCTACAAACATTGGTACTATTTTTTGTTCATGTTGAGTTATACAGGGAATTAATTGACTTACTAACAAAATAATTTTCAAACAAACGACATTTTTTAATATAGTTTTAAAGGTTTAAATGAACTTCCAAAGACTATATATATATATATATATATATGTATATATATATATATATATATATATATATATATATATATATATATATATATATATATATATATATATTATCCCTTTTTAACCCTAAACAAGGCACAATGATGTAGGGGACATAAATTGCAAGGATACTATGTAGGGAGTTGAGCAGGAAGATGTCCGTTCTCATTACACTTGAACTTTTGCATGTCAGTACAGTTGGGAAAGCAGGAACTCGGAAGTGAGTAAGTCTAGCAGTTCTGGCGAAGAAACTATTAGTGTAGAAGGCTTTCTTACGCCTAGCGATCTATACTGTGTAGGAATGGGATTTCGCTGATTGTCGAGTTTTTCAGGCGTAAGTAGCTTTCGAGCACGGTAGAGAGAGCCCATATTCTTCACAGAAGCCTTGGCAATGCTCGTAGTGTATATGTTCCAGCTCATCTTTCCTGTGAACGTTAGGCCGAGGAGTTTGAAAAAGTACTTTCAGGTAATGTATCTTTAGTCATAGTTGTTGGTGGTTTAGAAAGTTTCTTATACTTATTGAAGGAAACAAACTTGGCAGCATTGAATGTGACCATCAATTTTTGTCACATTTCCACTACAGATTGGAGGTCTTCCTCTAGTGCTTTTGCCATTTCCTTAGATATGTGTTCATTTTTTTTACTCGCGTGCCTGTTATAGAGCATGGTGTCATCAGCAAATATACCCATTCCAGAACCATTATATCAGGGAGGTCATTTATGAATATTAGGAATAATAAAGGTCCAATGATAGACCTCTGAGGCACACCCGCATTTATGCCATATTGATATCGTAAGATCTGATATACCTGAGAAGACCATCGTGCCAAACCCTGTCAAAAGCCTTAGATATATCTAGGGTTACCGCTCTACCCTCACCTGCTTTGCCCAGTGTATGGTATATAGTTCAGAGATTACAGTAAGGATTTCTGCTGTAGAACTAGCTCGTTTAAATCTAGAGTTTGGTTAATTATGGAGTCAAATATTTTAGCGAAAAGCGGGAGGAGGCTAATGAGGCGATAATTTACTGGGTCAGTTCTTTCGCAGAATTCTTGTAAACTGTATAACAGTTTTCAAGTAGTCGGGAAAGCAAGATTCGTTAAAGCATTTAAAGAGGGCTCGAGCAACTTCAGTGGAGCATATTTTTAATAGCACATCCGGAATGAGATCGGATCCACATGCTTTTGAGATGTCTACATAATTATTTCCACAGGCAAACAACGGCTCAGCTCTGTCAGATGCTCTTGTGAGCTGCGACGTTGTTTGTCTGTGGATATATATATATATATATATATATATATATATATATATATATATATATATATGTGTGTGTGTGTGTGTGTATATGTGTGCGTGTCTTACATGGAAAGGCTGTCCCCTTTCCATGCAAATAGAAAAATATTAAGTAAGTGAAAATGAGATTAGGATGAGCCTAGAATCGAACCCTGTAGGCAAAGTTAAGAAATGGAAGTTGATAAATTAATGATATTGTTAATTCTTTTGGAAATCTGAATATTACATAAAGTAATGAACAATAAAAATACGAATATATTGTTAAAAAATAGGTTAGGTTAAAAATAGGAGGTTAGGAGAGGATTCCTTTGTTTGCAGAAATGTGTTTTGGACAAACATACATAGTCACGTGAAATTATTCACGTTTGAAAAACACACTTCTGACGTAATAGACAAAGGATATTTCTCCATATTATGGGTTCGAATTTAGGTCAGCTAGTCAGTCAGACAGTTAGTCAGTCATCACGACGATCGTTGTATTCTGTTATGCATGTCATCGTGATATATGTGTCCCCATCATTTCCTTAAATATGAACCCCCACTACACAACATTATATATATATATATATATATATATATAAGAGCAAATAGTTAGTAAAACATGTTAAAAACAGTTTGAAAAAGAGTTAAAACATATTTAATCTGAAAAGGAAACACTTAATGACGGTAAAATTCAAAAATATAAATCCAAGAAAGTTAATTAAATTGTCATTCGCACAAGTAAAATCCAAGGAAATCGCGTAATTGAAAGATGGTCCAAAATAATCCAAAAGGCCGAAATCCGTGGAATAATTCACAAATATGTACAAGGAAAAGGGGGAAAATTCCAATAATATTAATAAAAGAAAAATAAGATATGCGTTTAACACGGCTGCCGAGACAAAGTGTAATTAAGAAAAATCAGTGAAGAAGACGAGGAAAAAAGATGAAATGGTGATAGAATTAAATATAAAATAAAGAAGCATGTGTCAAAATGATCCAGACAAGATGACGTTAAAAAGCGCGAAAAATATAGGGCAAAAAAGAGGTCAACTGAAATGTACAGGTTATTACTTAAGGAAATGTCAGTAAGAGTTAATAAAATACACTAAATGGAATAAATAAATAAATAAATTAATAAAAAAAAATTTCCTTGGATTTTACTTGTGCGAATGGAAATTTAGTTAACACTCAACCAAACACTTCCACCAATTTTGGATCTAAAGACTTGAAATTTTAGATGTAGGTTAGTTGGACATTGATCAATTTTTTCCATTTGATTTGAGCCAAATTGAGGTCAAAATTGGGGTCAAAGTTTTAAAAAATTACTTTTGCTGTCTCTATCAAATTACTCAACTAATTTTTGCTGTAAACATTTGAAATTTTACATAATGTGTATTCAGACAAGGTGCACACTTTTTAATCTGTTTTTGGACGATATTTTGGCTGCCAAGTGGACAAAGTTCGAAATATTTGACCTTTGCGATCCCTAACAAACTATTTAGCCAATTTTTGACCTATTTTGGAGCATTTGAAATTTTACATAAAGGGTATTCAGATATGTAGCAAACTTTTTAATCAGTTTTTGGGCAAAGATTTGACTGTCAAGAGGTCAGAGTTGAAAGAGTTGACCTTTGACTGTTTTACCAAACTCTTCCGACAATTTTTGGTATAAACACTTGAAATTTTAGATCTATATTACCTGAACATGAGTCAAATTGTTTAATATATATATATATATATATATATATATATATATATATATATATATATATATATATATATGCACATAAAGTTATGAACAGTACGTAGGGCCTGAACAAAGCCGGGCTGAACTGTTAGTAGATATATATAAATGGGTTTATAAGTGTGTTTGTACATCTTCGCTAAATCCAGAAAAACAAAAACAAAACAAAATCCTGCAGATTGTATTGTCTTCATCGACATTTCTTCGAAGATAGAATATATAACATTTTTTAAAAATTATTAATTTAAGGAGTTTGTAATAGTAAATTATTCGTTCGAGGGAGTCAACTATTATTGTACTTTCGTATATTTATTCCATGTGAGCATTTGTAGTAATCCAATAGTTGGAATCTATATATATATATATATATATATATATATATATACATATATTTTGATAATTATGTTTCAGTTTGAAGAAATATGGTATAATAAAATTATGGGGTGTTCGTTCGCGCCATACCTCCATAGAATGGAAATATGTCAAAAAGTTTAACAAGGTTTTTTAATATAAGATCCACAGAATATTATGATAAGTGTTTTTTAATTAAGATCCACAGAATATTATGATAAGTGTTTCAGTGTGAACAAATAAGGTATAGTAATGGAGTTTATCTATTTTATTTTTACTTTCATCATATTTTGCTTTGGTTTTGATATCCCCTAATTCGAAGCTATCTCTTTACAACCGTTCCTTTTCATAACCTATCATACTTTAATAAATCAGAGTCCATTTTCTGCAGGCTGTTTTTGAACCCAGTCAACGACGGGTACTTTTGCTAGTATATATATATATATATATATATATATATATATATATATATATATATATATATATATATACCTGTACCTCTATACCTCTATAAGGTCACCATTCGCCCATGTATGGAGTATTGTTGTCACATTTGGTGCATCTGCTGTTGTCACATTTGGTGCATCTGCTGCTAGTCTCTCTGCCTGTTCTACAAGTATTTTAATGGTGAATGCTCTGACGAACTGCAGACACTTGTGTCTCCACGACGTAGACACCCTCGACAAACCCGACAAGCAGCTAAATCCCACCCCCACACAGTAGATATCTCTAGATGTAAAAGATCTTTCTACTCCAGTAGTTTCTTCCCCAGAACCGCTAGACTCTGGAATTGACATGCAGAACCGCTAGACTCTGGAATTGACATGCAGAATTTCAAGTGTAACATGAACCGATATCTTGTTGCCCAAATCCCAACATAGTGCCCCAGCAATTGCTGCCCCTGATAGTAGCCCCCTACACCAAAATGGCAATGTGCCTTGTTTGGGGTGAAAATGTAAAAATAATAATAATAATAATAATAATAATATATATATATATATATATATATATATATATATATATATATAACTCAAATGACCTTGTAACGATGTATATAACTCACTTTCCGGTTTACAACATCCGGTTGCGCATGCGCTTATGGTTTGCGCACTGAAATATTAACGTTATTATTTCGAAATTATTATTTAATATGGGAAGAGTGGGATTTAAAATAACTGAAACGTAAAACAGAAATGAACGATGTAAAAAAAAAGTAGATATATCGAAATTTGAATTTAACTATAATAAGTATTATGGTATCTGTTCAGTGCACATTTATCTATAAGTATGGCCAATCAGTAACAGTAATTTTTTTTTTCAAAAATAATCAATTATAATAAACAAAACGACTCATAGAAATCTATCTATATTCTCTTTTCATTTTAATATACTTTCATAGAAATGTTTCTGTTATGTAAAAAAAAAAACATTTTCTTTACGTCACAAGTGCCACGCTAATACATGAATTCCATAGCTAATATAACATATTGACCAAACGGGTCACGAGTAGTCTAGTTTATATATATATATATATATATATATATATATATATATATATATATATATATATATATATATATATATATATAGATAGATAGATAGATAGATAGATAGATAGACATAACTATACATGCTAGATGTCACTTTATGAATTAAGTAATGTTTGAAAAGACTTCATTGCACTAGTTCTAATTAGCCATAATTTTCAAATAACTTCTCAATTGATTCATGTTTTCCTAACTTTCTATCTCCACCTCTCACACTCATTAACGGTATAATGTTTAGCCTCTTGATCTTATTCCATACAATATTTACCATAACTACTTCGGCCTAGGAATATTTACTAATTGATGTCTAGTAGCAATTGTTAGATTTTTACAAAATCGGGAGTATTTTGATTTTCACGAGTCCCCTACCTCTTTATCCCTTTCCACAAAACAGAATTAAACTAATTATCATCCATATTACACTCTTACACTTAGAAACTGTGTTTCAAGATTCATAATGAATTCATAATGATCCTTTAATTAGTTAAGGAACGAATGCTATACATATAAATATATAAACATGCATACGTATCCCTAACTTCGATCATGCAAGAGAAAAAAATAATATAATGTGTATGTGTGTGTTTGTGTGTGCGTGTTCAACCAGGATAATTTCCTGTAACCTTCCTCAACAAGAAGCTGGTTATAGAATACCGACCCTTGACCCGAGGGATCTCTGCATTTCCGCGTGAATGCATATTGTATTTGCTTCGGGGGGGAAAATGCCTGCCACTCGCGTTCCAATTGGAATATTTCCCAAAATAAAACATCCATCCAAATATTTCCACGAAACACAGAAGCTGTCAAAAGACAAAAGAACAAATACTCTTGAGATGCGTCCGTGCAATGTACGAATGTAGTGATGGGAACTTTATTTAAAACTAAACCGTGACAGACTTATGCAGACACATCTTACGCATATTATTGGACGGATCCACCGACGCTTCTCAAATGAAGATACGTTCCTTCAGTTGTAAACTCCCTTCCTATCATTCCAACGAAAACAAAGTTTATTATGAAACAAATATCATTTCCTAGTTAAATAACTACAGTAATTACTAAAATATATAACTTAATCATATTCGATGAATTAAGGAATATTCAAAATATGATAATAGTAGAAAAAAACACTATAATAAACTAATTTTATAATTATAAATATATTTGGAGGGAATATTATTCCTCTAAACTTATTTTAGAAGATACATTTAAAATCATGACGCGCAATTACTATTTAGTTGTTCATGAGGTTATTCTCATTTAATAGAGTGATAGAGAAAGGGCAAGTTGTCATCTGAGTCGATTACTAGTACTTGAATAAGTAAAAATTAATTAACTCCCTTCGCGATCACTATTATATGAGTAAGCAATAAATGAGTCCTCGTCCCCAGAAATCACTTTTGATTAAATAATTAAAACATGATTTGTCTCCCCTTACGATTGCTAATGCTTGAATCATATTAACATATGTTGATTTAATCTTGTGCAAGATATACCTTAAAAATGCATCATTTATTACCATTTAGGAGTTTCAGCATTAGGTTAGGTATAAACCCGTTAATCAGTACATTTTCTCTATGTTTGTTACCTCCAATTTGACCAGATTGCGTACTGACATGAGCATTCCATGATAGTGTCCTAATCCTTATTTTTTAAGCCTTATTTTGTAAAATCGTGCATATGAGTGAGTGGGAAAATATCATCAGCAGCGATTGCGAAAAGATTAGCAGAAGGTACAGCAGTAGCCGAAAAACGCACATATGCAAATTAGAGAGTGTGCATGAGTTGGCGCGAGTCGGCGCAGTTTACATCACAAAAAAAAGCAAAAAAGGACACCATGTTCATGGGGAGAAATTCAACGTCGAAGAAAATGGACGTGTAAAGTCGATGACGAGAATGGGCTTGCTGTGGCCGGCACGTGATCGGAAAAATAAGAAAGAGTGCTTCCGAAAAAGATTGACGTATAAGAAATGGCTGTCTACGGTTGACGTATAGTGGAGCAGAAGCGAAAGACTTTTAAACTGGTGTAGAGACAAAGAGAAAGAAAATAGTAATAAATGACTTTTGTTTCGAAAAAAAAAAAAAGAACGAGTCGTATTTATTATTTTTGTTTGTTTGTTCCTGTTCGATAGTGCCGGACAGCGTGGGGTTCTGAGAGAGTTTTGAACTGTAATGAAACACAGTTCGAGCGTTACGGCCATGATACAATTTGGCTAATGAAAAATTATAAGTGGGTATTCTGTTTGTGACACCATCAGAAGATTGGTCTACAAAGCCAACGGGTTCCTTCTATCCAGTTTCTGTTTTTAACAAAGTTTCCTTTTCCCAGATGTATTGCTTTCACCACGCCTCAGGAGCTCGATCTATCCTCTGTAGAATAATCTTCTAGAATATTAGACTGAGGATAACAGGTGTTACACTTTGCTTAAGTGTAACCTGGACCAGTGCAAGGCAAAGGCGTTTATCTTCCTGACATAATACACATACTCGAATATATAAATAGATACAGCGTCTGGTATTCCAAAATTATATATATATATATATATATATATATATATATATATATATATATATATATATACTAGCAGGGGTGCCCGGCGTTGCTCAGGTGTTTGGAGGTGTATGCTGTGCAAAAAAAGCAAAAAAACAAAAAAATGGTTAATTTTTTAAAACTTTGACCCCTATAATGACCCCTTAAATTTTATTGTTTCGGGCTCAAATCACTTTATTAAGTTAGATCCATGTTCAAGGAACATATATCTGAAATTGCAAGTGTCTAGACCCAAAATTGTCGGAGGAGTTTGGTAGAGTTCTTAAAGGTCAAATCGTTGAAATTTGACCCCTTAACAGCCAAATTTCTGGCTGACACCCGTCACATCGATTTTCCCAAATCTCAGTACCCGGTATTTCAAATTTCGAGTCTATAGACTAAAAATTGACAGAGTTATTGCGTAGGGAAATGTACACAGACAGACAGACAGACAGACAGACACGTTCACTTTTATATATATATATATATATATATATATATATATATATATATATATATATATATATATATATATATACTAGCTGAACTCTCGGAATTGCCCGGTCGTAAAATACGCTTAAATACTAAAATTTTGATTTATGCAGATTTCGTAATTATTATACTAGCAGTACCCGCTAGAATGGAATCGTGCCCTCCCCGCGAAAAAAAAACTCCTACCTAGATATTGTGTCACCAATCCCCATCTCCTATATGTATATTGAGCAAGTCCCAGTCATTAAAAAATAAAAAATATCAGCGAGGGTAAAAATATAAAAACTAGATACAATAGTCAGACCAGGTGGGGAGATGTGAAAAAAATAGAAAAAAAAGTAGTAGGGAGGAAGGGAGGCAGGCAGGTTCGAACCTGTATAGCGAATGATGAAAGGAATATGAAAAAAAAAAACATCCATTAAGCTGTCGAAAGAGAGGTAAAGAGAGAGAGAGAGAGAGAGAGAGAGAGAGAGAGAGAGAGAAAGAAAGAAAATATAATTAAATGTGTTTTAATTTATAATTTACAATGTACAAAACTGAACAACAATAATATTTTGGTTTGATTAAATTTTTTTTTATGGTTTTCGGATGCATATGATGATGTGCGGAAACACTGCTTCCTTGTTTATGCGTCTCCACAAGAATTCAATATTTAACTTCATCTTTCATTATTTCTTTTCGAAAACTAAACCAACTTTTTATTTATATTGTTTGATATTATTATTTTATAAAAAACAAACACATATAATCATTTTAAAACTTCATCTTGCATTATTTCTTTTGTTCATGTGTTAAACAACAAGTTTAATTAAATTTTAATCACAGGATGGCATTTTCAATAATCATGTAAATAAAAACACGCTTCTATTTACGATATATATATATATATATATATATATATATATATATATATATATATATATATATATATATATATATATATATATATATATATATATATATATATATATATATATATATATATATATATATATATAAGCGAGATAAGACACTGATAGAATTCAGATGAAAAATCTTGATAGATATTACTTGAAGTAATACTTTCAAGGAGATCCTAGCCAAAAAGGAAAAGCTCAATATTTAAGAATAGAGCAATATATAAGTTTCGTGGTTAAATTTTAAATTCTGAAAAAAAAACAACATATAGAGACATATATTCGATTTAAGAATTTATTGCTTGACAAAAGGAATACATGTTGTTTTTCAGAATTTAAAATTTAACCACGAAACTATCTGTATTACTAAACGGCAAATTTGCCATTTTTTATTTGTGTAAAAGTTCTATTTTTTAAATAAAAGAATTTATTGTTATCAAAAACTCTTAACTCATATTATTTATTTGTTTACTTTTTTTATTACATTTTCACCCCAAACAAGGCACATTGTTGTAGGGGGCTACTATCAGGGACATAATCATCAGACTACTATGTAGGAAGTTGAGCAACAAGATGTCAGTTCACGTTGCACTTGACTTTCTGAATGTCAGTACAGTCGGGGAAGCAGGGACCCGGGAGGTATTTACGTCGAGGGGGGCACAAGTGTTTGCAGTTCGCCAGAGCATTCACTGTTAAAGTACTTATAGAAAAAGGCAAACGGATGTAACATTTCGTCGATGGGACAGAGGCTGAAGTTTAGCTGACAGTTCAGGACCTATCAGACCGGCGACTCTCTTTTGAACCTTGTCTAGGAACGAGAGACTAGTAGCAGATTCACCATCCCAAATATGACAACGATACTCCATACTGGTGGCCTTATAGGGGCATAGGATACTTTCAGGCGTTAATAGCTTTCTATCACGGTAGAGAGAACCCACCTTCTTCGAAGCGGTCCAGGCAATGTTCTCAATGTAATTGTTCAAACTCATCTTTCCTGTGAACGTGAGGCCGAGGAGTTTAAAAGATGTACTTTCAGATAAAGTCATTTGCCATTGCTATTGGTGGTAGGGAAGGTTTCTTGTAATTATTGAAGGAAACAAGTTTAGTCCTGGCAGCATTGAAGATGACCATCAATTTTTGTCCCCATTCCACTACAGATTGGAGGTCATCCTCTAGTGCGTCTGCCATTTCTTCAGATATGTGTTCATTTGTTTTCCTGTCCTGTCTGTTATAGAGCGTGATGTCATCAACATATATAACCATCTCACAAACAATTTTGCCAGGGAGGTCATTTATGAATATTAAGAATAACAAAGGTCTAAGGATAGACCCCTGAGGTACTCCCGAATTTATATCATATTGTTTAAATGTACGACCTTCAAGGACAACCTGGATTTTTCTCTTATCTAAGAAGTATCTAATTATGTTATGTATTCTTCCACTGATGCCGTATGATCTGATTTTCTTGAGAAGACCCTCATGCCATACCCTGTCAAAAGCCTTAAATATATCTATAGCTACCGCTCTACCCTCCCCGATTTGTACAGTGACTGGTATATACGTTCTGAGATTACAGTTCGGATGTCTGCTGTGGAACGGGCTTGCCTTAATCTATTTTGTTTGTCAGCCAGAAGTTTTGCATCTGTAAGGTGATGGACTAGAGCTTAGTTGATTATGGTCTCAAATATTTTGGCGAAAAGTGTGAGGAGGCTAATGGGGCGATAATTTACTGGGTCAGTTCTTTTGCCAGAATTCTTGAAAACTGGCACTACAGAAGAAGTTTTCCAGCAGTCAGGAAAGCAAGATTTCTTAAGGCATTTGTTGTAAAGTTTGGAGAGAACTGGAGCTACTTCAGGGGCGCACTTTTTTAATAGCACAGCCGGGATGAGATCAGGTCTACATGCTTTTGCAGTGTCAAGATTTCTTATGATAGCATGCACATGAGCATGGGTGATTTTCAGATTGCCTAGTGTGGCGTCTGTCTGCAAAGGAAAGTCAGGGAGGGGGTGGTTAGCAGAGTCCAGTGTGGAGTTGGAGGCAAACCGTCTGGCAAGCATGTTAGCCTTCTCAGTTGCTGAGCAAACAACCTCATGATTGTTGGATAGTGGGGGAATTGTCTATTGCCCATTATTTACTACACGGTTGTAAATTTTCCAGAAGTCTCGGGTTCCTAATTTCTGTGCTTCCATACGTTTTTGGGTGGTTTCAGTAAATTCTCTCCTAGCTGTCGCTATTTCTTTCTTACAGTTATTTCTGGCTTCTATGTACTTCTGTCTGTTTGAACTGGACTTATGTCAGTTAAATTTGCGGTACGCATGCTGGCTTTTCGCTATGGCAGCTGCTTTGAACCATTCAGTGGTCTCATTTGCGCAATGTTCAGCAGGAAGTGAAAAGATAGTTTTCCATGGAGCGTCCCTGATGAGGTCCCTGATGGCTTCCCAGTCAGCCTTTTTATAATATCTCGTTGTTTGAAGCAGTGGCTCTTCAGTTTTGGCTCGAGTTTGGGGCGATTTCAACCATTACCACTGCATGATCGGCGTTCCCAAGAGGGCTGTGGGCATTCGTTACACAGTCATCTGGAACTGTGGTCAGAAACAGATCTAGAAGTGATGCATGTTGTTCTTGCTGGTCTGGGAAACGGGTTGGAAATCTAACCATCTGTGATAGGGAATGAGATATAGAGAAGTTATGTGTTGTGGTACCAGCTGCGTCTGTGTAAGTAGAAAATCCAAGCCCGTTGCTGTGGTGGACATTGAAGTCACCAAATACACGCACTTATGCACTAGTGTTGAGGGAAAGTGCTGTAGCTATGCTGTCAGAGACTTTGTTTATTCAGGTAAAGTCCTGGGTCGAGGGAGAGCAGTAGAGAAAATAAAAGTAGCAAATGTTATGTTGCATGTTAAGTCTAAAGCACATAAAGGCTTGATCGTCCGATTCTAGTTTAGTTTTTCTAGTCAAGGGGAGGGTGTTTCCAAGCCCAGGCATATGTCTGTCAGAATCATTACGGCAGAGTGGGAGGTATCCAAGCATGTTAAAGTAGTTAGAGGGGATGGAGGGGTGTAGATTAGTCTCACTTAGTGCTAAGATATCCGGAGTGTTTGTTAGGAGAAATGCTTCAACATCATTTAAATTTGTTCTAAGCCCACGGATGTTCGTAAATGCGAGCCTCAAGGGAGAATGCAGGTTGTTTTAGTTTGAGTTTTGGTCTGGTTTTAGCGTAATTTTTGAATGAAAACGTTCTGTTTACGTTGTGTAAACTCACTCTGTCGCTTTTCCTCTGTGTCTGGCTCTCTCTCTATCTGTCTGTCTGTCTCTTTTCTCTCTCTCTCTCTCTCTCTTTCTCTCTCGGTAAACACATTTAGAGAGAGAGAGAAAGTGAGGAAGAGAGAGAAGAAATTTATTCCCAGTGTATTAAGTAAGCGCTTTATCTATCTATCTATCTATCTATCTATCTATCTATCTATCTATCTATCTATCTATCTATCTATCTATGTTTCGGCCGGTTCGATACCGAGGAGGAATATACACAACACATATATAAATCTGTCTCTCTTCTCTCTCTGTCCTTCTTCTCTCTCTCTTTTTCTCTCTCTCTCTCCGGAAAACACATGTAGAGAGAGAGAGAGAGAGAGAGAGAAAGAGGGAGAGGGAGAGGGAGAGAGAGAGAGAAAGAGAGAGAGAAGCAATTAATTCTCAGCGGCTAAGTAAGCGTGTATCTACAGACGTCATCTTGGATAGCATCTTGATCGTTCGTATTAGTGTATAGGCATGTATACTGGAATAAGGGTTCGTTCTTGTGTGAGCCAATGAGAGTAGCTGGAAGGTTTTCAGGGAGATTTTATTATTTTTCGAATCGGCGGACTGTGCTATGAGTTTATGAATCAGTTACGGGGGGTGAAACCAAAGTATCTGTAGCTGTGTATAACAATCTGCACTGTTTATTGGTTTACTTAAAACATGAATTAATAGATATTACGTTACGCATGCATATTCTTACTGACATCGTTCGACCATCACTTGCCACCTTCCGTTTCTTTATATTTTATAACGTTGGCACCGATTTTCCTCGCTTTAAAAACAAATATAAATGTATGAATACCCTATATATATTAACTATAATAAACTAATAGGGAAATTATTTAAATGAATGTTTAAAAGAATATGTGAATTAGCTAGATCTTTTGCAGATGTATGCAATATATAACAAAGTTATATTTTCTTTTTAAATAAACAGAAAAAGGGATTTTAATATGAATATCAATACACAAAAAAATCATAGTATATATATATATATATATATATATATTGAAAGCACATGGTTGACAACGACATCTTGATGAAAAAATACTGGAAGAATTACCAAGGGAGACGACTGATCAAGTCAGACTTGAAAAAAAAAAAGAATAATGGCTAGGATGGAGGTAAAGAAGACTCCAATCGGACAAGAGATTAGAGTGTAGCCCATCAGACACAAAAATACAGATAGAACAAATTCGATATAACGAAAAAAATGCGCCTGGTCCCAAAGTTTGTGGAGAAAGAAGTCACTGAATACTTCGCGCATTTTGAAAGGATCGTCCTAAACATAAACTGGCCGAGAGAACGCTGGGCACTGTTCTTACAAACAGTGTTAAGCAACAAAACTAAAAAACATTCACGGCACTCCCAGTGGAAGACTGTGCAGATTACGAGACAGAAAAAACGGTATTTTGAAAGGATACGAATTAGTCCCACAAGCTTATTAACAGTAGTTTAGAAACTTGAGAAAAAGCGAGCGGAAATATATGTAGTATTCGTCAAGGTGAAAGAAGGATAGTTTGATCGGTAGTGCAATTCAAAGAATGTGGAGGGTAACTTTGACAACTCATATTAATTGAATAGTTCTAAAACTGTATACCTGATGACATAAGGATGCACCTGGCGTATAAAAAAGCCAAAACACTGCTCAATATAACCACATCGGCGGACGAATACATGTTAACACACAAAAGAAGTAGAGTAAAACCAAAAGAACCCACATATTCGCAGGTTAGGGAGCATTTCACGGTAAAAAGAATGAACCACAATCCGCGGGTGCCCATCAGGAACTCTCTAAGTACAGCTAATCGAACATTACTGGGACGGGAAACGAAGCCCATAGTGTACTTCAACTGCGGGAAGCCGAGTCACATAGCTGCGAAATGCTAAGCGAAGCGATTTACCGAGCTGAAACAGGGTACCGCAGACAAACCATAAGAGGCGATATCTCAAGGAATAGATAAACCATATGGACCTATAATAACAAAAAGGATTAATCGTCCGAGATAAAGAAAGTTGAGGGGAACCCATCAACATTCTCAGGGGTACGAGTCCATCCCAGTCCCTAATGAAAAGAAAACAGATGCCTAAGGAAGCAACGAGAGTCACATGGAAATCGATTACTATTAGAAGAATATGAAATAAATCTATGGCAGTCCCATTATTCAAAGTCAACCTAGTATCAGACTGGGTCTCAGGGGAGGTCACAGTAGGGATAATTGACTAGCTTCCAATGACTGGCGTTATGATGTTAGCAAAAGTCAAATTAAGCACCAAAAGCCAAACCAGATAAGGACAAGGAACAGGACAGGAAAAAAGAGAAGTAGGGAATGAAGTATGAAGCATCTAAGGGGATGATGACAAGAAGTAGGACAATAGAGGAGGGAAATGTAAACAACAGGTCGCTGGATAGAAAAATACCGGAGGCAAAAAGGAATAGCATCTCAACCTGGTTTATCCATACCACGGCATGGAGAAGCAGGGCTATGCCGACCAGAAACCTCTGTTCTGTCGAGTTGAAGGAGAGTATTGTCGAAACTAAAAAATCTAATATTTCCTGAATAACGGAGTGCTAATGGGGAAATGGAAGGCTCCTAAGACAATGGAAGGAACGAAAGAAATCATGCGAGATCAAATAATGGTGCTGGATATATATATATATATATATATATATACATATATATACATATATATATATATATATATATATATATATATATATATATATATATATATATATATATATATATATGCCGGAAGACATTACGAAGGTCGCACACGTAATACGGTTGAATGGTAACCTAGGAGTCAATAAAACCCTAGAAAAGCTGACCAGATACTTTTACTGGCCAGGGATCGTGCGGGATATAAAGAAGTTCTGCAGAACCTGTGTGACATGCCTAAAGACGGGAAAGCCCCACCAAAACATCCCCTAGCCCTGCTCCAACCTTTACCAGCAATGGAAGAACCATTTAGTCGAACAATCATACTGAGGGACCATTACCCAGAACCAGGACAGGTCACAAATTGATGTTAACCATAATGTGTGCGTTCACGAGGTACCCCGAGGCGATCCCATTATGCAACATCTTCACGAATAAGGTGGTAGACGCTCTGATAATTTTTTTTACTTAAATGGGGCTACCCAGAATCATACAGACTGACCAAAGGTCTAACTTCATGTCGAGGCTATTTAAGCAAGTTACATTAGAACGATTTCATGCCACCCTGAAGACAATGCTAAGAGCTTATTGTGTGGTGCAAAATGCCGATCGGGATTAAGGAATCTCATCTATGCTCTTCGCAGCTCGTAAAGCATTCCAGGAGTCGTAAGGATTTCTACCTTTCGAATTAGTCTTCGGTCGTCAAGTGCGAGGCCCATTGAAAGTGATAATAGAGCAATGGGTCCGTAATGAGCCTATACCGGATTATATGTCGGATTACGTCGCTAAAGTACGACAAACTTAAGCAGAAGCACAGAAATTGGCCAAGACTCACTTCAAGTATAGTCAAAGAGCTATGAAGGCCACCTACGATAGGAAAGCAGTAAATAGAGAGTTCGAGGAGGAGGAGGAGGAGGAGGAGGAGGAAGAGGAGGAGGAAATGCTACTACTCCTACCTCAAATGGTCAACCGTTCAAAGCGAAATGTCAAAGGTCATACACAATCACTGAAAAGATATACCCTCTAAACTATAGAGCACGTACCTCTAAACGCAAAAAACAAGACATAAATATGTCATTTTAACATGATAAATAAATCTTTCAGGAGAGTAGTAGAAAAATCAATGCTGAGAACACTATGCCACAGCAAAGCTGCAAATAAAGAATATCCTGAAAGGGGCCTTTACGTAGAAAAATATATCCATTAAGTTTAATAATTCAAAGACACTAGCAAAACTTAGGGTCCAAACTTGCACATTTACCCCAGAAGAGGAGCAGAGATTAAAGAAGATACTGATGGAATATAAAAACCTATTTTAGACACTCCTACTCGCACAAAAGCAATGGTGCATGATGTTGAGCTAAAAGAAACCAATCAATTAAACAACACCGATATCGCTTAAGTCCCCCCATAGAAGATATTAACACAGAAACAGAATACATGTTAAAACTCCTGCCTTGAGTGAGTTCAAAATAGACTTCGTAGCTTAGTGGGTGATGCCCTTTTCTCTTCCCTGCAACCTCTTTCCCACAGAAGAGACATTTGCGAACCTGTCTCTGCTTTATTGGTATTTTCATGGCAAATGCTCAGCTGAACTTCAATCTATGGTCCCTCCCACTTTCACAAAAAACACTCGTCTAGCCCAAACCACTATCGATAATTTCCCACACTCATTATCTGTACCTAAACCTAAATGCAGATTCCATGAACAAATCTTCTTTCTTAGAACTGCACGCATGTGGAATTCTCTTTCGATTGCCTGCTTTCCAGCTGACTACAATCTTGATTGTCTTCAAGTCCAACGTAAACAAGTTCTTGATGAACCGTCCCCATAATTAATACAATTGACAACATTCCCACTACTTATGTTTACTACTCTATAATCATACTGACTAATGTATACCCATTAATCCTTTTCCTCGAGTGACCTCCGGGCCTTGATAAGTGATGATTCCTATGTAAAAATAAAACAAACAAAAAAACAAGCATAAGAGAATAAAGCCGAATCAAAGCGAATGGGCACCACCGTGCGTGTTGGGTGATACATCTAGCGGCCGGTAAGATTCTGTACTACCGCTGAGTGAATGCGGTAACCAACTTCATGCCTACGATGGACAATTGCAGAGACATAATAGCCGGTTCAAAACACATCACAAAATGTGTTCTCTTGAAGGGGTATTGGACAGTGTCCTTAATCAAAAGAGCAAAGCAAATATTGGCGTTTATAACTCAGGAAGGAACATAAAAATATCGGGTAATGCCATTCGGGATGAGGAATTCCCAGGCAACGTTTCTGAGGTTAATAAACGCATGCCTTTCTGAGATTACAAATGTCGATGAAATATTCATATACAACAGCACGTGGGCAGAACATGTCGAAACGACCCAGAAGGTATTTCAAAGATTAAGTTCTGCTAAATTAACAATAAACTTAGCTAAAACAAAAAGTTCTGCCTTGCTGAGGTAAAGTATTAAGGGCATGTAGTGGACAATGGGAGAATCAGCCCAGTGAAAGCCAAGGTACAAGAAATAGAGAATTATCCAATGCCAAGAAATGTGAGGAAACTGAGGTGATTCTGAGCATGGCAGGATAGTATCACCGATCCTGTAGAAATTGTGCAAATCTCACCGCACCGCTAACAGAGTTGCTGAAAAATCATAAAAAGATTTCAATGGATACTCGAAATTAAAGAAGCATTTGAGAAAATCAAGCGAATAGTAAGTAGCAGACCAGTGTTAAAGGCTCTATCGCTTAATAAACCTTTTAGTGGAGTGGTAGACGCCAGCAATAGCGGGGTTGTTACAAATGGAAGAGGATAACCAGCTGAATCCAGTCAGTTTTTACCTAAACGAATTAACAGGTTTCAAAAAACCTAATCCACAGTAGAAAAAGAAGCGTTAGTCCTAGTCACGAGTTTATCATATTTTGAAGTATATGTATCCTCGGTACACAGCCCGACTACTATTTACACATATCATAACCCGTTATTTTATGTAATTAGGATGAACAATAAAAACCGAAGATAACTCTCATGGAGTTTTATACTGCAGAAATTTGATGTAGATATTAAACATATAAGAGGCAAAGATAACACGATATTTGACGTTTTATCTCGAAAGTACGAACCAAAGTGAAAAAAGGCAAATTAGGTATTTACGAAGTATTTTCTTATTCTTTTTTCTTTTTTGTAGAAGAATATCAAGAAAAAACATAATGCAGAAGTGTCTATCCTTTTTTTTCCTTTTATTTTATGTATTTATCAGTAAGAAATCCCGTTTACTGCCACCTCCTCCCTATCGATACATTCGGAAAACGAAAATATTCAAGCGTTAACCCATGATTGAAGCCAGCCAGACCCCCCCCACATCCCATGCCCCATCGAAACATTCGACAGCGAAAACGCCACGCGTCAAACTACGAATGAAAGCTAGACGAAAACCCCACCTCCCCACCCCAAATAAAAAAGTGTGAAAAAAAATTTGGTGCGAAGAAAAAGTTGAACGAGATGAATGAAACGACCACATCGCAAGGCAACTGTTCACAAAAAGATGTGAATCGACACCAGCGAATAGAGATTTTTTTAGTGAGCCGATAGTCCACTCAAATTAAATCTTTTCCATCGAGCCATAGGGAATATACAAAAACTATGAATAAACCTTGATCCAGATATATTGGAACAAGACGCCCCAGCAAGTGAAGGAGATTTACCAAGCTTGCTCATCGAATCGTCTTGACATCGGTGGTTAAAAAAAAGAAAGAATGAATAAATATTAAAAAGCCCCGAATCGCACGTCGGCAAAGCCGCATCGTCTTACACCATAAACATTGGAATAATGACTTTTCTCGGATGCTTGCTCATCGGTTTGGATATAATCTCCAAACAGCTAAGTACCTTACATCTATCATCTCACTCAGCCATCTTTTCTTTCTCATCCACATTCACTTACTGAACTGAAGTGTTTTTTATTTTGAATATTTTTGTTTGCTTCATATGACTTAACTATTTATTCATACGATAAAAAGGAGGATAACAAAAAAAAGGAGAGAAAAAAGCAGTGTTTTTTATCAGTTGTTTTTTGCTGTTTGCTCCCACCTTGACCCACGTGACATTGTCTGTATGTTTTCTTTTATTATTATTTTCATATTTTTCTGTTTATTAAATTTTAATGTATAATAAAATGATATGTATATAACACACATGTATACCAGTGTTGTTTCATCATTTCATTGCCCTGTGTTTTTTCAACCGTGTATCCCGTTGGGGTATTCCAGGACGGCGATACTGAGCAGAATCTGGGTAAAATGCTACTTGGCTGCAATAATATTACGACCTGCACGTTATTTTTAATACGATACGGTGTCGGAGATAAATCCCCTTTTGGGATTTATCAACCGGGACGTACCGCCACATAAGGTCCAGAGACTATTCAAGGATAAGGCTTAAGTGTTAGGTAGATGAGACAATATTAATCACGATGGAACTTGAGTATGGCGAGATTATCTAAATGGACTACTCAGTAGGAATTTATTCACATTAGACTTGAAGACGACTGTGTTTTAGTCAGTCAGGAAGCAGACAAACAATGTTGCGTTCATGATAGACAGTTCTAGGAACTAAAATATGCTCATAAAATTTTCATTTAGATTAAGGAACAGATATGGAGCGAGGAAAGTTGTTGGCGGTTGTTTTAACAAGGCGAGTATTTACGGGAATGAACCATAAATTGGAGCTCAGTCGAACACTTTCTATAAATGTATCGATAGAACAGAGATAGCAACTTCTGTGAGAAAGTGAATAGGGATACAAGTGGTTATCTCCCAATAAATTTCGAAGACGTTTTTGTCAAGGCAGGAGAGTGTGCTTTTAGATCAACCCCAGATGTGTCAAAATACTGCATCTATTTCTTTTTACATGAGGGTCACCACTTATCAAGGCCCGAAGGCCACTACTGGATAATGCTTATTGCGTGTACAGTAATCAATGAGATAGTATTGTAGTAATCATTAGCATTGGGGGTTTTGATAGAGTGTCTTACTCAAGGGGGCGGTTTGTCAAGAGTTTGTTTATGTTGGACTTGAAGACGTCCAAGTTGTAGTCAGGTGGGAAACAGGGTCGTATTTGACTATTGTACAGGTAGGGGAGCGATAGAACGATCCCATCAACTTTCCATTGACTTTGGCAACGAATCGGATGTAGGTTTTCCATTTCGATTTAAGGCAAAGATCAGCCCTAGAAGTTTTTCGGAGCCGAGTACGTCACTAATGTGAGAGCCATTCATCTCAACTGGGATAAAGCGAGCAAAGCGAAAAGGTAGACATTTTATTTCAGATACATTAAAGATGATTATCCAGTTTTACTCTATCTTTTACTACAAGCTCTAGGTCAGAGGAGATAGAATATACAAAATCATGATCTTGATCAACCTTTGAAATGTTACCGTAGATCGTAGTATCGTCTACATAGATGTCGACAAATAAACAATGTGATTCGGGAGGTCGTTGATGAAGATCAGGAAGAGCGTTAGGTCCATGGTTAGATCCCTAATGGACGTCAGCATTAATACTTTGAGGGTCGGATTTCTGCCCATCAACAACCACAGATAGACCGTTTAGCGCGAAAGGATTTGATTATTTGTACATTTCCAGCTATTCCGTAGCTGGAAATCTTATGAAGTACACTTTGTGCCAAACCCTATCAAATGCCTTAGATATTTCGAAAGATATTGGTGCTGAAACGAAGTGTTCGTCGATAGAATCGTTGATCCTGTGTGATATTTCCATCAAAACACCAACACTTGGTCTTTCGAAAAGGAAACCAATTGCATATCGCTGAATATATTGTTTTTGCTGAGGTGGTTGACAACTTTTCTATCACGGATTGAAGCAATTTATTCATTAGGCTTAGGAAGTTGATTGGTAAGGACTGAGATATAGAAGATCAATCCCATATTTTTTAATACTAGACAGACTGTCGAGGTTTTCCAATGTGTTAAAAAGCATTTTTAATACAGCGAGTGAACAACTTTGTTAGTATTGAAGCTAGTTCTAGTTGTATATTTTTGAGCACAATGATTGGGATGTTGTCAGGACCAGTTGTCTTTCTGGAATCAAAGTTCTTGATGAGACTGAAGACATCAGATATATAGATGTCGTTCAAAATATTGTCAACCCTGGTTGAAAATTCAGTGCGTAAGCGACCATTATCACAGAAACTAGAAGTTTTTGGCGAAGAGTTTCGATTTGTCAGGTGCTGAAATAATCACCTCAGGACCATTGATGATGGAACAGAGGTTACGCATCTGTTTAGAAGCAAGTTTCTTAGGCGCCCAAACTCATGGGAACCTAACCCGTTTAGACTTTACACTTAGAGCAAAGCACCCTCTTGCGTTTTCAACAGTCTTTTGTTAGCTGTTACTAACAGTCTTAAAGGCGGTTTTAGTTTTTAACATCTGTTCGTTTAAAATAAGTGATTTCTATGTGCAATTGCGGCAGCGCTTTCAGAGCTTAACCACGGTTCGATATTTGGTTTTTGGAGGACACATAGTAATCTATGCAAATAGATAGCAAATCTGTCATGGCGGATGCTATAAAGGATACATCCGTATTTTATAATATAGCTTAGGTGTATATTCTATATGTACGTATAGGAACCGCCATAATCTACCATAGAATAATGATATACAATGGAATGGAGAGGACATACAAGGGCCCTTCGTCTGTTAGAGTTAATCTAGAGACAATCGAGTAATCGGAAGGTTCTAGTGGAGGCGTAACGGAGGATGAGTACAATTCAAGGCAGAAGGTTAGAAAAGGATCCAGAAGACTTGCAAATTGGTCATTGGCGTTGGGAACGCAGGTGTATTCGTCACTAATCTGGATAAGATTGTAGGTAAGAGAGAAATTATGACAGAATATCCCTTCATAATATCTCTTATTATTTGAGTGGACAAGTCATTCAATGTTGTGGACGTTGAATTCTCCACTGACGTGAATGTTAGCTGAGGGATAGACAGTGAAGATGTGATCAATTTGTTCCGCGTTCTCTCAAAAATGATAACACCATCGCTGTGAGGACGATAGAGATCAAATAGGAATGAGGTGCTGTGTGTAAGTGCTACTCGGAAACACATTTTATGTAATTTGGGATTTTTCTTGAAGATATCCCAACCAGAGCAATGGGATCTCTTATGTAGACACATATTTTATGTCTGTGGTGGTCATGAGGGTCAGGTTTGGAAGTTAAATTAGAAAACCCTTTGACAGAGAAATCGAAATATGAAGTTATTATTGAGTCAATGCAAGTTTCCCAAAGGAACAATATGGCAGGTTTCGTCTCACGTAATTGGATTTAGAAGGCTGGAATGTAGATCTCTGATGTTGGAGAAGAAAACCTGGTAGTACATCGTTACGTTGGAGGTTGGAGTTCTGGGTTTAATCTTTACGATTATATCTCACAGACTTCCTTAAAATTATTTTTATTATTCTTTCTGATGATGTTGGGAGATTTTGGTGCAAGAAACAGCAGAATTAATTAGAAAATGGTGTGGAGGGGAAAAAGACAAATAGAGAAATACGTCCAAGGATGGAGTACTGCTGCCTATCATACCTTAACAGAGTACAAAATAGACTTCGTGGCTTAGTGGGGATGCCCTTTTCTCTTCCCTGCAACCTTTCTCCTACAGAAGAGATGTTGCGAGCCAGTCCTTGTTTCATCGTTATTTCCATGGCAAGTGCTCGTCTGAGCTCCAATCTCTGGTCCCTCCTCGCTAATCTTTCACGAAAAATACTCGTCTAGCTGAAACCACTGTCAATAATTTTCTCCATTCTTTATCCGTGCCTAAATCAAGACGACGATTCCATGAAGAAAGCTTCTTTCTCAGAAGTTTACACACTTGTGGAACTCTCTTCTGTTTGCCTGTTTCCCACCTGATTACAACTTGGATGTCATCAAGTCCAACATAAAGACATTCCTGATAAACTGCTCCCTTAAGTAAGACATTTTATCAAATCTCCATTACTAGCGATTACTTGTACACGCAATAACCCTTATCCCCGAGTGGCTTCCAGGCCTTAATAAGTGGTGACTACCATGTAAAAATAAAAAAAACTTAATTTTTTTATTTTTGTTCACTAATGACGAGGAAAAACGCTATCACAGTTCTCACTAACATGGCATCGAGAGACCACACCAGAAACTATTGCATGATCCAGATTCCGTTCATTAAATGGCAATGCAGCAGCTCCGATTTTTTGCACTTGCTGATAGGACAGCCTTTTTGGGAATTACACCTAAGTTCAGGCCCCTGACTATGAGACAGATAACGTCAGCTCGGTTAAAAACGTTTATTCTCTGCAGCATTATTAGTGACATGGCAACAGGAATAAGAGTAAAGATAGAAAGATAGAATAACTCAGTAAGACCCCTTTAGTTACTGTTCATAGAAAACTTCCGACCGGGAGGGGGGCTGCATTTTATCACCCCCTTTCCTTGTCAGAAACATGGCTCATGTAAGATGAGGATTTAGGGACAAAATAAGGTGAACGAGAGTTACAAAACTGCCGAAAAACAATTGTTTTTCTACTTCACAGTTTGATTTATGTCCAAACTGGTGGGGAAAAAAGCAAAGAACAAACTATATATTGTACTCAGTTTTCTCAAGGTGTTTATGGTAAGTTGGGGGTAACTAACATTTCTTAGGGCAAATTTAGCATGTATACTAACAAATAGTTGCGCTAATCAGAAAAATATTCATTGTATAGTACAAATGGCGATTTCGTTCACGCCTTACACGTTTAAGAAGGACACAAGATGACGGTGTACAGATCGACCTGTGTGCTTTTAAATGGGTTTCTACTGAAGAACAGGTTGTGTATGAACTCATTTATGCATTGAGAGCGGGTAGTTTTAGACATTCAAAATTGAATAAAGAATTTACAATATCTTATAGTAAAGTTAACTTACAACAAGATAAATAAAACAGAAAACACCATGATAATAATTAACAGACTTATAGCATAGTTACTTATAATAATAATAATAATAATAATAATAATAATAATAATAATAATATATATATATATATATATATATATACTAGCAGAAGTAACCGTCATTGACTGGGTTCCAAAAGAGCCGGCAGAAAATGGACTGTGATTGATGAAACTATGATAGGTTATGAAAAGGAGCGGGTTGTAAAGAGATAGGTTTGGATACTCAAAAATTTTACCCTAAGCAAAATATGATGAAAGTAAAGATAATTTTAGCGAAAATATATTTTTTATATCAACTTTGTTTCCATTCGTAGCCAAGAGTGACCAACAAAATGATGTTTCCTTATAAAGATAAAATGTATATATATAATAATATAAATATACAAGTAATAAATGTTACCATAGTAAATAAAAGTTACTTTTATGGTAGAAAAGTTTATTGCTTTGTATTTTTAAGTAGTTTGTAAAAATTTTTTTTTTTAATTCACAAACTAGTTTAAAAAAGAAAACTGGCAGCGACTTTGAAATGGAGAGCCCCGTTTTCAATTTGAAGGAGGTGCACTTGAGGATTCTGTGTTAACAATTCCGTCAACGTAAGGAATATTTATAAACCTATTTTAATGTTTTTCGTTATTTTGTGCTTGAGGAATATTCGATTATGGCATGTGTAGTTTATATAAAAATTCATTTAAGTAGTTATTGCCTCAAATTTCGTTTTAATTTCGGTTCGCTGAACTTATTTCGAGTAAAGAGCATTAAAAACTATTTCAAAACAAAAAAATATGAACTGAACTTTTATTGACTATGGTAACATTTATTTCTTGTATATTTATTTTTTCGTGTAGTCGTTTGTTGGCTTTTCTGCTAAACACTCTTACTAAATAATATCGACCAAATATCGAAAAACAAAGAAACAAAAACAGTTTTGAAAAATAAGGAAGTTTTTCTTACTTCAGTAAAATAATCCGAAATAGCAAAATGGGATATTAAAAAGTAAACACGTAAATACTTTAGTTTTTTAAAGCAAAAATCCATATAAATATGAATAAGAAGAAAATGGCGCCCTTTTCAAGCAGAACAGCCTCGTTTCAGTTTTACAGTATTGAACGGTGTAGTATTGCGCCGTCGGATTCAGCGTTGTACTGTTGTAATGTAAAGAACACGCAGAAAGGGGTGTAATCAACTGAATTCCTTCTAGTACACTGACAAAAAAGCTTAAACAGATATATAAATAAAAATAAAAAGATTTTGTAAATGTTTTTAAAAAGACATGTAATCACGTGAGCAGGATTTTCCTTCTTTTGACACGATAACATGTATCGTTCTTATTTTTTATTATTTATCTATTTAACTATTTTCGAAAGAGTGCCAGGTGCAAGTGGAGAAGGAAAAGAACAGAGTTATGCAAAATTTGTGTCGAGAATTGTCTAAAGTTCCGGCTTTTTTTTTTTGGCTTTCACTTTAATAATAACGTGAATTTATGAGGTGAATTTATTCGATACAATATGATTCAACTCAAAAAAATAAATAAAAGCTAACGTGAATTAAGATTAAAGTTAAGGCGTTATTGTGGACCCTCACTCCTTTAAAAATATTGTTAAACTTTGTGACATATTTCCATTCTATGGAGGTCAGGCGCTAACGAACACCCCATAATTTTATTATACCATATTTCTTCAAACTGAAACATAATTATCAAACTATACTTACGCAAATAGATACGAAAAGTATTTGTTAAAGTTTGTGCCATATTTCCATGGAGTAAAGGCGCGAACGCAGACCCCACGATTTTATTATACATATATATTATTTATATTTAAGTTGAAACATACTTGTCAAAGTATTCTTATGTACATCTATATCGAAAACCCTTGTTTTTTTCATTTTTTTATTTCCATACTTTGTCGACCAGTCGCAAACGCAGACCCCACAATTTTTATGAACAACCGCTCTGCCAAATCAAACATACCCATTCCTGATCCTCGATATATCTCCTATCATCATATATAATCAGTTTATTTAAAATAGTCAACCATATAGGAGCCTATTCGTGACCAGACACACACACACAGACGTTCAACTATATATATATATATATATATATATATATATATATATTTTTTTTTTATACATTTATTGCACAAATTTTATACATTTTATTGCACTAAAAGCTATATTGAACAAAGAACAATTGAACAAGGAAACTTAAACGACATTTACTTTAATAAATGCTTAGGATGGAATCGTATTCTCTTTTGATTTCTTTAAAAGATCAATCCTTTTAGACATGCCCTCAGCCAAAGTGGAACACTGTGAAGAGGATATGATATTCCATTCGCTTTGTACAGCGTCTCACAGTTAGTCATTGTTCCAAAAAGTTTTTCCATCCAATACACGAGATATTATGAACCAAATATTCTCGATTGGCTTTAAATCAGGACTTTGACCTGGCCAAAATATCACATGAATTGAGTTATCAGAAAATCATTTTTCTGTAACTTTAGAAGTGTGTGCAGGGGCATTATCATGTTGAAAAAATAATATTCTGGGATATTCGCAGCTTCTGAATACTTAACACTTCTGTTTCTAATATTCGAATGTATTCTTTTGCATTGATTGACTTTTCACATCAAATAAATTCCCCAAACTCCTGCTGCAATAAAAGTTCCCCATACCATTATCCCTCCATTCTCGTGTTTAACTGTCGTTTTTATGCAACTTGACAAAAATCTTTCCACAGTTCTTCGATTGCACCAGTCGGGAGCATCGGGAGCATGGCTAACAAGTCAAAATCTTGATTCATCTAACCAGAAAACATTCCTGAACCAGCCTGTATCTTTCTTGCCATAACATAAGAAACATTTCTTTCTATCATTGATGTTCTTCCCATATAAAAATGGCTTCCTTGCAAACCTTCTAGAGGAAAATCCCATTTCTTTTATTCGTCTAGATATTATATATCTAGAATGAGAATTCCCAGCCCCTGTTTTGAATTCTTTGCTATGGTCTACATAAGTTTCAATCCTTCAAAACAGTTAATTTAAGCCCGTAGCCGTCCTTCAAAGTGGATGCTCTAGGGCGACTAGATCCAGATTTCCCTTTTCCTAAGCGTTTGAATTCAAACCTTTGACCAATTCGCTTCACTGCAGAAAAAGATGTTTTCACATTTTCTTTCTTAAAATATAAAAAAATCTACTTGTAAGTCATTTTGGACTGCCTTAATCCTGCAAATCGGCTTTTTTATATCCTCGCCAAGATGCCATTGTTAGGATTAGTTCTTTCACTTATTATTATATGCTATAATAAGAATGATCTGCAAAATAGAAATTTTTAGTTAAAATTGACAAAAGTTCATGGAAAAATATTGAAAAATCAATTTCTTTCACTCTTCTTTCACTCTTGATCCATTTTTTTTTGCTCAAGAGTATGTATATATATACTTGCAAAACTACTCATCGTTGACCGGGTTAAATACAGCCTACAGAAAATCGACTCTGATTCATGAAAGTATGATAGATTATGAAAAGGAAGGGTTGTAAAGCGATAGCTTCGAATTTGGATTATCAAAACCAAAGCAAAATATGATGAAAGTAAAAACAAAATAGATAAACCCCATAATTTATTATACCATAACTGTTCACACTGAAACACTTATCACAATATTCTGTGGATCTATATTAAAAAATCTTGTTTAACTTTGTGACATATTTCCATTCTATGGAGGTCAGGCGCGAACGAACATCCCAGAATTTTATTATACCATATCTCTTCAAACAGAAACATAATTATCAAAGTATACTTACGCAGATAGATATGAAAAGTCTTAATTAAAGTTCGTGCCTATTTCCATTCTATGGAGGCCAGGCGCGAATGCAACCCCCACAATTTTTTTATACCATCCCTATTCAAGATAAAACATATTTATCAAAGTATTCTTATGTACATCTATATCAAAAACACTTGTAAATGTTTTTTTTTTAATTTTAAAATTTTTAATTTCCATACTTTGTCGCTCAGGCGCGTATGCAGACCCCACAATTTTAATGAATCGTCATTATGCCAAATAAAACATACCCATTTCTGTGTCTCGATACATCTTCTATCATTATATGTAATCAGTTTTCTATTATAGTTAACCATATAGGAGCCTATTCGTGACCAGACACATACACAGACGTTCAGCTTCATATATATATATATATATATATATATATATATATATATATATATATATATATATATATATATATGAAATTTATTTATACAAACATTGATGGGTACATATGTGCATACATGTTTCTGTAATCACCCGCTTTGGGGGATTACGTCTTCAGGCCAAGAATTATCGTCGAGAACTGATATTTCAAACAAAAAAAGGTAAGTACCACAATATATAAGCCTTTATACTCCTTTTATATAACCTAAATACTCTGATTTTTTGTCATATGTTATATCGTTATATATCCTATGTATATCTGTGTAACCCTCGGAAGATATATGGGGATAGACCTATGGACTTAAAGCTGAATTCACTATAAATTTTTATGTAGTATAAATTTTTGCGTAGTACAAAAAACGTACATCTCATGAAAAAATAACAAGCGGGTGGGGGCGGGTAATATAACTTTGTGTGTCGGGTTGGATAGAAAGGAGAATTATGTAGTGAATGAGTTCATTTCTATTTCTGTTTTGGATGTATCATTTGGTGACAGTGTACATATATATATCTGTATTTTGTGTAAATATGTATGTATAAGTGTATTTATGTATGTATCTGTATGCATGTGCGTGTATATATGTGTGTATATGTGTATATGTGTATATATAAGTGTATATGTATATATATATGTATATATATATATATGCATATACATATATCTGAACTATTAAAATAGGCTGTCTAGTATACGATGATTGTAATAATGTATATTACAAAAATGTATGGGTGTCTGTGTATATATACATGTATGTCGTGTGTGTATATAAACGCCCGTGGTGACTGGAGTGTGTATACTGGTGTGCACGTGTGTGGGTGTGTGTATGTGTGTGTGTGTTTTATATATATATATATATATATGGTTTATATATATATGTTTTTTGTGTATGTATATATGTATGTGTGTATGTATATATATATATGTATATGTGTATGCATGTGTATATAATATGTGTGCATATATATATATATATATATATATATATATATATATATATATATATATATGTATATCTGTATTTTGTTGGGACGTCTGTCCGGTTGGGGTCCACAGGTTTTGGGGTTCCCAATCGACAGTCTAATTATTGGTATTGGTGGTGTAATTAGTATGATCAATATTATAAGAATTATTATTACTAGCTGGATATTGTTAGCTGGATTAATATAAGTTTTGATATGATAACAGTCATGATGTATGGTATCCAGGTGTGTACATGGATATCTGTGTCTGAGCGTCCATGCATTGATATAACTGTGTATGTAGGTAGAGATGTAAACATATTATAACTGTATATGAGCATTATATGTCTATGTATGTGTATATATGTGTGTGTATGTGTATATAGGCGCGGTTATATCAAGGTGTGGGTATATGTACGTGCATTTATATATATATGTATGCGTGAGGAGTTTGATAACTTTCGGCGTTTAATTTTTATTTTTGGTTTATTTGTTTGTTTTTTTATTATTATTTTTTATTTTTGTTTTGTTTTATTTATTTATTCGATTTATTTTAATTTTAATTTTATTCCTGTGTCGATATAGTTATGACCTGTTTCCAGTGCGTGTGTGTGAGTAAAATACAACACTCTTGAGTATAGATATAAGCGTATGTTTGCTTCTAGTGTGTGTGTGTGTGTGTGTGTGTGTTTGTGTGTGTACGTGTGTGTGTGTGCGCGCGCGCGTGTGTGTGGATTGAACGGCACCGGTCAGTACTCAATGCCCATGTGAATGTACAGACCGCAAGACAAAAATGCTACATTCTCAAGTACCTTGTGCCATAAAAACCAAAAGATGGGATAGATGAACTAAAAAAAAAAAGGGAATATAAAAAAAGGGAAATAAAAAAGATGTTTATTATCTTCAAATACCTCACTTGTCCTCTCCCCGCTTATAACCCCTACCCATGTAACATTCTAACTTTGTAAACGAAATAAGAAAATGTTTTTGTTTGAAATATCAGTTATCGACGATAATTCTTGGCCTGAAGACGTAATCCCCCAACGCGGGTGATTACAGAAACATGTATGCACATATGTAGCCATCAATGTTTGTATAAATAAATTTCATATACCTTCTCTGTTTACTCATTGAGCACTCTTTGGTAGACACATGTTGTTTCATTGGATGTACTTCTAGGAAACTAAACTCTACTGGCTATATATATATATATATATATATATATATATATATATATATATATATATATATATATATATATATATATCAAGCATTTTTTTAAATACTTAAGGATAAGCGCTGTCTGGGAAGTATAAACTAAGAACAGCCAACTAACGTTTATGCACTGTTCACGACTTCATGTCGTTCGAACACCATGGATTGTCTAATGTCCGCGCCTAATTTGAGCGTATATTAGTTCTTAATTCCCTTTATTTCCGCGGCAAATATTTAGTGGCCCGGAGGTAGAGGCTTAGTAAATAGAGTCAAACAAAATTCGTGGCTGGGTTCGAATCTCCCGACCTGCAGGAATAGTCTTCCTACACTCATGATTGCATAAACATGAAACACTAGCGTCGGTAAGTATAAAAGAGTAATTATTATCTAATTATTATGTCTATCTCTCTCTCTCTCTATATATATATATATATGTGTGTGTGTGTGTGTGTGTGTGTGTGTATGTGTGTACGAAACGTTTCTAAGCTTTTTTCGTATGGGCAATTTTATTGATAATACACCCATATAACCCTAGTCCCCCTCGAAGTAATCTCATCCAGCTCCTATGCACTTGTTGGACAGTTCTAACAACTTCTTTGAGGCCCCATGTAAACCCTCCGTGTGAGCATGTCAATGACTCTCCTCACAACCTCTTTTTATCTCCTCAAATGTCTCATAACGACATCCTCTTAGGTTTTCCTTGAACTTTGGGAATAATCAAAAGTCACTGTGAGCAAAGTCTGAACAATACGGATGGAGAGAAACTGTCTTGATGGCCAACATGGTCAAATAGTCTGTGTTAAGGATGGAGTAGTGGACCGGTGCATTGTCCTGATGGAAATGGCACTGACCCGATTTTAAGAGTGCTGGCTTCTTTCGACGAAATTTGTCCTGGAGTCCCTTAAAACCTCAACATAATATTCTTTGTTGATTGCCTGTCTAGTGGGAACCTAATGCATGTACATCATTTATGTGCTGTTAAAAAGGGCTATCTTCTCTAGGCAACCTTGAGACAAACTTTGCACAACTCTTCCATATCTTCAGTTCCTCACGAATAATTGCGTGTACAGTTTCACACTGACATCAAACTGTGCACTTATTTATCTCTAAAAAACACACGACGGTCCTTATCTATGGAATCCTTTATTTGACCAGTATGGTATTCTGACTTCGTTACTCATCTACAACCTCTTATTATACCTCACAGACTACCTGCCTTCTTTGAATCTCTTATGCTAATCGTATACACTTTTCTCGCCGTCCACCGGGAACAAACTTCATATAATTCAAAGTAAAGTAAAAATTCGAGCAGTTAACGAGTAAGAAATAATATGAGGCTGAAATGAAATTTAAAACACTCGTTATGTATATGAACGAACGACGAAAAGAAATAAACAATAAACAATATAAATAAGTAATTATAAAAGTATAAAAAAATGGAAAATAATTAAAGAAGCGAAATTGTGAATTTTTTTCAAAGTTTTTATCTTTTTTATTAAAAATTGGACTGTTCTTATCTTGTTGTCAAATCAAAATGTCAGAAATTTTCTGTCGTGTCAAATTAAAATCATAATCTCGAACCCAAAACGATGTGAACTGAAAAAAATTTAATTTAGAGATGGAATCAATTTTGATAGTTGATATTTTTATATATTTATTTTTGTTGTCTTTTCAATTCAATTAACTATTTTCTAGACAAACGCAAAAAAAAAAGAAAATGATTTGCACCAAGTATACTCTGTCTTGCACTTTATTAAACACTACTAATCTTACCTAGTGCTTTCTGAACATTTATGAGAATCGTTGTGTATTTTTACTCCTTCCATCCCTGAACCTCATCACACAACCTTATTTCTTTACTTTAAATTTGTATGGTTTAATATTTTAATGTTCTGAATAAAATAAATGTCTTCGATTTTTATGGAGGACATACGCAAACACAAGATTATAATATCGTCTACAAAAAGGTGCGCTCCATGTCTGATGCTTTATAATGGCAAGACGGCCCAAAACATGGAAATGCACATCTACAAATATAAACGGGACCTCAAACACAACAATCAAATAAACGCACTCGTCACACACAGGAGCGCTTTTAACCAAAATGTTGAATTTACAGACTTCACGCTTTTCAACATTGAGTTCTCTCTTTTACGTCGCAAATACATCAGAAGTGATCTAATCTTTTTCTATTCATAATCTGACGTAGAGATTAGACTCGGATCTCATTCCTTCTCTAGATATCTATCCAAAATTTCACACAAACAATGCAATATACTTTGCTATTTCACAACAAATTCCGATTCCGGTTAAAGTACTACTCATTTTTATTGCATTTTATCTATTTATTATTTTTCTTTTCGACTTTGTTTTTGTCCCTACTTTCCCCAATTAATGCCTTCGCATAATTTTTCAAATGGTCATAAATGGGTCAAAACCATCGCGTTTTGCGTGTTCTGTTTTCTATGATTTGCCGTTATTCAATAAATTTTAAATCTTTATTAAAATCTTTATTTAAATCCTTAATTCTGGATTGGAATAAAACCGGTACATCTCTCTTGGATTATTTAATTCCGTGTTTAATAAGTTTTCCTTTTTGTGGTTCTTATAGATCATACCTCTTCTACATTTAATTTTATGACATTTCATTTAGTTATACTCATATATATATATATATATATATATATATATATAAACATGTACATATATATATATACATATATACATGTATATATACATATATACGTGCATATGTACACATATACATGTATATATATACATATACATATATGCATATATACTTACATATATACGTACATATATACATATGTACATGCATATATATATATATATATATATATATATATATATATATATATACATATATATGTCGTAATGTTATCTACAATAATTCTACCATTACTAAAACCCATTTTAGATGGACACACAAAGGCTTTTATCCGTTTCCCGAACGGATATGCCCGACCACTTTCCCCATTTTATCGTAGGTTGCACGCAAGTCTCGTTGTTCGACAAATGGCTTAGGCAACCTACGTTCGGCGTCCGACGCCATAAATAATATTTGCGCTGCATTAATTCGTTTATTGCGTGCTGCGAAACTGTGACAGCGTGGCAAGATCGACTATATAACTACTGGACAGGGTCGCAAAATGAGATAAGCCGGGTCTTACAAATAAATCCTGGATGGAATTTAACACGGGAGGAAGTTGTTCAGTTGTCAGCATTCGACCTCCCCTTTGGCGAATGCTTGTAGACTGATTTTGTGTCAAGGGGAGCTGATCGCAGAGATTAGTTAATTAGGATCGATGGAAGAGGAAATAGAATTACGTTGTTAGATATGTGAATAGATGGATAGGTGGGTAGATAGATGAATGGCTAGAATAGGAGGGACAGGAAGAGGGAAAGATAATAGTATCAAAGGAAAGGAAAGTACGAGAATTACAGAATTATTGAAGAAAATTCCCGTAAGAAAATACTAGAAGAAAAACAAAGAAAAGTTGGAGGGGCTGGAGGAAAGAATGTGATTGGAATAAAAAAGCTTGACGGAGATGAACATAGAAAAAGAAGTGAGAGGGCGAAATGGGAAAACTGAGAGAGAGAGAGAGAGAGAGAAAGAGAGAGAGAGAGAGATACACTGCAGAGTGAAATAGAGAAATAAAGAGAAAAGAATTGGGAGAGAAATAGAAATAAGTAGTGAAGGGAAAATAGTGAACGAAATAAGAGAGATATGAAGTAAAAAGAAGTAAAATGAAGACTCTTGGAGAGTAAAAGTGAAGAAAAGTGATCTATAATAAGATGAAATACAAGACATGTGATAAAATGAAACGTGGAGAGATAGAAATATGGACCGATAAAGACGTTTTTTTTTTAAAGGTATGAAAAAAAAATGAAACAAAAGATAATTAAACGTAGAAATATTTAAACGAGAGATTTACCGGTTTCCTTCAGATCAACGCATTATCAATCATAAAAATGGTGATTCAAAACTTATTGAAGGACGGAAAAACATAGGAAAAAAGTGAAAATTACACTAATGGGGGTAAAAAGAACGCAAAGAACAAATAGATAAAGAGCACTGTATTTTTCTGTCGTCTGAAAGAAATAAAAACCTTACTTATAAAATATAATGACATAATTTTATTCTCATTATGACATATGAATAAATTGAGCAAAACTTTCAACAGCTTGGAGTGCGTGCACCAGAGTAGACGAAGACGAAACCTCGCGCCCAACGCATATCCAACAAGTCACGCCTCTTCCCGCAATAATTGTAACCCCATCGTTTTCAAGCATATCTCCAAACATAGTGTATAGCCTCCTGCCTGTTCCTTATTATTTATATTCGAATGTATATTGGTTGTTTGATAATCTTGCTTGATCATTGTCTCATTCAGGTTTGCTGTCTAATGTACTACATTGGCACTCTACTTAAAAGGTAAGCGACAAAAACTTGTGTGAAAAATATCAAGATATATCTTTATTGTTCGAGTTGGGTGAATGAGTTGGTCTCAAACAGGTTTGGCGTGTAGAAATTGATACAAAAGACAACATTGTTTTCTCAAGCCAGTCGCTTTTTTCTGGATCAAGAATCAAACATTTTTAATAACATTTTTGGACATCAACGCCAGGTACGTCCAAGGATGGAATACTGTTGCCACATTTGGGCAGGAGCTGCTAGAAAGGACTTGGCCTGCCTTGATAGAGTTCAAAATAGACTTCGTAGCCTCGTAGGAGATGTCCTTTTCTCTTCCTTGCAACCTCTATCTCACAGAAGAAATGTTGCGAGTTTGTCTCTGATGTATCGTTATTTTCATGGAAAGTGTTCGACTGAGCTTCAATCTATGGTCCCCCCTTGCCAAACTTTCACAAGAAACACTCGTCTAGCTGTAAACACTATCAATAATTCCCCCCCCACTCTTTATCTGTACCTGAACATGAACGTACATTTTATGAACAAAGCTTCTTTCTTGGAAATGCACGCCTGTGGAATTGTCTTCCGTTTTCCTGCTTTCCAGCTGACTACAATATGGTTGTCTTCAAGTCTAACATAAATAAGTTCTTGATGAGCCGTTCCATATAAGTTATCAAATTTACCAAATTTTCATTACTAATGATTACTATATTGTCCAATTTCTACTGTACATTCTTTAACCCTTATCCTTGAGTGGCCTCTTGGCCTTGATAATGTGGTGATGCTTATGTAAAAAAATCAACGCATCCTCAAACTGTCACATCTCTTCCGTTATGTTATTGATACGATCCATGTGATCACTTTCGTTAGGCATAGCAAATTGACGCCAGTCGACTACTCTTGATTTAGTCAGCATATATATAAAATAATTATTTAAATTTCAACGATATTTCTCGAGGTTGAGGTTGGCCATGAGGGTTATTCCTTGCTAATGGAGTCAGAGATAGCTTTGTAGCCGGGTTCGAATCTCCCGACGGGCAGTAATAGTGTCACCCTGCACTGATGATTTCCGAAAGAATGAAACACTAGTGTCTGTAATATTTAAACATTATTATAATATTATATATATATATATATATATATATATATATATATATATATATATATATATATATATATATATGTGTGTGTGTGTGTTCCGTTTCACGCAGGTGGTAACCGGACGTAGGCTGTTGCTTATACGCTTGGCTGTAACCATGTTGGTTTAATATTTTTCTCATTTTACTTCTACTTAGCACGTAGTCATAAGACTCTTTCTCACTTTTTACGCGGTCCTTTGCATTTTTCTTTTAATCTTTCAGGTTGCAATGGGCAGTAAATAGCAAACAAGGCCGTGTTGTATTGTATGGTCCTTCTATCCACACACGAAAATGGTTGGCTCGGTATTAAAGCTGTATCTGGCCATAACTTTTGATCGCCTTATTCTTGTTTTGTAGCGGTTGAGTATTTTCCATTGAACTCAGGGTCCTTCTAAGTCTATAGGAGGAATCTATCAAAAGTGTGTTTCACATCTCAATGAGTGCATTCTCTAGCCCTCTGTTCTACTACTATATTCTGGTCTCTTTCTGTAATGTTGTTAAGGGTTCGAAATAGCTTGTGATTGGGCCGTACTTATGAACATGAAATTGAAATAATAGTGTATTATTATTATTATTATTATTATTATTATTATTATTATTATTGATTCACAAGGAGCTTTCGCACAGGTCATACTATATATCTCTCTTTGAAACCGGCCTGTGGTGTTCCCTGGAAGTTGAGTGACAACAAGTCTCCCCAGATTTCCAGTACTCTCCCCCTCTTTCGATAGTATTTGCAAATAAATTTGCGTTATCACAACAGCTGCTTGCCATTGATTTCTCGTTGGCCGGGGTATCGGTCTTCCCTGGAATTTAAGTGGCAATAAGCCTCCCCAAGTTGCCAGTTCTCTTTGTACTTATCCAGCGGAGATCTGGTCAGTGCTCTCTCCTCGGTCTTTCCTTCATTCTTGACTCTACTTGGCTGTTTGGTCTCTTTTTTTGAGGGTGTGTGCAGTGATGTGGTACTTGGGTGGGGATGGGGGTGGTGTTAGAGAACTTATAGATATGCGGCTTCAATGTTCTTGGTTCTATGTGGCGTTTCATGTTTTGCCTCTGCAGCAGTTGTTCATATGTGTTAGTTTCCACATTCAAGGGTTTTCCTTAATATTCCAGTTGTTTTCATTATTGTTGTTCGTTGTATCTTTCTATTCATTCCTTTGATTCCAATTTCTCCCATTCTTTTTTCAAACTTTTTCGGAATTGTTCCTAGTGCTCCTACTATTATAGGTATTATTTTGATTTTCTTCGTCTTCCATATCCCTTTCAGATCTCTGGCCAGCTCTGTGTATTTGACCCGTTTCTCATTTTCTTTTATATTCACCCTGTGGTCGGCTGAAACCGCAAAGTCGATGATTTGACAGGATTTTTCTTTCTTGTTAATTATTACGACATCCGGTTTTTTGCATGGATGGGTTTATCACTTTGCACGTCCATGTCACATAGAATTTAGTGATTCTCGTTTTCAAGTACTGTTGCGGGCTTATTTGAGATGCAGTTGTTTGCATAATTCCCAGGGTACTGCCCTTCCTACTTGGTCGTGTCTGTTCTTGTATTCCTTTTGGACCAGTTTGCTGCATTCACTTTTTATATAGTTTATCGTTTCGTTTCTTTTTCCACAGAGTTTGAATTTTCTGTCTTCTTATGTTCTGTCGATCTTTGCTATGATGTGGTTGGTTCTTTTCGAGTTATCTTGTTTTGCGATTATTAGGGATACAGTTTCTCGGCTTATGTGTCCTTTTCGCATCAATGTACAAGTATTTTCGTTATTTTCATCTTTTGTCATCCTACTGAATCTTCCATGTAGTTGTTTTTTCCCATTTTTCTTTTCTCGTCTTATCATTTATCTCTTTTTTTCTGTTTTGTCGATTATTTTCATTGTCTCTCGCTGCCATGATTATCCTTTCCAAGTTCTGCGTTATGCATTTTTATAATTCTTTTTTTGCGTCATGCACACAGTCTTCTATACAAACTAGTCCTCTTCCGCCTTCTTTCCTTTTCACGTAGAGTCAGTCAACATCGTTCTTTGGGTGTAGTGCATTGTGCATGGTCACGAGTTTCCTGGTCTTCTGATCGAGCTGTCTCAGTTCTTCTTTTGTGCACTCCATGAACGGTTTAGAGTATCTTACTAGTGATAATCTCCATGTATTTATAGTTTTTATTATGTTTCTATTATATAATATAATTTATATGAGTTTTCCTATTCTCTGGAGGTATTCCTTTCCAATTCTTTTTTCATTTCTGTTGATTTGATGGCATCTACTTCCAGAGCCCTCAAGTATTTATAGGCGTCTTGTTCTCCTAATGCTCTAATCTCCGTTTGGTTGGGTAGCTCCATGGTTTCTGTCGTCTCCAATTTTCTCTTTCTTATAACTAATACTGCGCACTTCTCCATACCAAACTCCATTCAGACATCCTGCTTAAAGATCCAAGTAGTGTTTATTAGTGTCTCTAGTTCCTTTTCGGCCCTTGCAAAAAGTTTCAGATCGTCCATGTACACCAGGCAGTTCATTTTCCTTCTGTACTAGAGGACTTTTATCCGGCTTGGCAAATTCTCAGTATATTGTTCAGGGGCATCATGGCTATGATGAACAGTAATGGCGATAGTGAATCTCCTAGGAAGATGCCCCTTTGTATGTTAATTTCTGTTATGTGTTGTCCATCAGCTGTCAGTTTCAGTCTCCATGTTCTCATTGTATTTTCAATCACGTTGATGATCATTCGTAATATTTTATACATTTTTAAGCATTATATTATCCATGTTTGTTTTTAAATCAAGACACAATGATACTAAGTCTTATAGCTAGAATTCTTATCCGATTTTGAACAAAACCCATTACTTTATTTTATTTCGACAAAATGTCTTGAATTTAAAGCTTAAACCCAAGGAGTATGAATAAACTGAAATTCAGGAAATTTTGCTAACTTAGTTTCTAATAACTATGGATCAAGTTCAATGAAAATCTGAAATATTTGAATTTCAAACATGAAGTTGTGTCCATATTATGCATTCTAAAACCCATTTAAAATAATAAAAAGAAACTAAAATTTGGTGAATAATTATTAATTTATATCTGATATATTTTTTTAATTTTATGAGCATGAGCATCTTTATTCCCATCCAGAAGACTAAATTAAGCTAAATATATTCCACATTACCCACTTTTACGCAGAGAAGCTGCCTTAAAGATTTTTTAATGTTCGGTTAATTATTTTATGAATTAATCATATACACTAAACTAGGTAAATTTAACTACGTAACTTTATATAGAGAGTAGACGCACCCGTGGCACGTTGAATCGCAACCAGTACAATCATATATTGTACTTGGGCTTTATTAGAAAAAAAAAGATTTGAAACGGGGAAAAAGCTAGTATCACTAATGGTAACCAATCAAAGAGAAAGAGAGAGAGAGAGCGAGAGAGAGAGAGAGAGAAAGCGAAAACAAACATGAAGATAGACAGAAAAGAGGGGGAGAGAGAAAGAGAGAGAGAGAGATAGAGAAAGAAAGTAATCACTATCTCCCTCATTCAATACGCTCTTTTTTTTAGTTCATATCAGCTTGGTATATCTTTCTTTCTATGGGCTCTTTTTCACCCATCTCTCCCTTTTTCTAACAAGATAATTAGTTTTAATTTAAATTACCTCCTTTATTTGAAAGTATATGCTGATTATTTATCATTTTTTATTAAATTATTTTAATTACTACTGTCAATATCGACAAAACTTTTGGATACAAGTAGGAAAATAAAACAATAAAATTACAAATGAACAATATCAAATATTAATTTATTATTAAACATTAAAATAGGCAATGTAAATTAGGCATGCAGATAGTTTTGTCTGATGGTCTTTAAAAGTGACGTTGCGAGTTTATTTCTGCTTTATCGTTAATTTTATGGCAGGTGTTCGACTGAGCTTTTATCCATAACCCCCCCTGGTAAGACATTCACAACAAACACTCTTCTAATCATAACCATTCTCGAACATTTACTCTACTTTCTATCTGTGTCTAAAACTAAACGGAACTTCCACGAAAAAAAAAGTTCATTTCTTAGAACTGCCAGTCTGTTCAACATGATACGATTGAACTACTTTCCAGCTGACTATAACATGGTCTTTTTCAAGATCAGGATAAACATGTTTTTCTTGAGCCATCTTTATAAATAACAAAATCTTACCCAATTTCCACCATGAACGATCGTCATCGTGTTGTCTCATCGATCACGTGACACTCATTAAACCCTATCCCCGAGTGGGAAAAGTGAGTCTTGATAAGCGGTGATTTCAATGTAAAAAATATTTCAAAAGCCGTTTTAATATAGCTATGACCAATGAAAAATATATAATTCCGCTTTTATTCATTTAGATGGTGCAATAATATGAGTAATCTCTACCTCTAATATTATATAAAAGGAACTTCATCTGTGTGTGAGTTCGTTCCCTATAGACTCCTAAACGACTTAGCCGAGTTTTTGAAATATCATACAAATGTACTTTATGCGCCCGGTAGTGTTCTTAGATAGTTTTTCTACGGAAATGCTTTCGATAAGTATCGATAATCGATGAAATCCGATACAACAGGCCATTTTAACCAAAGTTAGCACCTTACACAGCCTAACATTACACTTACATTTGAGAAGTTTTATTGCCACACAAGCCAAATTGCTTGGCATAAAAAATCAACAGTAGGTTCTTTGATGTGATAGGAACGCGTTCGAAATGAACGTTTCTATTTAAATCAGAATTGCACCGTAATACTTGACTTTGCCACTTTAAACTTAGATTCAAACCATTATCACCGCAGAAGTAGTAAAGCCAGGCATATAAAATCAACATTAGGTTGTTTGATATGGCAGGGGCGCCACCGAAATGAATGTTTCTGTTTACCACAAAATTGGACGATGATACTTCACTTTTGCATTTTAAAATTCAAGTCATTATACAAGGTGTCCCACTTTAAAATAGCCCAGAAAATGTAGTAAAATGAAGGAACATTCTTTTATTGTTTAAATCACCTGTAGCATTGTTTAGATTTTCTGTAGTGTTACAAATGATGCTGGAAGTGCTCCCCGTTGGCATCTATGCATTTCTGGGCACGTTTAACAGCGTTTGCAGATACTGCCTGTAAGACTTCCCTGTTGATACTTCTGATAGCGTTGGTAATGCCCTTTAGTTAGTCTAGATTGTGAGGATTATTTGCATAAACTTTTTGTTTTAAAGTCCATCAAAGATAAAAATCATATGATGACAAGTCCGGGGAACGTGGTGGCCGTAACCCTTTGCTTATTGGTTTTTCTTCCGTAAACATGCCATGAACTCGTGTCAGTGTTCTGTGAGACGTGTGACATGTAGCGCCATCTTGTAAGAAAAACAATTGCATAGTCTTGTAGTGTCAGTTGGTCGGAAATAAAAAGATTAGAGGGGCCGGATTACTTTTAAGGGGACCGCTTAATATGAGAAAAAATGATTCGGGAAAGATTAGAAAGATTTGGCTGCTTTTAAGTGGGCCAGCCTGTATATAAAATTAATTTTATAAAATCAGCAGTAGATTCTCTACAGTGCAATGTAAACTACAATGTATTGTACGTTAAGTTATTGCGGAGAGGCTCGTGAAGCTTCCGCCCGGTGCACTGCGACGGGTTTCTAACTAGAGCAGGCAATCAATCGATTTGATTGAAAAACGGACGATTTCACCGATGTAGATGATAATACAAATTTCGGAGTGTAACACGTTCGTTGATAATCATTCAATCCATGGCAACATCGAGTCGCCCTGCTAGTAAGAATATAATAGTCAACTCTAATGTTACAAACTATTTTAATGTAGTTTGTGTATTTATTAATGCAGCAAAAACTTGAATCCTGACCTATATAATTTTTATACATGCGCTTGTTTCTTTCGTGTAAATTTTTATAATTTTGGATATATCTTTGTATCATTGTGCGTGTTTTCTCTGCATCCGTTGCCAGATCTGACACAAATCGATAAACAATATGAAATTCATTTCCTTTCTTTGTTTAGAATATTTAATATAATACAGACATCATTTATATTTTTTTATTAATAATTATTTCATAAAGAATGTTATTTTTTTCCTTCCACAGAAATTTCCTGTCTTCCACGATCGCCTGCCCATAAATCATTGCCAATTCTTTAAGGCTAAATTGTTTTCAGGCGTTTTTATTTTTCGCAAAAAAAAAAAAAAAAAAGACTTCTGAAAATCATAGAAAACTTTACGTTGTTTTAATTAAGCACTGATTTTCAAATCATCGAATCATTTAAAACAAAATTTATTGATTCATTAAATTATAATTGCAATTAAGATGTCATTTTCATAACGATCAGTGAAGATATGTGCACAACATTCTCTAATGAACATTAGTGATATAACTAGATACATACATATATATATGTGCATGTATATATGGGTGTTTGTGTATGTATGAGTGTGTAGAAATGTAATATTGGAGTTTCTTCAACTAAATATATACATATATCATATATATATATATATGATATAGTTTTACTTATTTATCAAACAACTGTTGCCTATATATGAGCATACATGCGTCAGTTGTGATTTCTTTTGAAATCTAGCATATTCATCCCATAGGTCACTAGTCTCAAGTATTGAGACTAGTGACCTAATGACGCTGTATTTCAATAACACACACACACACACACACACACACACACACACACACACACACACACACACACATATATATATATGTCTATGTGTGTGAGTGTATGCATTGAATGTCGAAGTTTCTTCCTAGAGTTAGCATATTGGGAAGTGATACACAGTATACCATTAGCATATTAATCGATGCTCTTTGTGTGAACAAAGATAGCTTAGGTATTCGTTAATTCACTACAAGTACAGTCTATTAGCGTAATGGTTCGAAACCTTGACTGTCGTACGGGCGGTCGAGTTTCGATCCTGGCTATAGGTAGTTGCCTGTCTAACCGCGCTGATGAGCTGTGATACAGCGAAACAGTACTGTATGTGGATTACTATATATATATATATATATATATGTATATATATATATATAAATATATTCTATTCTCTATATCTATGCATCGACTATCAAACTATGCCTAGTGTATTGTTATATTTAGGCCTGTTAACTTTTTATCCATTTGAAAGTTTTTAATAGTGTTGAAACGTATCGGTAATTTGATTAATCTCACTCTTTCTTCTCTATTGTAACATCCCGCTTGCATAAATGTTATATTGCTGGTCGCAGTCTTTTCTATAAATACTATTATGGCATGTATTCTTTAGAATTGTTCGATGTATTTCCTGCATTCTTTGTTCCAGCTCATTTGACTTGTTGGTCTTATGGTTTTTATCTTTCTATGGTCGTCTATCTATCCTCGAGGTATTGCTCATTCTAACCCCCCCCCCCAAAAAAAAAACTAACATTAACCACCAGACTAGGCTTGGGAATGAGTCTGCCGTACTCAAATGTTTACAGGTGCATCATCTGATCAATCAATTCAGTATACCACAGTACCTTAAGACTACGCATGAGGGTTGGAACCGTTAGGCGAAGTTTTTTACTCTCTCGCTAAAAATGCGATAAAATTAGCCTATCGTATGTAAAAATTTGACAAGGAAAGAATATGCAGAACTTAGCGCTGATTTTAAACCAGGCATCTCTCTCTCTCTCTCTCTCTCTCTCTCTCTCTCTCTCTCTCTCTCTCTCTATATATATATATATATATATATATATATATATATATATAAAGAATAACGCATGAGTTTATGTCTCTTAGTTTATAGAAACACATATTAGAGAAAGTACATAATTAGAAAACTTTATAGATAAAATAAAGCACAACATTTACGAAAATTATTCGCATAAAATAATTTCTTATGTGTCTTATTTAAAAAGATCAGATAAAATCGAAACAAAACAACTCATTTTTTTAATAATACAATCTAAGTGAAGAGCATCATACCAAAGTCACCCGGAGATAAAAATAATGAAATGGATATCAGTTGAGAGATAAAGAACATCATGAGACGATTATGAATGATTGCTGGACACGTATACGTTCGAATATATTTGAAGACGATTCACAACCGAATCTATTGACATTGGCTTTATAGAGGACCATGTCGTAATATATATATATAAACAGTCTCGTGGTAATGTTTTCCACAGACGAACTTGTAAAGAATCCCTGTTTATAGAAATCCTATTTGACCGAGCGCCGACGGAATAAAAATGGGAAGATTTTCTTTGTCGTTGTGGCAAATAATGAGTTCTTGCTGTGAATGTCACATAAATAGTTACCAGAGATTAGAGATCAGTCGAGCACTAAGAACTATTACATAGATTAGGAAGTATTGTAACAGCGTCTATTCTTGTGAGAAAGTGATTATGAAGAACAAGAATTGCCGAGTCTGAAAGTAAAGAAGAAAGTTTTAGGCGGCGACTTCCCAGATATTTTTTATGTATTTATTCCTTAGTTATTTCCATAAAAAAAGCTTTTACTGAAAATTTTTGTCGAAAATATTTTTTGTGTACTATTTATTATCGATAGTCTATGCTTTAAGGGGAATATGATGTGCATTTATTACTTGTAATATGTTGCTGATTTTATCCTGAAATTTTTTGTTTGGTTTGATCTAAACTTTTCCGTTATAATATTTATATACAGATACACACATAAAAATTGAGTACATATTATTTTATATTTTAACTAGATTATGTTCGCCTTTTTGACATATATTTGCGAAGTAATATCTCTTAAATTTGTTTTAGTTGAATGTGAAATGAAAAATTATAAAATCATGGTTGAATTCATTGTTTTCTCAAGGTAAAAAATGTAAAAGTAATCGATACATGGCACTTTTTTCACATTTCCAATAAAAACTATGTATTTTAACACACTTTAAATATTCAGATGTTCGATAGTATTGGATTGTTATCTCTGACTAATAAGAGAAGTGCACAACTATTTATAAGAAAGTGCTTTTAATCATTTCACTCTTTGGTGAACATTCTTGAACTCAAGGATTAAAAATGGTAAAACCTAAAGCATTATTTAGAGATACGCGAGGTTGAATCATTGGACATCACAAAGGAAGACAACGTTACCGAACAATTAACCAAAAATGAATCTAGCACTAGATACAGTAATACATATCATCAGAAAGTATGAGAAGTATGGCGACAGTACAGAAAACCTTCCAATAAATGGAAGACTGAAAAAATAAATGAGAGTACTTCAAGTTAAATCACCAGAAATGTGAAACAAAAAAATAAACATTAGCAGAGTTCTATATCGTACTAGCTTTCATTCCAGATCACGAAGAAAGGTGCCTTTACTGAAAACCAAACATGTCATAGATCGTTTGTCGAAACGTATGAAAAAAAGCCATGCAGTTTTCGACAACGGTAATCTGGTCGCATAAAATATAAGAACACAGAACAAATGTGTTTTGAAAAAATGGCACTGCCTTCAACAAGCATAATGAGGGTTGTTCCATAATGATATGGAGATGCTTAAACATCATCAATGGTAGAAATTTTCAATTTATTTAGGATATGATCGGTATTGCGTGCTTCAACTCTACAAATATATCAAACATCTAGCAAAAATTACAAAGGCATAATTTGAATATTGTGGTATTAGTACTCTCAAATTGTATTAGTACTCTCAATTGACCATTTAAGAATTTGTCGAATGATTTGAATGTTTAAGTTTATAAACGCAATCCACAAAATATCAAGCAATTAGAAGGATTATGCAAGGAAAAACGAAGTAAAATAACGGAGAAAAACTTATGGCCAACTATAGAAAGCGACTGGAAATAGCGAAACAAAACAAAAGCTACGCAACAAAATATTAAATTGATGTATCCAATTCTTTTCATAAAGTAATTTTAAAATTTGATAAAAAATGGATTCAACAATAAGTTTTTGATTTTCCTTCCGCATACAACTAAAACAACTTTATTACTTAAAAAATATCAGATAAAATAGCGAACGTAAACTAGAGTTTAACGGAAAATAACATGTATCCTATACTTATACGTGTTACTATAAATATTGTTCTGCGGTGTTCGTATTTTTGCAATTATATATTTAATTAAGGATAGTATGTGCAGTTTTTATCAAGCTGCCAACTTTCAATAAGATATATACATTTTTGTATATAAGTTTATGTGTTTGCTTTTTATAATGCGTTTGGTAATAGATATTTACCGTATAAGGGACACTGAAATTTGAATTGTTACGTCGTCTGATGGTAGCAGCACTAATATTAAATTATTAAAACAACCATCTAAGCAGACTGGTATGTTATATGTTCTATATGAGTGAGGCTTAGACCCTTTTCAAAGGATCTTATATACAGAGTGATTAATAAGTAACTCCGGATTTAGAAAAAAATACTATTTATTTTTTAAATATAATTTATAAAATTAATAAATAGGAGAAGAAATTATAATGCATGGACTTTTATTTAAAATCAATATAAGCGCTTTCATTCGACACAAACTTTTCAAGTCGACCAGGTATCGCATCAACTGAAACTCTTGTGGAATGGTAGTCATAAATTCACGTATTCGCCTTTCGAGTTCTTATGAATTTCTTAGCTTGGTTGAGTAGACATGCTCTTACAGCAAACCTCAGAGAAAAAAATGTCGCAGGGCGTTAAATCAGGATTTCTAGCCGGAAGTTCCTAAAAACAGCGACGACCCATAGATCTTCCAAGGAATTGGGTATTCAGCCATTTACGAACAACAATAGCAAAGTGTGGAGTAACTCGATCAAAAATCAAATCTTCAATATTGTCTCAAGCACTAATAATTGGACATATTTCATCTTTTAATATAGTGAGGTACCGCTACACTTTACTATTGTTCTTCCTGAATAGCTGAATGACCAATTCTTATGTTGCCTCGTAAATTTGAAAATCACATGAAACATGTTCGCCCATCTTGTTATATTCTGTTTTATATCTATTTTTCTGTTTCACTCTTTCATCTATTTTATATTTGTCATTTATTACTAAAAGTAACATTTAAATCTATTTCCGAGGAAGTTTTTTTTATAATATAAACAATGTATGGTAAATATTTTTAATAATACTTAAGTTTGATTAAATTGTGTAGGTTCATTCGCTTCTACTATTCATATTTGTGTATATGCATCTTTGCGTGTGTGTGTGCTCATACGGCTGTTTCACAATGTATGTGCAGATCGTGTGTGACATACCTAAGGCCATGTCGTTATTTCGTGGGCACTATCGTGTCAAATATATCATTGAACTCCTGTTTATATTCATGAACTGCACGCCATTTCTGTCCTAATACGGAATTAGCATTAATTGATAATCCTACCGCAATTGGCAAATTTCTTTCCCAGCAGCCATTTTTTCTCCCACATTATCTTCTTCTTCTTCTTCTTCTTCTTCTTCTTCTTCTTCCACTTCTTTGTTCCTCCTTTTCTTTTTCCTCTTCCTGTTCTCCCTCTTTCGTGTGTTCGTTTCCTCTTCTTTTCCTTTTTCTTTTCTTATTCTCCTTTTCCTTATTTTTTTCTTCCTCTTAGTTTCTTTTTTCTTCTTCTTCATCTTCTTCTTTTCTTTCATGTTCTTAGCAGATGACAAGCACTTTAGCGAGCATCTCAATCGGATCCGTCACGTGATGTGAGCTGATATGATGTGAATAATTCATTCAATATTCGTCATATTTGTATACCGAGAAATAAGGGAGACAACTCTCTGAGAAATAAGTCAAACTCTTCGCACATATCGACAGAAGATAATTTCGTTAGTATCGTACATTTTATCGATATTTGTCTGCGCATATTTCCGTGAGGGTTTTTCATTGATCAGCCAATACGACATAACTTATGGAAAAAAATCACATCTCTAAAGTTCAAGGTATCCCTGCCCTCTCGTAATATTGGTAAAAGAATTTTCATAACTACCGTTAACTGTGAAAGTTGGAAAATTGCAAGAGAATGTGTGTTCACACTTTCTGTCACAGATATATACAGGTAAAATATCACATTAAGTACCACATACGACACGCCTATTATAAAATTCTAACTTGGTTACGACTGCATGCCATCCACGACCGATAGTTAAGTAGATAATTTCACGAAAACCTGGATGTGCCATGTTCGAATCTAGTTCGACCCAGAGAAACACTTTTATTTAGGATGTTCAAAAACTTAACGTTGCCTCTCCAATAAGTACCTGGTGGTTTCTAGAAACAATTCTAACCAGAAAGATATTAAAGAAACGAATACCCAAAATAATAATCTGATTCATTCTAAATGAATAAAGCAATGATGTCTAAAGCACAAAACCATATTGCAAAAATATACCTCATAACATCTGTACACTTACATACCAAGAACTATCGATAAAATATTACTTTTTATGTCTGTTAACTCACATACATACTATGACCGGTAGAATATTACTTTTTATATCTGTTCACTCACATACCAACACTTATCGGTGCAATGACACGTTTTACGTCTGCTCATTCACACACCAACAGCTATCGATAAAATATAATTTTTGATTGTTCTGTTCAATCATATTTCTCTCCGATAAGTTCATAAGAGTAGTGATTGATGGGCAGAAATCAGAGGCCAACAGTATTATTGCTGGGGTCCCTCAGGGGTCCAACCTGGGCCCAACTCTTTTCCTGATCTACATCAATGATCTCCAAAAACACATACTTAAGTCATTCGTTGAAATCTATGCTGATGACACGACCATCTATGGCAACACATCAAAAGCGGTAAATGATAACGTGCTCTCTAATTCTCTCTCCTCTGATCCTGACCGCGTGGTAGAGTGGGGGAAGAGGTGGCTGATCACTTTTAATGCATCCAAAACCAAGCTTCTATCTTTACATCATCAACGCTCGGATCCCCATCTAACATCAATTGAAATGGATGGCTCTCGTCTTGGGGAGGCTTCATTTTTTGACAAGCTTCTGGGTGTGAACTTTACTCCTGATCTGAAATAGAACACGTACATCAGGTCTGTTGCCAAAGACGCTGGGAAAATGGTGGAATCCTTCTACCGCTCCAGAAGATATCTCAGTACTTATGCAATTCTCTATCTGTATAAAAGCCAAGTACGTCCAAGAATGGAATACTGCTGCCACATCTGGGCAGGAGCTGCTAAAAACAGCCTATCCTGCCTTGAGAGAGTACAAAATAGACTTCGTAGCTTAGTGGGGGGTGCCCTTTTCTCTTCCCTGCAGCCTCTCTCCCAAAGAAGAGACACTGCGAGCCTGTCTTTATTTTATCGTTATTTCCATGGCAAGTGCTCGTTCGAGCTCCAATCTCTGGTTCTCCCCTCGCCAATCTTTCACAAGAAACACCCGTCTGGCTGAAACTACTATCAATAATTTTCCCCACTCTTTATCTGTGCCAAAATCCAAACGTAGATTCCATGAGCAGAGCTTCTTTCTCAGAAGTGCACGCCTGTGGAACTCTCTTCCGTTTGACTGTTTCCGACCTCACTACAACTTGGATGTCTTCAAGTCCAACATAAACAAATGCCTGACAAACCGCCCCCTTAAGTAAGACACTCTATCAATTCTCCAATACTAATGGTTACTACAATAATATCTCATTGATTACTGTACCTGCAATAACCCTTATCCCTGAGTGGCCTCCGGGCCTTGATAAGTGGTGACCTCCATGTAAAAAAATAACGGTAAAATATTACTTTTTATGTGTGTTCACTCACATACCAACAACTACGAGCAAAATATCACTTTTTATGTCATTTAACTCACATACTAACATCAATCGGTAAAATATTACTTTTTAATCGCTGTTCACACACATACCAATAGCTATCATTAAAATATATTTTTTACAACCGTTACTTCACGTACCAACAACTACCGGTAAGAAGTAACTTTTTATGTTTGCTCACTCACATACCAAAACTACCGGTAAAATATCACTTTTTATGTCTGTTAACTGACATACCAACCACACTCGGTAAAATATTACTTTTTATCACTTTTCACTAACGTACAGATAACTCGCTTTAATATATCATTTTTATAGTATATTCCCTCACATACATAAAGCTATCGGTAAAATATCACTTTTTTACGTCTGTTAATTGACATACCAACAACATCCGGTAAAATATCACTTGTTGCATCTCTTCACTCATATACCAAACAAATATAACTTTTTACATCTGTTCGATTACATACCAACAACTATCGATACAATATTTTTTTATTTCTGTTTACTTATGTATCAACAGCTACCGGTAAAATATAACTTTTTATGTCTGTTAAATTACATACAAACAACAATCGGTAAAATATAACTTGTTATGTCTGTTAAATTACATACAAACAACAATCGGTAAAATATAACTTTTTATGTCTGTTAAATTACATACAAACAACTATCGGTAAAATATAACTTTTTATGTCTGTTAAATTACATACAAACAACTATCGGTAAAATATTACTTTTTATGTCTGTTAAATTACATACAAACAACTATCGGTAAAATATAACTTTTTATGTCTGTTAAATTACATACAAACAACAATCGGTAAAATATTACTTTGTATGTCTGTTAAATTACATACAAACAACTATCGGTAAAATATAACTTTTTACATCTGTTCGATTACATACCAACAACTATCGATACAATATTTTTTTATTTCTGTTTACTTATGTATTAACAGCTACCGGTAAAATATTACTTTTTATGTCTGTTAAATTACATACAAACAACAATCGGTAAAATATAACTTTTTATGTCTGCTAAATTACATACAAACAACAATCGGTAAAATATAACTTGTTATGTCTGTTAAATTACATACAAACAACAATCGGTAAAATATAACTTTTATGTCTGTTAAATTACATACAAACAACTATCGGTAAAATATAACTTTTTATGTCTGTTAAATTACATACAAACAACTATCGGTAAAATATAACTTTTTATGTCTGTTAAATTACATACAAACAACTATCGGTAAAATATTACTTTTTATGTCTGTTAAATTACATACAAACAACAATCGGTAAAATATTACTTTGTATGTCTGTTAAATTACATACAAACAACTATCGGTAAAATATAACTTTTTTTGTCTGTTAAATTACATACAAACAACTATCGGTAAAATATAACTTTTATGTCTGTTAAATTACATACAAACTACTATCGGTAAAATATAACTTTTCATGTCTGTTAAATTACATACAAACAACTATCGGTAAAATATTACTTTTTATGTCTGTTAAATTACATACAAACAACAATCGGTAAAATATTACTTTTTTGTCTGTTAAATTACATACAAACAACAATCGGTAAAATATTACTTTTTATGCCTGTCATTTAAATACACACAGCCATCGGTCAGATATCACATTTTACGTCTGTTCAATTACCGGTAAATATCGGTAAAATATTACTTTTTATGTTTGTTCAATTACATACCAACAGTTATCGGTAAAATTTTATCTGTTACGTTTGTATATCACGCGGTAATAGTAAATATATTATCTAAAACGGTATAAATAACACCCTGCTGTTATGTTACATACCGCTATCGGTAACATATCATTTTTACGTCAGAATGTCACACCTACACAACCATAGAAAGATACGACTTCCGGCATCAGTATGTCACAAGTATCATGTACAATATAAAAAAACAACTGAGATATTACGATCTCCATCATTCTAGTAATATATAGGGGTAACCAAACTCAGGAAAAGGAATGTCAAAAAGTACGTGACAAATACACCTGGAGAACGATGTGCAAGAGAGATACGAACAAATGCAGTGTTATAATTTTATATAGATCTCTCGGTTGAAATGTATGAATACGAGTGATTGTCTGATAAGAAAATTAAAATTAAAATATGCATATATATATATATATATATATATATATTTCGATTCCATTTTTAATTAATATTGCACAATTTTATTTTTTACTGCAAAAATAAAAAATACAAATAATTCTTTTAAAAACGTAATAAAGGTAAAAATATGAATTTTGCTCTTACACCGCTTGCAATGTGGGACGGAACTAATCGCAAATATTTGGCAGCCATTACAGATTTTGGGGATTATAAAATACTGAAGTACTAAAACGAGTTATGTTATATATGATTAATTCAAAACAACTTTTATTTTACCGATATACAGAGGTAAAACGTGATATTTTACCTATATCATGGCCTCCGTTCAGATCTTAAATACAATGGATGATACCTATAAGGGTAGATTTACATGTAATTTGTGAAGTAAAAGTTGCTAAACATTTCTAAACACACATCTCCTGTATCGACACTACTAAATTCAAATGGCAAGGAGGAAACAATGCTGAGATCAGCGGAGATTACATAGAACACTTAGTATTTGCCAAAAAATTATTCATTTAATACTGGTCAGGCTTAATTTGACAACGCAAGCAGGAAGAATGCCGGAGGTTACATTGGCAGAAATATCCAATACAAGTTGAGTCCTAATATTTGAAGTAATAAGAATAATACATTTTCCTGTAAAAAGATCCAAAACAAAAAAATGAGAAGAAAATCCAATTCAAGATAAACAACAAAGAAAATGTCGAATAAAGAAAAAAAAAGAGAGAATTAAAATAAAAAGGAGAGTTTTTTAAAAGCATTGTTGGTAAACGAATATGTGAGTGTTTAAGAAGGCTGATAGCAATGTAGGATAGTGAAGTTACGTGAGTCAGGAGCAAGAACAGACAACAAATTATAATTACAAATCTTCGTAAATCTATTTATTGTCCAATAGGAATTTAAATTATTTTTGGACGAATGCATGTTTTCTTTTTAATTTGGTCTATTATTGTAAAGTAAACATGAATTTATTGCCTTTTCCATTTATGTAAATAATTATATTTATGAAAAAATTAATATTAAAAATTAATTTTTCTGTCAATAAAATACTTAAGTTTTGTTTATTATATTTATAATAAAACGTCTCTGTAAATAAACATATATCATTTATTTAATTTTTTTTATATTATAATAAATACGTTTCTGTTAATAAACGTAATTTATTTCAAATTTTTATATTTATGATAAATATGTTTCTATAAAATAACACATTTAATTGGTTTTAATTCATCATATTTATAACGAAAACGTTTCTCTTATAAATCATATTTTATTTATTTTAATTTATTGCATTAACAATAAAAACCTTTCTGCAAATAAACATATTTAATCAGTTATTGATTTAATATATTAATAGTAAAATTATTTTTGTCAATAAACATTTAATTTTATAAAGTTTATTATATTTATTAATATAAACGGTTCTGTAAATATGCATATTTAACTTATGTTAGTTTATTATATTATTAATATTAAACGTTTTCCTCAATAAGGATATGTAAGTTGTTTTAATTCATTATATTTATAATAAAATGTTTTCTGGAAATAAACATATTTTTATGTTTTTAAATTTATTATATTTAGAATAAAAAATTTACCTAAATAAACATAATTTATTTTAGTTTACTATTTATAATATAGACTTTATCTAAAAACATGTTCAATTTATCTTAATTTATTTTATATATAATAAATACATTTTCTGCAAATTAACATATCTTATTTATTTACTTTAATTTATTATATTTATAACTAGCGGGGGTACCCGGCGTTGCCCGAGTGTTTGTTTCCGGGACGGGGGGGGGAGTTTTAAAAAATGTTATGGTAGGTAAGTAGGAAGGATCAAACCCGGAGTCATGAGTAAAAGTAGGAAAATAAAGTGTGAAAAAAAACAACAAAAAAAAAAAAACATCTGCAACGTTAACAGTTCGGCCACCAAGAAAAGTCCATTCCAGTTGTTTAGGAAAAAAAAAAAAAACGACTACGGTAGGTCGGCGCGAACGTGAAAATATAATGTGAATTGTCCAGCACGCTAACCACTACGCCACAGAACACTGCAGCTTAGTTTAGTGATTTTAAATAACTTCACATGAAAGAACTACGAAGCCAAACCGGTGTTCTCTTCTCAACTGTTCCTTGTGAACGATCCCCAAACGGTGTTAAGTGGTGGCAGGGGGGGGAGGAATTTATTAGAGAGAAAATATTTTACCACTTCCATTGATCTTAACCGATTTTGGCCGTGACTTCTCAGCAGAAAAAGTATAGAAATCTAAGATTATCGAGGAATTTGAGAAATAATAAGCCTATAACACACCTCAGATATTGTTCTGCCGTTTGTGCATATTATATTTGCATGAATTATCTTGATTTTCAATCCTATTAAGGTCAAAATCAGACGGGAAAAAATGAGTTCATTTTATTTATATAGATAGAAGATAGAAGATAGAATAGAAGAAAGAAGATAGAAAAGAAGAAGAAAGAGAAGAAGAGATAAGCAAGTTTCTGTGAATAAACAGATATAATTTAGTTTACTTTTATATATTTATAATGAAACATTTCTGAAAATAAACATTTTATTTAAATTTATTCTATTTATAAAAACGTTTTTGCAAATTAACACGTTTGATTTATTTTCATTTATTATATTTATAATGAGACCCTTTTATCAGTTTGTTACATCCTTCCTTGGGGTGGGGGGCTATTTTGAAGTTTTGAAGTATTCCAGGAAATCAGAAATAATCCGCCTGTCGAGAGGGTCTTTGACGGGAGCATGCACCAGACAACATTTCGACCTCCCTCGGCGTCAAAATCTTAATAATCACGGTTTTAAATTAGAAATGCTGTCTATGGGCTCCGGAGGGGGGTTACAGCAATTATCGGTGTATTTAAACAGAGTTCATAAAAAGATAAAGACGACAACTTGTGGTTAAAAAAAGTTAACATAATCTATACAATGTATACGAGTTAAGTTAACATAATCTATATAATGTATACGAGTTGACGACAATGTAAATGCTAAAGTCACGTAATAGAAAAAAATAAAACAGTTGACAGTCTTTATATGGATAATGTAATGTACTTGCTGGTTGAGAACTGAGTACCAAAATCGTTCGTCAGGTGTGAACTGCATCTTACTAGACAACTTACTCATGCCCCAAATAATGATTGCTTTTATCTTTAACGTAAGAGTTGGTTAGTTTTTTTTTTATCCAACTTGATTGGCCACGGGCCTTTCTCCATTAGAATGCTTTGCTGTTACCTATTTTGGGAAATAACGATCTTGGATCGTCACCACAAGTAAACATATTTTAAATCATATTTTAAATAAAAATGTTGCAGCAAGTTCTCCCAATAAACATGTTTAATTCATTTTATTATATTTACTAGCAGTTCAGCCCGGCTTTGCTCGGGCCCTATGTACTGTTCATAACTTTATGTGCATATACATGTGTATATATATATATATATATATATATATATATATATATATATATATATATATTAAAAAGTTTTTACTCATGTCCACGTAACTTACATCTCAAATTTCAAGTGTTTAGATCCAAAATTTGCGGAGTTTGGTAGAGTCTGCAAAGGTAAACTCTTTCAACTTTCACCTCTTGGCAGCTAAACTTTCGCCCAAAAGCTGCATGTCTGAATACGCTTTATGTAAGATTTCAAATGTTTGGACCCAAAATTAGCTGACTAGTATGCTAGAGACATCAAAGGTAAAATCTTTGGAACTTTGACCCCTTAGCTACCGGAATTCCGGCCAAAAACCGATTAAAAAGCTTGTCCTATTTTATAATACACTTTATATAAGATTTCAAATGTTTAGACAAAAAATTGGCTGAGTAATTTGGTAGAGACTTCAGATGTTAATTTTTTTTTAAATTTGACCCCAATTGTGACCGCTTGACATTTATTATTTGGGCTAAAATCAAGTTAAAAAGTTTGATTCATGCCCAAGTAACCTACATTTAAAATTTCCAGTGTTTAGACCCAAAATTGGCGGAGGAGTTTAGTAAAGTTTTTAACGGTCAACTCGTTGAACTTTGACCCCTTGCCAGCCAAATTTCTGGCTGAAAACCGATCAAAAAGATTTTCCCAAACCTCATATCCCTTATATCAAATCTCGAGTCTGTAGACTGAAATTTGACAGAGTAGTTTGGTAAGAAAATGTACACACACAGACACACATAGACAGACAATTTCACTTTAATTGATATATAGATTAGATAAACTTTGGCTACTCAATTTTCATATATTCTTATATGACTGACCCACATTTTTGTCGGGATCTTCAGTATAGGATACACTGTTTCATGCAGGTCAATTTTAAAGCAGGAAGTCACAGTGAACTGAGTTTTCCTTCCCGTTCATAGTAAGAGATTAATAGGAATTAATAAGAATTAGCTACTACAATACCACATTTTCTCCACAAGTTTTTCGGAAACTACTTGGTCGATATGACAAACGTTTTGTTATGGTACGGTACAATGACCTAAGTTATATGGTATTTGTTAAATTTACATCTAGTTATTTATGTTGATTAATAGACATTAACGAACAAAATACCACATTTACTCTAGAAGTTTTCTTAGAAACTACTGGCCGATCTGTATCAAATTTTGTATGCGCCTTGGTAATAGCAAGGTGTAACGGACTAAGTATGATATTTGTTCGATACAAAATTAAAGATTAATAAATATTAATAGAGCTTAGTATTTAATACAAAGATTAGTACAAATTTATCTGTATTCAACAATCGAGTTGGCATAACGCACCCATTCTAATCAACGGACTATAATTCTTTAATGTTTTTACCGTGAAAATGTCTAGTATAAAACTAAATCCTTACAGCCAAAGTAGCTTCTATTTCAAATGAAAGTGTGATAGATAGTATGATAGACATGCTATCTCAGATCCAAACGTAACGGACTGACGGATAAATACATTTTATAGATTTGCCTGGTCGCATCTGACAAACAGGATGTAGACGTAATCGACCGAATAGAATTGACCAATTCGTCGATCGTTAACGTTCTGTGAAAATCATATTGTTAAGTCACTTGATTTTTTCGCGCTTCGGATCGATTTGTCGAATGTATCGCTCGATAATGGAGACATTTGTGGCGGGAAGGACAGGTAATAATCGAGACAAACCAACAACATTCGCTAAGTAAACGCGAAAAAATAAAATTGAAAAAACGAAATCATTGTAAAAATGACAGACCTTTAAGTGGAAAGCGCCATTTTTGTTCGTCGTTGTATAGAGTTTTAGTGATTTCTTTTTGGCATTAAAATTGTTGATTGCTTTCAGAGGTTCGATCCGGTTTTGAAATTGATCGAGAATGTTCAGAACGGAATCAGTTATTTTATCTTTATCCTTTCATTCTCTATTTAATGTGTATCTATCTCGTTTCAATTCGTTTGTGTCTACGATTTTAACTGGTTATGTAGACGTGCGTTATTCATTTTATCTGGCATCGTTTTTATACATCTGTCTCAATCCGTTTAAATATAAATATATATGAAAAATGGTAATACACACTACACAAAAATTACTCCTTCACGCTTAAAGTTTCTGCTTTCTTTGTCAACAGCTAGCATACAGAAGCGTAAGGAGCAATACACAAAGCTTTATGATGTTTTATGCGAATTGGCAGTTTTAGTGTTTCAGATATAGATATATTCAAGTATGATACGTGCCATATAAGAACTAGAATTCTCAATTGAAAGTAGCCATATCATGTCTTACTATGTATATAAATTAAATATGAGTACACATTTAACAACGCACTCATGGGCGCAGGTGAGAAAATCACCAGTATTCGAAGGATAGCTGGCTAGCACAAATATTAGCAGCAGCAGCAGTGAAAGCACGTATCCAAATTACCAATTGTGCGCGAGCTTGCGTCATAAGAAAATTCGGAAAAATACAGTATTTGGAGAAACAGAAGCAAGTAGTCTGGCAAAATGGACGTGTGGTAGTCGAGGGTGAGAAAGCAATTGCTGGGGTCGTGTGAAGTGGCGAGGATACAGAGGCTTTTAAAAAGCACACGTGTGTGCGAAAAGACTTTGGGAATAAATTGAAATGAGTTGTTTTGAAAAAAAAAACGAATAAATGCATGTCGTTTGCACTAAAACAAAACAAAAAAAAATGCCGAATCTGATTTTTTACTTCTTTCTTATTTATGTTTTATTTGTTTGTTCATTTGCGGCGGTACCAGACAGCATGTGGGTCTAGAGGTTGGAAATGTAACGGCACAGATGAAAAGTAACCGCCATGTTACACACAAACACATACATAATGCCTACAATAGAGAACTTGAATGCCTACTAGATACTATTCTCGATTGTCTAAGGTCTTTCTGTACAGAGCTTTGTCAGACACCCTGGTATGAGGATACGTTTACCTAAAGTAAACCCTGACTAAATATTCAAAATAACATAGTATTATCGGCATAAAAAAAGATCTCTTCAGTATGGTTAAGCCACATTGGCTTTTAGGAAGAACTTTGCACCTTTTCCAAGTGATGTTACCTTAATAACAGCACGAAGCACGAAGCTGGATAATTCACCAGTCAAGATGAATTCTTGTCCGGAAATTCAATAAGATAAAAAAAAAACTACAGGAAAATATGCTAAAACATATTCAAATGGTCAATACGGGAAAGGAAAAGTATGTTCTCAACTATTTTACGTACTCAGTGTTTGAGATGTAAGGCATCTTAAATGGAATATTCGAATATCTGTGTATTTCATATGAAGATGAAGTGTTTGCTCCATGAAGTTGCCACTTGATTGCTGAGAACTTCAATTAAAGTAAGATGAAACAAAGTGGTGAAATAGGGACATTTCATAAATAATAATAATGAACGGAATTGTGAATTTTATTAAATATATTCGAAGCAACACTATTAATTACATGAGAATATTCAATTTTTTGTTAATGTTAATATTTAGGCGTGCATATATTTACAGAATTTTATTTGGAAAACTGTTATTTTATGCGAAAAACTAAACAAAGTTGAGATCACTTGCCTCCTAAAATTGAGGCTAGAAGAACGCCGTAAAACCGTGATCCGGGAGGGGGGGGCGAGGTAAAAAATCGGAACTAGCTGATCACATATGGAAAGAAAAAGAAACAGCGTTTTTTTGAACGACGTCAAGATAACTGACATGGATGTAAGATGGAGAATCAGGCGACTCAAATAGGCAGCACATATTCTAAAAGAAATACTAAGCAAACTATGTTTAGCATTTGTGAGCCTCTAATTGTAGGAAAAACAAAAATTGTACACCCTTAAAATTTCGGTGATGGAAGAGAGATAATCTCCTGTCGATCTTTATCAGAGTTGCATCCTCTTTGTCAATAAAGTTTTTCACACATACGAAATCACAGCCATAAAATAGAGACTAACTCCAAGAATACGAAAATAGAGCCAGTAACTATACTCCTTACCAAACAATAAGCAACATACCTGAAGACGGTTAAATGTCAAACCGACCGCAACGTGACACAAATAACGCTCACAGTGAGAACAATAGTCCTATCAATACAAGTAATATAAATAATTAGCCCTCATCTAAAAAATTCAAAACTTAATTTTATTTCTAATTTTCTTTATGAGCCGTTCATTAGGAATGTTGGAATATATATTCGCAGCAACATGTAACATATAACATGTAACATATAACATGTAACATATAACATGTAACATATAACATGTAAGAATGCGCTCAAATGTCAAATAAGTTAAGAAAAAAATAACAGAGAAAAGAATTGCGCTACATTAAATTTCGCGTTATATAAAAGAACCCATTTTAAATGGATCGGTTTAACGTCAATTAAATCGCCACCATGCACTTTTCCGTGAACTTTGCTAACGATTAGATGGTGTTTGTGGATTGACATCCCGGAGTGCACTTTATCATTCACATCTCTGTCGTCACTCCGAAATCGATGAACCTATCTTCTAACTGTGCTGACATTAACACGTTCAACAGGCACCGGTGAATGTTAATAGGTTCATTTGTTCTGTATGAAGGAATTCAATGACGCATGAACATAACAGGGGTTAATTTCTTAGAATCTCACGGTGTCAATATCTACAACTGAGATGAAACCTTAAGGTCATGAATGCATAAGTTAAGTTATCATAACAAATTGATTTACAATCCCTTCTGTTCCATTCGCGCGAAAAAAAAAGAGAATACATTATTTTAAAACGTCTCTCCTAATATTTATTCATTATACCTGTCCTAGTACTAGTGTTTAAACAGCGCTTAATACAATGTTGATCAGTAGACGTGTATAGTTACTTTACCATTTCAGTAATACCCATTTTCGTTGTAGATATTGGACACATTGTAACAACGACTAAGGATGTTGCCAATGCATTTTGGGTATTCGTTGTATCAGACTCACTTCCGATAAATATTAATATATGCTTAGAAGTGAGAAATAGAAGGCTTTGGAAATTTGTAGATTTTTATTTGATAAAAGTTCTTTCTAATTCATAAAGAAAAGCAAATGTGATTAAGTTGAAATGATATATCTAAGAAGCTTTTAGAAGTATTACGATCTAAGTCTCTGGTTGATTCATTTCGGATTACAATAAGCTTGAATTATATATATATATATGCATACATACTTACCTATATATATATATACATATATATATATATATATATATATATATATATATATATATATATATATACATACCGAAAAGCTCGTGGCTTGATAAAGGGAAGACTTAAACTTGATGCTATGGTTACAAATGATCTGAAATATCAAGAAACACGATTCCAAATATTTCTCATATTTTATATCTCCCCTTCTTTTGGAAATAGGATATGATTATGAATATCTCCAGTGTCAAATGATCTTTATACACAGTGAAATTTACTTTATGCATTAAAACCAAACAGGGGATATATAAGATAAGAGAAATATCTGGAATCAAGTCTCCCCTTGCTGTTATTTCAGATACTTGGAAACCATAGCAGAAAATTTTAGTCTCCCTTCCCACAATTCCATGGGCTTTGGGGAAATCTACGATATTTTGTAATTCATAGGCAACAAAGGAAAAAAAACTGACTCTGATTGAAACATTTTATAATTGTAAAAAAGTGAAAAATAGGTCTTAATGATGTACGATCCACATTAATGTTAAATCCTAAGGGAAAATGCCACATAGCCTCAAATACATCAGTCATTAGCACGCCAACGAGCCTTTGTGCTAAATTCTGATCAATAGTCGCTGAAATTTCGAATGTATAAAATTACTAAAAAAGACTCTCTCTCCATATATATATATATACATACACACACACGCACACACACACATATATATATATTTACATATATATATATATACATGCATAAATATAAATATACATGCATATATATACATATATATAAACATACATATATACATACATAAATATATATATATACATACAAATAAACACATACATATATATAAACATGCATATATACATACATAAATATGCATATACATATATATATATATACGTAAATTCATATATACACACATAAATATATATATGCATATATATATACATACATAAATATATATATATACATATATATATACATATATATACATACATAAATATATATACATATATATACATACATAAATATACATACATATATATGCATACATAAGTATACATACATACGCAAATATTTATACATACATACACAGATATATATATATATATATATATATATATATATATACACAAACATACATACAAAGGGCGTGCAATAAGTAATGCCACTGACCCACTTTCAGTTGTCTGATCTAGCTAAAATTTTGAATTTGCAATGATTTATATCTCTACGAGTTATGTGGCAAATTACAGCTCTGAACTAATTGTGGTTTCTATTTTACAGGTGTTTGAACTGAGTCAGGTGTGAAATGGAGCCTGTTGAATGTCGAGCAGTGATCCGGTTTTTGTATTTGAAAGGACGCACAACACAGGTAACATTTGATCAAATGAAAGAAACTTATTGTGATATTGCACCATCATATGACCTTGTAAAACGCTGGCCTCTTGAATTCAAACATGGCCGGAAGTCTGTGGAAACAGCTCCTAGACCTGGTCGCCATCTTCTGCCATTGATGAGGCATCTGTCCGTCAAGTTGAGACTGCCATTTTGGGAGATCGGCGCATTTCTATTCGCCAAATAGCCCACGATGTCAAGATTAGTATAGGGTCTGAGGAAACTCATTCATGACCATTTGCATATGCAAAAGGTGTCTTCCAAATGGATTCCCAGGTTGTCTCACACCATTCCAGAAGCAAGAACGCGTCAAGAACTCGAGGATGAATTTGGAGATGTGCCAAGAAGATGAGTCAAAGTTTTCAAAAGACTGATTGCACAGGATGAAACCTGGATCCATCCCTATTATCCAGACACCAAAGCCCAGTCAATGCAGTGGAAGCACTTGGACTCACCACCTTCAAAGAAGGCAAGGATGCAGCCCTCCGCTGGCCAGGTCATCCTCACAGTCTTCTGGGACCAGGACGGAGTAGTGATGACAGATTTCCTGGCACAATTACAAGAGCCTATTATGCTTCACTTTTGAAGAAATTAAGGGAAGCTATCAAAATCAAGAGGCGGGGCAAGATCAGCAAATGTACCCTCCTTCTGTAGGACAACGCTCCGGTCCACAACTCGCATGTCGCCAGATCAGAAGCACGGGCGTGTGGTTATGAAATCCTTCCCCATCCTCCCTACTCTCCTGACCTTGCACCTTCTGACTTTCACCTCTTCCATGCTATGAAATTGTTTTTGAAAGGAAAGCGTTTCCCAAATGATGCAGCCTTGATTTCTTAAGTCACGTCGCGGTTGGAGGACCAACCTTGGGTGTTCTACAAAAACGGTCCCCAGAGTTGCATCAGACGATGAGAGAAATGCATAACTCTAGTTGGTTCCTATGTAGAGAAAAACTAATAACTGTGGCAAGTTTCGTTACTCTACTGCTATGGGAAGTGGGTCAGGGGCATTACTTATTGCACACCCCTCGTAAATATATATATGTAAATACATACATAAATATATACACTGCATATCAAATTATTAACGAGTTTACATTTTTTTAAATATTTAAGGAACGAGTGAATAAAAATCCATGAAACTTTGAGAAAGTGCTAACGATACTATTCAGCTACTCCAGTCAGAAAATAAAAGTATTTAAAGCAGTATTAGCGAAACTATGGCAAAAGATAGGAATATCTGTTGATTTCAGTCTGTCAAGTTATTAACGAGGTTAAGAAAAAAACACAATATACTCATAACTAGTTTATTTTAATCATTTTCAAACATTAAATAGACAGAGAAAAATGCTTAGAACACAATAATTTCTACGTTCACCTAATTAGTAGGGGGTATGCGATCCTTTTTTATGAACGAATTGTAAAAGACGTTGGTCCACAGAATTAGTCAAATTTTTGATTTCATCAACAGTTATTCCTCGCCATACCTCTTGGAGAGCATCTCACAACTCATCTTTGTTCTTAAATTGGCGTTCACTTACATAGAAGCGTCGCTTCATGATACTCCTAAGGTTCTCAATGTGGTTCAAATCTGGTGGATTCGCAGGCCAGTCCATCTTCCGTAGCCCAGTAGTACTCTTTTCAAAACTACTCAAACCACCTTTACGACCCATTTTTTTTGACGAAACAAACTGCCTTGTTAATAATTTGATACATATCAAATACCGTGGATTCAACAATAACGATGGCAAGTTCTTTACATTGCGTAGAACAGTACTAAAATTTCACAGTACGCGCAGCCCAGCATTGCCAACGTTTCCGAAGCTTTTGATATGAAACTACCGGTAAGTTTCTGAAACTGGGGAAAATATTATCTCGTTAATAATTTATCACGCAGTGTATATATATACATACATAATATATATATATATATATATATATATACATAAATATATATATATATATATACATACATAAATTTATATACATACACACATATATATATGTATATATACATACAGAAATATATATGCATATATATATACGGTTATATCTATACTCGTAGCCAAATTGAATATTGCAATTCTCATAACTTTGATTCTATGATTGTATAATACAGTTTTATGCAGCTTTTTCCCCATCTCTTATATTACATATTTAATTGTCACTCTTTACAGTGTCAAGCTGTCTTTATCTTGTTAAGTTTGTTTTGTCACAGATATATATATATATATATATATATTGATTGATTGATTGATCGATTGATTGACCGTTGGTATTTCTTCTGATGAGTTAAGGGCATAACAGATTTACTGATTGATATAATAATTAATTGATTGATTTTGAACTACGAAAGAGATACTGTAAGAATTGAAAATGTCAACTGAATAAATTATAAGATGGTCAACATCATGAATTTTGGAATATAGTTTTTTGTCATTTATTCTCTATATTGCTCTGTGATTACATAGAGCTTCTTAAATAAGGATTGGTTTATATTATAAGAAAATGTATTTCTACATATATATATATAATGTGTGTATGTGTGTATGCGTGTATATGTGCGCATGTGTGCGTGGAAAATAGAAACATCTAAAACTGAAAAATGTATCTCGAATGTGGCCCAAATGTTTCAAGAGTTTTATAATGTCAAAACTCACGGACCAAATTCGATCAGCGAAATAAAAGATCAACAGTATGATCAATCATTAAGAAAAATTACAAATAATACAAAACAAGAGTGTAATATTTATTATACATGTATTATAGACGATAAGAGAACAGCATTAGTACCGTCGGTTTTAAATTCGACAATGGGAACTTTTGTAGAATCTCCTCAAACCTTCATTGTCATCTGTTACTGCGAAAAATAGTGACTACCGCATTGTTTAACGCCGTAACGATATTTCAATCCTTTAACCTATTTATTATAATTCGGTGTTTATATTTTTATATTTAACTTATTGTTAAGCCAAAGTGTTTTCCTCCTAACAGTACTAACTGAACACTTACACCATACACAACGCGATAAGGTCTGGCGTGAAGGTCATAACATGAACATTAATTCGTACAGTATTAGTGGACCTATATGTAATATAATCACATCCGTTTAAGCAAAACGAAATATCTAGTCTGTTCAATATGATAGTAATGCACATTTTTGCAAGGGGTTGATTCTCCGACCGTAATTATCTCTAATTTTTATAAAATACCTATTTGGTGCAATTGTGCTGGAAATGTGTATATTTGGTGATGACATCACACTCTATTTTCGACAAGTAGGTAAAACTAGGGGAAAACGAATGAATAAGGCAATGGCGGAAACCCTAGAGGAAGACCTCCACTCTGTAGTGGAATAGGGACAACAATGGATGGCAACGTTCAATGTTTCCAACACTCAGCTTCTTTCATTTATTAATTGCAGTCAATAGCATGGCTAATGATACATTACCTGAACGTACTTCGTCTGAACTCCTCCACTTAACGTTCACAGTAAACATGAGTTGGAACAAATACATTGAGTGCATTGCCGCTGCTGCTGCTGCGAAGGATGTGGGCTCTCTCAAACGTGATAGACACTTACTTACGCCTGAAAGTATCCTGTACCTCTATCAGATCACCAATCGCCCATGTATTGAGTGAGCATTGTTGTCATATTTGGGCTGGTGTATTTTCTACTAGTCCCTCATTCCTGAACAGGGTTTAAAACAGAGTCGTCAACCTATTAGGTTCCGCACTGTCAGCTGTCATGTTGTACATCTCTGCCTGTTTTACAAGTATTTTAATGGTAGCTGCTTCGACGAACTACAAGCCCTTGTCCCCCTTCGACGTAAATACACCCGACAAACCCGACAAGCAGCAAAATCACACCCCCCAACAGTAAAGATCCCTAATTGCCAGAAATCCTTCTACTTAGTTTCTTCCCAAGAACTGCTAAACTTTGGAATTCACTTGCTCGACTATACTAACATGCAGAAGTTCAAGTGTATTGTAATCAGACATCTTGCTGCTCAACTCCTTACATTGTATCTCTGCAATTTATGTTTCAATTAGTAGCCCCCTACGTAAAAGTTGCACTGTGCCTTGTTTGGGGTGAAAAAAAACAAAAAAAAAACGAACAAAACGTTAAAGATGCAACAATGTTAATTAACAATTAACAAGCAAACAATGCGATAAATGAATTTAAAAAAAAAATGACCTCTCTTCAGTAGTGGAACGTCGACATAAATGCATGCAAATATTTTTTATTTTAAGCATTAAATAAACCTTTTTAACTACCGGTCGCTAATGATGATCGCATTCTACCGAACATTTTAATTCGTCGGCCTAACATTCACTCGTGACACGAATTGTAATGCATACATAGAAGATATAGCTAAGCCTGTTGTAAGGTATTAATAAGTGGCCTTCCTCTGTCGTGCTAATTAAATCTCTCTTACCTGCCAAAATCCAAAATTCGCCCATGCGTGGAATATTGTTGTCACATGCGGACCAGTGTACCGACCACTATTTTCCCCCTCTTAGACATTACCTAACACTGACTATTAAACTCCAACTCCTGTGCAATCGCCGTAATGTTGCATCCCCCTGGTTGTTTAAGAATATTTCAATATAATGTGCTGCAACCAACTTGCCGCATTGCTGACCCCAACCCAGTCTTCGGCTAAATCCATACCTTCATTGTAATGGTCGTTAAATACCGGAAGGCTTTCTACTATAATAGCTTCTTTCATGGAACTACAAGACACTGGAATTTACTCCATGCTCCCTGTTTCTTCGACTGTACCAATATGCAGCAATTTAATATCTCATTGCAAAATTCCCAATTTAAGATGCTCCTATAAATATAATCAAACGTTCACAGTAACCCATTTATGACTTAGTGTTAATGTGTCCTGTTTGATGCGAATTATTGTAAAAATATTAATTAATAATTTTATTTACTATTTCTTTATATAATAGCACGGCCCGTGTCTTGGCGTTTTCCAGGGAAAATATAAAATACCCATTTTATTAAGCAGAAATAAATACTTATGTTTGGTTTATTAAAACATTTAGTCACATCTTCGTCGTTATATTCGTAAGGTTTCGATTTTGTAACCCCAACTTTCTGAGATATTTTCAATCGGTCAAAACGTTATGTTTATCCTTACTATTATAGAAAAGGAACATTGGCTCTGTGTGTGTGAGAGAGAGAGAGAGAAAGAGAGAAAGAGAGAGAGAGTGTGTGTGTGTTCCCTATGGACTCCGAAACGGCTGGGCCGATCTTTATGAAATTTCGCACAAATTTACTTTATCTATCCATCAGTGTTCCTAGATAGTTTTATATTGAAATGCCCTCTATAATTATCGATAATCGATAATCGAAAAAATCCGATGAAAGAAGGAGTTGGCGATTTTGATCAAACTCAACAATTTATACAACATCACAAGCATAAAATAGGAATTATTATTATTATTATGGCTTTAACTAGCTGGACCCGTTAACCGACGTTTCCGGTGGATGCATGAGAGATCAAGAACAGAATCGTTACTGGCGGCCGTGCCCCTAATGAAATAATCTGACATCCACTATTGGGCATTGGTTTCAAATGGCAGCTAGTGAAATTCACTGTCTGCGATTGTCAGCACTGTTGCTTACTTGTGATTAGTGTTGGTTTTGGTCGATAATCTGCAGGTACTGGGTGATTATATTGAAATCATTTATTAACTCATTAGATTTAGCGAATACAGAGGTAGTTGATTGCTTTCTACCAGAGACTGTATATTTCAAGTCGCCCAGTGTTTTTCTTCTCGGTATACTGCAAGCATTATTTTCTAAAATGAGCTATAACACATCTTCTTAATAATAAAATACTCCACAGAAAGTAAAGGTAGTAATAAAACAAATATATAACAAATAAGTTTTTCAATAGTTAATATAATGTACATTGAAACCTACTTGTAATATCATTGTGTTGTAACTTATATCAAACAAATGAGTCAATGTGCACTAGATGTCCAACCTACAAAAAGTGTTTAATCAGAAAGCTGCTCTTAATGTGGGGAAATTAGAATTAAAATTAGAAAATGCTTTTAGTAATAAACACTCATAACCTCCGCATATTAAGAACAACTTTCGGAATAAACACACTTTGGAGGTTGGACAACCGGTGCTTATTGATCAACCAATGCTGTTTACATTTTGAGAGTGTTCCGTCCGAGCAAGGAAAAAACAATATGTGTTTGATTCCATTTTATATCAGTTACGTGTACGGAAGGAAAGAGTTAGCAATGCGTGTTAAAATGCCAATAATTCTGAAAGCAAAATTTTAACGATTCCAGCATGTAATTATAAAAATGGTGAGCGATCATCAATACTTCGAAGAGGCTGTATATGATTTTTAGCAGAATTGCATTATGTGTAGAAGTAACACGTGTCTGCGATTACCGAGTGTTAGAAAAGGTTATGTATATTTTTTATATACTTATAGTGTAGTATCTGTTCTGATGCTACACTTCACCTTTTCTTTTCTTGGTCAACGGAAGAGAAATCCTCCATGACTAAGACAATATCTATTTTTAATCCTATCTAGAGTGTCCTTTTTTGGGGAGGTTGATTTTCGCCACATTAAAAACCGACCTTGTATGCAACTCTGCCTTCGTGTGTAGGCAAGTAAGTAGTTAAATTTATATTTTTGAACCATTAATATGGTTGTATTTGTTGTATTAGCACTATTGTACCCTGTAGCGAATTTGGTTTTCATTACAGTATCTGTTATTAATTTGTTAGGTGAAAGTATGTTAAAGTAGCCGAACAGTACCCCTCCCCATGGTTGTAATCGGCTGCTAACAACTGCCTGATTATTTCAGTCCGATTGATTAAATGAATAAGTTCAAAAAGAATATAATGAATATCCCAAGCTGGAAAATATGAATAAAATAAAAATTTAACATTCTTCAAACTGCGGCATATATGTATTGTGCAAATATCGGCACCCGTTTAAGCGATTACAATGAGGAAAGAAAGTTTTAGTCCTAATAAATGATTTAATGGGTAATTATGCAGGTTAAAACCCCCGCAAACGTATTAGACAATGAAAACAGTCTTTTATCAAATTTTTAGGGTTTCAATTACGCCGGGTTACTGCGTAAAAATACTTAGCCAATTATCCGTCGAAAAGAAATAAATAAATAAAAACAGTATTACAGTGGGCTGTTTGTTTTGACAGAAACAATAGTTGTATAGTAAATCAAACAAAGGGAACTTTTATAACCGCCCGAACCCCCCAAAATACTAGTTGACAATAAAAGGAAATAAATTAAAACAGTAATAATGTAGGCTGTTTGTTTATACATAAACCATATTTGTACAGTAAATTAAAGAAATGGAATTTTAATAATAATTTACTAAAAAAGCAAAAGTAGGTATCATTGCGACACCATATTTGAACGGTGCATTAGCGTTCGTTTAGCATGCGGAAACCGTTAATCTGGAATATAATAATGACCAGAATTCATCCAATTAGAAGTAGCAGAATTAATCTGGGGAGACTTCATTATCTTTTGTAACAGATCCAGTTACGAAGGGTGAAACCCATGTCTGTTGAAAGTACAGAATTTTCGCTGGTGATGACTGGGGGCGGTATGAGGACTTGTTATTAAGAAGGGAAAATAGGAACTACGATTTCTAAAGAGGATATCGATTGTGATTATGTTGCTCCTAGGATGTAATGCAGGATTTTATTATAACGATTAACTGTGTCTAAAATGGTGTTCTAAGGTTACATAAGATAATGGCTAATAGTCTATGTGGCATCTGTTGTCGCAAACCTACGGTACTTTGGTCTAGATGGGGATTTCTCCAATCAAAATATTATATATGGAGATACAACTATCAATGCAACTATAACTATAGTCTTATAACTGTCATTATTGTTATTTTGATTATTATAATTATTGCTGTAAAATAATAATAAACATAATATAATAAAAATGATTATTATTATTCTTAAATCAGGATGTTATCAGTAATCACTCCCTGACAATAACAGTAGGTGTTTCTTGGAGTCTGAATTACAACAAATCCCCTAGGGTTTCCAGTAGTCCTCATCTTTTTGATCATAGGAAATGAATTTCTCGTAATCTCAATAACCGCTTACCATCAATTTATCGCTGGCAAATATAATAGGTCTACTTTGAGGTTTGTGTGGCGAACTCTTCACAGCCTCAGTGCTTGCCTTCTATTTCTAGTTGTCATCTTATTAGTGATTTCCTGCTTCGATCTTTTCATCCTGCTGGAACATTAACGCCTATTTTGTGTGATATTGATCGAGACAGCTTGTATCTATTTGCCCATTTATCCCTTGGGTTTACCTAATGTTCCTTTCGTATTTTTTAAAAGTCAAACGCGTTTCAGAATATTGCATCTTTTGCGAATTTATTTGAAAAAATGCTCTGTTGTTTATTTACTTTTGCGACATATATAGATATTGGTAAGTGCATGTTTTGTAAACAAATCGTCAACAAACAAAAACTATTTTTATTTGTCTTATTTAATGAAGCTTCGTAGACCCGTGACTAGTTTTAAATAATTGGTAACTCCAAAATTCTCAAATCTCACTAATTGATGTTTCATCATCAGAGGCCATTAAAGTAAAGACACATCGATATATTTATACGATAGCGTGTTTTATATTCAGTGTCACGCTTACTGTCTTTTAATTCTTACGATTTCCCATTTTACCAAGAATTCTTAATAAGTTTTCGTTTCGGATTCGATTATAGCTGATGGCACTTACCATCTATCTTTTGGTAAATAATTTTACCAAGAATTATTCACTAGTTTTAGTTTTGGTTTTGATTATAGCTGAAGGAACTCAAATTATATATATATATATATATATATATATATATATATATATATATATATATATATACATATACATATACATATATATATATATTTTTTTTTTTCTTCATAAGTTTTGGTAATCAAACTGATACATTTTTTTATTTTTAAAATCATAACATTATAATATATGGAAATCGATAAAAAATTGGGCGCCCCTGCTATCTTCAATAAATACTTTTGCAGTTTTAACAAAAAAGTTACAATAATCTCACTACGTCTCCATTTACATTGAACATCCACAGAATGCTGCATCAATATATTACACATGAAAATGTCCGCTTCTGAAATTCCACAAGTCCTGCTAGTTGTTATGATCTCGCTTACCAGGTCATGTATAAACTTATATATCCGATATCGTTGAGGACCCATGTTCTTGAGCGTTAGTATACTACACTGATCTTTATGTTAAAGAATGTTTAATAATACCAAAATTTTGGCGAGAAAGAGAACAAAAGAGGCTGTAGAAATATAGATAGATAGATAGCTTTTGTCGCGTTTCATCTAGCTATAGTGTCCCCGACCACCCATTGGGTATGTGTTTTCTACATCCGCTATGCCTGGAGGAAAAATGAAAGGATTGTCTCTCCTCGGAAGTCATGTAATTCTAAAGACTTAGTTTTTGAATCACTTGTGACTTGTTGATATCACTGAGGATATTCAACTTTAACATACAGCTTTGGTTATGTAACACCCGCATCGAAAAATAGGTAATCAAGAAGTAAAGTGAGAATCAACAATCAAAATCGATTTCGTCTGTAAATTCAACCTTTTCAGTTAACACTATTTTCGGTTCGAGATTGAAATTTTAATTTTACACGTCAGAAAATTTCTGACATATTGATTTGACAAGATAAGCAGAGTCCAATTTGGAAATAAAGATATAAAATTCTTTAAAATGCCGCAATTTTTCAAACTATAATTTAAAATATAAAAAATGTCTTCTAAAATTACTTCTTATCTGAACTGTTGATTTGTCTGTCAAACTTTTTTTAGAATACGGCATAATCACGTTGCAACACCTGTACCGTCTGATTACTGAAGTTAATCTACGTTGAGCTTTGTTATGACTTAAATGAGGGAGGAATTTGGGAATTCCAGGCGCTGTATGTAGGAGGACGTCGACACGTCTATGCAAGAGTAGCAAAAACCTAACATCGTCATCTATCCTGACAGGGCTATACATGCGACTGAGAACCGCTTGTGAATTTCATACGTCCATGAAACTTCCCCCTTTGGAGGAAGTTATTTAAACCCGAATAGAGTTAGTGCCGACCGACACTGTCAAACTTTTAACTCTTTCATGTTTTTATACCTCAAGTACACACACACACACACACACACACACACATATATATATATATATTTATATATATATATGACATAACCGCTTGGGCAGGGCGCTAGAGGCCACTAGACAACCATTCCGGATAAGTGTCTCATTAACATAGCTAGCAGAGTATGATTCGGCCCCTAGACCAAGTGCGTGGAGTTAATATCTACTAATATCTACTCACTAATACCTACTGATATTGATGACGTTTACCTAAACAGATCATCCATTCCTCCACTAGTATATATCGGTTTGTACACACACACACACACACACACACACACACACACACACATACACACACACACATATATATATATATATATATATATATATATATATATATATATATATATATATATATATATATATATATATAGTAAGTTTTAAAATACATATGGCGATTAAGCTACACTGAATATTCCGCATTTCATCCACTCTGGGACTCTTCAGGCTAATGCGCGAATTTTGTGGTTGTCTGTCGTTTTTATATACGCACCTTCTATTGAGATTTTAGTTAGCCAATCAGCTTTCTAGTATCCATCGCGCCCTTCTTATTAGCCAAGTAACATTCACTTACCGGACAAAGGCCTGTTTGACCTCTGGTTGACCTGTTCCTTTGTGTGTGCTCTATTTCGCCTGGATATCTAGTTTCTTGACCTATTTTAAATCTAGATTAGGGGTTTTATGTTAGTTTATATATGTACATATGTACACACACATACATATATATATATATACATACATATATGTGTGATAGTTTATGTATATTCATGTTTATTTACTTTATCTATTTATTTTATTTTCTATTGTTTTTGTTAGTTTTAAAATTATTTTGTATGGCTATCCTAGAGTAAATTTTATTTTGTGAACACAGGTGTCCGCTATTTCTCTTCTATAGTTTAATAGATGTTGAGGTTCTTTAAACTACAGGATAGCAAGGAAAGCGGACATTCGCCGGTAGTCGAATGGAAAATAATAAGACAAGCTACTACATGTAGAGACTTAGTCGATCCATGTAGAGTATGCCTTCATGAAAAAATTGCTATCTCACATTTGGAAAATTCTGATACATACATACAGTGCCGCCAAAAAGAAAGTCTACATTTGTCATTTAAAAGAAAAACAAAAATGCAAATTTAAGCTAAATTAAATGTAACTGTTTAAACAACCTATACCTCATTTAATTTGCTTTTTACTCCTCTATAATTTTACCTGCTCATATTTGATTTTTAATTGAAATATCCTAGTGTTCACGTCAATTTAAAAAAATAACTTTAAATTGAGAAGGCAAAAAGAAACTCCATACCATGGAAAATTAGTATTTAAATGAAACTTTAGAACATTACTGTAACAAAAATGCAACAGGAACACAATGACCAAGTTATTATTTAGTAGCATAGACCTTATGCAATTTATATATATTAATATATTGAATTAAATATAAATTACAAATAAATTCAATAAATAACTTTAAATAATATTTTTGAATTAAACAAGAAAAATGATTCTATTACAACACACGATTAATAAGACATTTTATCATTATATTTTAAATTTTTTATTGACATGCTTCCTTTTAGGCTACTTGTATATTTCTTTTTAAGCAATTATTTATTCATTCCTCTCTCTCTCTCTCTCTTTCTATATATATATATATATATATATATATATATATACATAACTACTTCATTTTCTCACATGAAATTAATATACGAAAGTATAGATTTATGCGTAAACTTTAAGTATTTATTTCAAAAGTGCTCAATACGTAGGTAGAGCTAGTTAGTAATTTATAAAATATATATGGCGATTAAGCTACACTGAAGATAAATGCAACTGTAGACACCGCACATTTTGCCCAGTTCAAAATAAATGTCTGACTAAAAGCGTAGTTTATCAGGCAACAATATTTGCGAAAGAAAACCCGAATAGCAAGAAATATTACGTAGGCATGACTTACTTAGATTTCAAAACCCGATACTATGACCACAAAAGTACATTCAACAATAAAAAAACACCGTATAAATACAACACTAGCGAATAAATACTGGGAACTCAAAGAAAACGGACATTCGCCGGTAGTCGAATGGAAAATAATAAGACAAGCTACCACGTGTAGGCATCTAGACGACCCATGTAAATTATGCCTTCATGAAAAATTTGCTATCCTGTACTTTAAAGAACCCCAACATCTATTAAACTGTAGAAGACAAATAGCAAATAACTGTGTTCACAAAATAAAATTTACTCTAGGATAGCGATACAAAATAGTTTTAAAACTAACAAAAACAATAGAAAATAAACAAATAAATAAATTAAATAAACATGAATATACGTAAACGATCACACATGTATGTATGTATATATATATATATATGTATATATATGTGCATATATTTATGTACACATATATATATATATTTATATATAAACTAACAATAAAAAAACAAAAAAAACACTAACCTAGTTTTAAAACAGATCCTTTGTCCAATAAAATGCATGCCCATTGGCTGATAGGAAGGGCCGCGGTGGATACTAGAAAGCTGATTGGCTAACTAAATCCTCAATAGAAGAGGACCATATAAAAGCGATAAACAACCACAGAATTCGCGCATAAGCCTGAGGAGTCCTAGAGTGGATGAAACGCCGAATATTCAGTGTAGCTTAATCGCCATATATATTTTATATATTTTTATATATATATATATATATATATATATATGTATATACATATATATGTATATATATATGCACCTGTGTATACGTATAATTTATATATTATGTTTCAGCAGGATGAAGCATTAGATCGTAAGAATAGTACGAGAAAGAAAAGAAATAAAAATGAAGATATTTTATTCAGAGTCTTTTATAGTATTGATGTACATTTTTTTTAATTCGTGCAAATAAATACTGCTTATATTAACTATTCTAGAAACATACAACAAATCCGAAGCAACAGAAGTTTACACTTTAATAATAATAATAATAATAATAATAATAATAATAATAATAATAATAATAATAATAAACTTCTTCTTTATCTTCTTCTTATCATTATATAGAAGTAAAGAGACTTAATATTTAACCATGTAATTTACATGTTTTTTCTGCGTAAAGGCACACATATGCAGTGATGCTAATATATATATATATGTATATATATGTGGATATATATATATATATATATTTTATTTTCCATCCAACCAAAACGGAAGCATTATTTTTTTGTCTGTCTTCAAATCTAACTTCAATTTCTGACGGTTTGTTTTTCAACTTGGTCTGCTGAGGCGAGAGCATATGTTGTTCTTCATTTACCAGCAACTGGTTACCACCATTACACGACTTTTTTCTTTACATACGGTTAGCTGTTTTTTTGCTTTTATGTTGAACTCTGAATGAACTGTTCGCATGGATTGATTTCCATATTTATATTTTTATGTTTTTTAAGTTTTCTGACTAAAATCCATAAAACGTTTAGTTTCCTCCTATACAGTAACTAGTAAATACATATACATGCTAATATTTTGCACGACTATCTGATTATTTTTTTAGCAGGCTTTCCTCTGATGAAAAGAATTAGCATTCTTGGAAACTCCGCGGATTAAGAATATCCTAGTACACAAGTTTTGGAGTATTCTGCCGAATAATAAAATCTATTTATAAATTTCTACTTTACAACTCTGATCTTACTATTATATATATATATATATATATATATATATATATATATATATATATATATTAACACCTGCAAAGTATTTACACTTCTACCTTCGTGTGCTTAGTACTAACGAGAATTTCCAGAAACTTTCTGTTTGTAGAACAACTTATCATGCAACTTTTTTTTCGCCAAACTTCAACATTGTATTGTTTAATTTAAATGCCAATGAATATTTGTCATAAAATATTCTCGCAGGTATTCAATTGTGTCTATATTTACTTCTAAACATCATTCATCATATAACTGCCAGCCTCTCTATCTTATCAGGCATTGTAATGGAGTGGCTTTTGGCCATGATAAGTGACGAAATATTATTAAAAACAATTTAAAAGCAAGTACCGTTCATACACACCCCGTAAAAACGAACACAACCAATCAGTGATGGATATTTCAAATGTATTTCTTAACTATTTTCTTATTTTGTTATGAACTGAGATTTCGTATTTATTTCTTAACTATTTATCGATATGTATCAATACATTTATTTATACATTTTGGAAAAATTGAAAGGGAGGAGTGTTGCATATTAGACGGATAACAGCCAGTAATCTTGCTAAAAATAGTTGATATTAAAAATTATTGTTTATAGAAATAAAAAAGGTCACTGGAATTTTCAATAAAGTTTTAGCTAAACTATTTACAAAAATTAGCTTAGCTAAATATAAATAAAATATGGTAGATTGACCTTGATAACTTGACATACGTGACCATTAAGTCATGCGGTAATTAGATGTGTCGTTTGATCACCTACATCACCGGAACTAACGATTGAAACGTACTATACCGGAATTGACAGGTAAAAGAAAATAGAGTTGAGAGTCGAGGAATTGTTGGAAAACTGTGCAGACGTACATTGGTACTAGTTCTTAAAGCCTGAAAGCGGGACTAGACGAAGACAAGTATGTAGACACGTAAGGCAGACTCGTGAGAATCCTGAGACGAATCTGAAATAAATTTATATGTATAAAATATAAATTGTTGTCCTGTGGTTCAGAATCAGCATGTACAAAAAGTTTCAGGCATCTCTTATTGATCTATTTGTGTTCATACGTACTGCATCATCACAACACAGTTTAAGATAGAGAGCCTCCGTACAGAAAAGTAGGAATCTTCTTCCATATTCCCCCTCCCCTCAGCTATGTAATATAGACACTTTTGATAACCAGCTATCCAACATATACTCTTTTTGGTACTGTAACTATACATAAAATAAAATCGAACCATGAGGCAAAAAAGCACAAACATCCGATGCACACACACACACACACACACACACACACACACACACACACACACACACACACACACACACACACACACACACACACACACACACACATATATATGTATGCATATATATATATATATACGCCATTATCGCTTCTCTAAACGTTAATATAGTCATCCCAGTTTTCCATTTTGTAGGGGACAAGGTTTTTATAGTGTAGTATCTGTTTTGTCGTTACGACACTCCTCACACACATTAATTCTTTCTTTTTTTTAGGGTTGTTGTTTGGTTATTTTTTATGTCATATTTTTAAGCTTATAAAATGTCGAATCCAGTGATTTTGAAGAACATTTTTTTTAGTAGAATATATATATTTTTATTTTTCAAGTCGGTTTCTATTTAACCCATAGTTGGGATCCTAACAGGTACTACCACTCCGGGTCAGAGTGGACCTGGGAGCAATGGCAATTAAAGGATGGCTCCATACTTCTCAAAGCCCACAAGCTGGGCCTTCACAATCGGATATAGTTTGAGGTCATATCCAGAACCCGTAGGGTAGTAGTTATCATCTTGCAATAAGACAAGCCTTACAGGCACCACATCGTCCTTTTGGTGTTAGTCTGGTATTTTTTCCTTCATTTGTTCGTTATGTATAGATACCAGAAAAATACAGAATATTATCGCTAGTACAAATCATCTTTTACATGCTCATCTATGCAAAATGGATGATGGAAATATTTTTTATTATTATTTTTAATTGTTACGAAATTGATATTGATGACCTAGTTCGATGTCATTTTGTCGTGAAGTTTCTATTCGTCAAACACAAAATTAAATTAAATTTCTCTATCTTTCGATAATTTTCAATTTTCTCTGCTCGGCCGTGTGAATGCATTTACGGTCTAGCGTTTCAAATTAATTTCTTGTGCACTCCAATAATATGATTCTCATTTATTATCGTGAAAAATGTTGCATATTACCGAGTGGTAATCGACGTTTAGAGTTAAGAGCTGTTTCTCATATATGAAACGTATACATTATTTGAATTATTTCCGGGTTAGGATGAAAGTGCAATACCTATTCTATTTTTTTTTATTATTTGCTAGTGAAAATGATATACGTTAACACTATCAGACCGAGTTAACGATATATCGGTAATTTTCGAAAATGCTATATACCGAGTTACCGTTTAACAGGTATTTATCCGGCCACGTATTTTTTACATGTCTGGGAACTAAAAATAGCTACCCAATCGCTGCTTAGCCTCGCTTTAGCGCAAGCCTAAAGTTCTGCAAATGGTTACCTTTGTTTTGGCGGAGTTGTGAGTTTTTTTGTAGACTAAAGTAGCCATGAAGAGAGCTAGTGACGAACCAAGCACTTCGACAGGTGAAAGAGCGAGACCAAGGAGTTTCATGGAGAAGCAAGTGTGGGGTAAAATGACAAATTCTGATTTAGACGAAGGCAAATTTGATCAGGAGTATGTTTCTGAATTAAGTAACACTAGTGATGTTGAATATATCGATAAAGGAGAAAGTGATGATAAATCTGATGATGCAAATGCGCCTGTGCATCAAAGAAGGCTCAACATGTTGGGCGGACTGGCACACGAAGGCTGAATGCTGGCGGCAACAATTACTAACGCATTGCATTTTTTTTCACAATAATGCCCAGGAGGCCAAGCACAGGGGCAAATTAGGTTCAGTAGCTCAGGTGTGGTAGGGTTAAGGCTGAAGCAATTTGTATTTTTATTCCAATGCAGAATAATTATTTTTTGGAAGCTGAATTTTCACAATATTTAATATCGATCTTGTGTCTAATTGCTATACCGAGAAGACAAAGAAATAGCAAAATTAGTTTTAGTTGTTACTTTCAAAATGTTTCAATCAGACTAACTTCTGATTTTCTTTAGTTACTATTCTAGCTTGGGAATATTTATATCGAACGTGGGAATCTATCCGAAATTTCGAATTAAACCTTTTATTTACTAGTGTGGATTATATATGACATTAAGTGTTACCCGACCGACAACCTGACAACCCCAAACATTGTGTGCCGTGAATTTTTCCCCATATTCCTTTCTTCTTATAACTTTATCGTCATCGTTTCTCACATTGACGGCTGTCGAGGAGAGCGCACATAAGTATAAAAATAGAATAAAACAGAGAGGAAAAACAAAGTACAAACTCCGATGCTTTACACATATATGTATGTGCTATCATCGCCCCTCTAAACATTATTCAACATTTACTTTCTGTCGAGGCTTCGTCAGCCGGTTGATCAGTTCATCTCTCCATCTGCTCCGAGCCACGGTTCGTCTTCAACTACGTCTAGCTCTCAACTGTCGTAAATGGCCGACTTAATGGTTGTCGGTCGAGCGTTGTCAAAACCGCTCCCAACATCGTCAATTGGACTCTGCCTTAAAAACAGTCCCAAGCGCCGTAAAAAAACCCAACTTATTTTCAATTATCATGTACCCGCAAACTTAATCGAAATATATCTCAGGGCCATTATTCGATCGCTTTTGTTACCATAATGGTCAACAATCGCGTGTCAAGTTTATGTTGTTTATCTTACTCTCTATATTCTAATGATAAATTCCATTTCCTATTTATTTTATTATCTGATAACCTATTTTATATTACATTTTTACCCAAACAAGGCACGTTGCCACTTTGATATAGAGGGCTACTACCAGGGAAATAAGCTATAGGGGTACTATATGGGGAGTTGGACACGGTTCACGTTACACTTGAACTTCTGTATTTCATTACAGTCAGGGAAGCAGGGACCCGGAAGGGAATTTCAAAGTCTAGCGGTTCTGAGATAAAAACTACTGGAGTAGAAGGCTCTGTTACATCTAGGGATCTCTACTGTAAAAGGGTGGGATTTAGTTGCTTATCAGGTTTGTCGGGGGTAATTAGGTTGAGGGGTACAAGTGCTTGCAGTTGGTTGGAGCATTCACCGTTAAAGTACTTGTAGAACAGGAAAAGGGAATGCAACATTTCGTCGATGAGACAGAGGCTGAAGTTTAGATGACAGTTCAGGACCTATCAGATTGGCGACTTTCTAGGAGCGATAGACGTAGCAGATGCACCAGACCAAATAAGACAACAATACTCCATACATGGGTGAATGGTGGTCTTATAGAGGTACAGTTTATTTTCGGGAGTGAGTAGATTTCTAGCATGGTAGAGAGAACCTATTTTTTCGCAGCGTTGCTGGCAATACTCTCAATGTAATTGTTTTAACTCATGTTTCCTATGAATGTTAGGTCGAGGAGTTTAAAAGATGTACTTCAGATAAAGAGTCATTGGCCGTTGCTATTGGTGGTAGAGAAGGTTTCTTGCGATTATTGAAGGAAACACGTTTAGGCTTGGCAGCATTGAATGTGCCTATCCATTTTTATCCTATTTCCACTACAGATCGGAGGTCATCCTCTAGTGTTTCTGCCATTTCTTTAGCTATGTGTTCATTTATTTTTCTGTCGTGTCTATCATAGAGCGTAGTGTCATCAGCAAATATAGCCGTCTCCCAGACAATTTTGTCAGGGAGGTTATTTATGAATATTAGGAATAATAGAGATCTAAGGATAGCCCTTTGAGGCACTGCAGCATTTATATCATATTGTTAAGATGTATGAGCATCGAGGACAGCCTGGATTTTTCTCTTATCAAAGAAGGATTTAATTATGTTAAGTATTCTTCCAGTGATACCGTAGGATCTGATTTTCCTGAGAAGACCTTCATACCATACACTTTCAAAAGTCAGATATATCTAGAGTTACCGCTATACCCTCCCCTGCTTTGTCCAGTGAATGGTATATACGTTCTGAGATTATAGTTAGGATGTCTGCTGTTGAACGGGCTTTCCTAAATCAATATTTTAGTCAGTCAGAAATTTAGCATCTGTAAGGTGATAGACTAGAGCTTGGTTAATTATGGTCTCAAATATTTTGGCGAAAAGTGGGAGGAGGCTAATGGGGCGATAATTTACTGGATCAATTCTTTCGCCAGAATTCTTAAAAACTATAACCACAGAAGCAGTTTTGCAGCAGGCAGGAAAGCAAGATTTCTTAAGGCATTTGTTGTAAAGTTTGGAGAGAACTGGAACTACTTTGGGGGATCACTTTTTTTAATAGTACAGCCGGGATGAGATCAGGTCCACATGCTTTTGCAGTTTGAAATTTTCTTATGATAGCATGCACCTGAGCAGGGGAAATTTTCAGATCGTCTAGTGTGGCGTCTGCCCGCAAAGGAAAGTCAGGGACGGGGTGGTTAGCATGGTCCCGTGTGGAGTTGGAGGCAAACCGACTGGCAAGCATGTTAGCCTTGTCGGTTGCTGAGGAAACAACCTCATGATTGTTGGATAGTGGGGGAATTGTTGACTGCCCATTATTTACTACATTGTTGTAAATTTTCCAGAAGTCACGGGTTCCAAATTTCTGTGCTTCGGTGCGTTTTTAGTAGTTTCAATAAATTCTGTCTTAGCTGTCGCTATTTCTTTCTTACAATTACTTCTGGCTTCTATATATTTCTGTCTGTTTGAACTGGACTTATTTTGGTTAAATATGTGGTATGCATGCTGCCCTTGCGCTATGGCAGCTGCACAAGTAGAAGTAAATCATTGGGGAGAGTGGGGCTTGCTATAAAATTTCGCATGGGACATGATTGCTGTTTTGAACGATTCAGTGGTCTCATTTGCGCACTGTTCAGCAGGAAGTGAAAGGATATTTTGCCATGGGGCGTCTCTGATGAGATCCCTGATAGCTTCCCAGTCAGCCTTTTTATAATATCTCGTTGTTTTGATCAATGGCTCTTCAGTTTTGACTCTAGAGTTTAGGGCTATTTCAACCATTATCACTGCGTGATCTGCGTTCCCAAGTGGGCTGTGGGCATTTGTTACGCACTTATCGAGAACTTTGGTCAGAAACAGATCTAGAAGTGATGCATGTTGTTCTTGCTGGTCTTGGAAACGGGTTGGAAACGTAACCATCTGTGGTAGGGAATGAGATATAGAGAAGTTATGTGTTGTGGTACCAGCTGCGTCTGTGTAAGTAGAAAATCAAAGCCAGTTTATGTGGTGGACATTGAAGTCACCAAATACATGCACTGTGCGCTAGTGTCGATGGAAAGTGCTGTATCTATACTGTCAGAGACTTTGTTTATTAGGCTACAGTCCTGGGTCGAGGGAGAGCGCTAAGGTTATGTTGCATGTTAAGTCTAAAGCACATAAAGGCTTGATCGTCCGATTCTCGTTTTGTTTCTCTAGTCAAGGGGAGGGTGTTTTAGATATAGACTCCAGCCCGTGCATATGTCTGTCAGAGTTCTTACGCCAGAGTGGGGATATGTTAAAATAGTTAGAGGGGATGGAGGAGTATAGTTTAGTCTTACTTAGTACTAAGATATCCGAGGTGTTTGTAAAGAGAAATATTTCAGCATCATTTAAATTTGTTCTAAGCCCACGGGTGTTCGTAAATGCAAGCCTTAAGGGCGGAGGCAGGTTGGTTTTGTTTGAGTTTTTGCCTGGTTTAAGCGTAATTTTTTTTTTGTACTGTCATTTTTTAAGAGTTTCAGTTTAGGTAAGGGATGCTGAACAAGTGGTTATGCAGAAAACCAGACATGCAACACAAGTAGACCATCAGTTAACCTACTTCGTTTTCTTTTATTATATACCTTTGTACTTTTCCATCCTACCTATTTGCACTTAGGGGACGGCTATGGTATTACATATTTTCTTTTTTCAAATATAACAAGGTAGAAGTGTTACTACATTATTCTCAGTCATGGATATGTTGTGCAACAGATAAAGGTGCTGATAAACAATTAATTGTAAGTATAATCTGATTTTTAAAAATAGCAAAAGATTAGTATTAGATGTATAGATTCTTACCACAAAGCAGCAATTTTTTTATCAGAAACATGTAGAATATGAATAATAAAGAACAAGTTACGGGAATCAGGGGTTACGAGGATGCCGAAAATTCTTAAAGTTGTTAAGTTTGGTTATTTTGTTTTACGGCATATAAATATTTTCATGTTTTTTAATGATGAATCCAGCAATTTTGGTAAAACGTTTTGTAATTTAAGTTATTTATATCTTCAATTTATAATTCATGGTGTTTGTTTCTGTTGTGGGAAGATAAAACTACTTGTTTTTTGGTTTTGGCTTTACAGAACTTGATTGCGTTTTGTAAAGAGGACAAAAACAAAATAGCATAAATGTTTGGTGAATTTTAGATCTGGAGCCAGTATCTTCGCACATCTTGATCCGGTAGCTCCACACTGAAAGCTGAAAACTGAGTTTTTGCTCGAGAAGTAAATCACTAATGATAACCATAATTAATAATTAATAAATATTCGGTCAAGTCCTAGTAATAAATGGAGCATGTAAATAATGACAACTGAAAGAAAATCAATTATAGAATCATTTTTGCATGACTCGATTTCCGCCATTTTTAAATTCAAGAACTTAAAGTAAACGAATACATTTGGTTACTTGAGAGATAAGACACATTGAGAATCAGATAATAGAGGTTATCGTGAATGAAACAGTAAGAGCTGGAGAAATAAGTTGATATAGAGAGAACTAGTATCAGCCCAGAAAGCGTAAAATGAATTCCATAAACATTTGCAGTGAGAGAGATAATGAGAGAGATAAAGACACAAAGATAGATAGATAGATTGAGAGAGAGAGAGAGAGAGAGCAAGAGAGATAGAGCGGGAGACTAATATTCCCATAATTGCTTAGTACGAAACTAGTGAGGTGGACAGACGTAATGAAAGTTTTGGCTTCACTTCGCATTCGGTTATTTAATGTTTCTTTTTAGCTATTGCATCTGTATTGGCGATCTGCCCCGTTAAAGTGCCACCGACGTCTAAGTCTAAAAATTTAGTTCTCTATCAATTCGACATCCGTGAAGTTATTGCTTCATGTCGACACACAGCACTTTGTGTCGTACTCGCTTTTATTTCACACTTTAAATTCGACGTCTACACCGTAATCTTTGTCCGGCAATTTTTCCTGAGAAGTAGTTTGATTTTGCAAGCTTTAGTGTTACATCTTTCTGCACTGATCTAGCGACCCTAACATTTATACTATCTCATAAAATCGCAATCTGATATATATATCCACCTATAATGCAATATGTACATGTCTGCATAGTTTTTGTTTTAATATATATATGGCTTGAGGTAGTTGCCCGTCTAGCCGCACTGATGAGCTGTGAAACAGCGAAACAGTACTGTATGTGAATGACTATAATTCTCCTCATCTTGAGTTGAGCATATTGGGAAGTGATACACGAATTACCATTAGCGTATAAAGCGATGCTTTTTGTGTAAACAAATCGAGCTTAGGTATTTGGGACGATGTTAAAACATCGTTAATTCACGACTCGCACAGTAGCCGCCGATTAGCGTAATGGTTAGGAGCTTTGACTGTCGTACAGGCGGTCTTGTTTCAATTCTGGCTATCTAGCCGCACTGATGAGCTGTGAAACAGCGAAACAGTAGTGTATGTAGATGAATATGTATATATGTATATATATATATGTATATATATATATTCGTTTAATCACATTAATTAATATACGAAAATATAATTTTATGCTTAAACTTAAAAGTATTTATTCAACAGTGCTCAATCCATACGTAGAGCTAGGTAGCAATTTATAAAATATATACAATAAATATATATGCCATATATACTTTTGTAAATGACTATATATATCTCTCTCTCTATATATATGTGTGTGTGTGTGTGTGGTGTACACGATTCCGATATTCTTCACGATTCTGTTACAATTACCGATTTCGTACATAATTCCCGATGTCGATTCCGATACAATTACCGATCCCGACACTTTATATATCTCTAAATATGTAACTATAGAATTGTTATTTTCCCCGATTTCTTTAAAAGCACACGTTAAATATGCAGATGTTTTCATAGACAAAAAATACACTTGTGAAGTATGAACTATAGATTTGAGCTTTACTGATATAAAATCAATAAATATTTATTATTTTATCATTATTACTTGCCATGTTAAATGTTGCTTCAAACAAAATTAAATAAATAAAAGAAAATCAAAAGATTGTTCGTCTCAACACTAATATATATATATATATATATATATAATTATTTTTTTACTATAATAATTAAATACCTACAGACACTAGTGTTTCATCCTTTCGGGATTCTTCAGTGCAGGGTGTCACGATTACTACCAGTCGAACGATTCGAACCCCGCGACATCTCTGGCTCGATTAGCGGAGACCGTATCCATTCGGCTACCATTGACCGTGTGAAATAGCGTTGAATTTTAAACATTTCAATTTAAATGTTCATTACGTCAGACAGACAGTGATCAAATCGTTATACGATGATCTACGCATAAGAGCTAAATTGACCGACTTTTAATTCAACAAAGTGCTCAACGATAAGAAACGAATTTCTTAAAGGGGCTGTCATAATTATTTTTTTACTATAATAATTAAATACCTACAGACACTAGTGTTTCATCCTTTCGGGATTCTTCAGTGCAGGGTGTCACGATTACTACCAGTCGAACGATTTGAACCCCGCGACACGAGACATCTCTGGCTCGATTAGCGGAGGCCGTATCCATTCGGCTACCATTAACCGATTTTATAGGCTCGGTCTTTCTGCTTGTTCGGTGAAAAAACTTCTTAAATACACTTGTGATGTTAGGTTGTATAAAGGTTTATATATATATATATATAAGCAGGGAGTGAAGACGCAATCCTTGATTGAATGAGGATCAACACATGTTCCACTCTCCCATCAGCATCGGAGAAATCCCCATTTTAAAAATAAATCGATTGATTGTCTACTGTATTTAGGGACCTCGCAGTGTATCTATAAAAAAATTACTTGCCCCCAGTGACTTAGTTCACAATACATTGTGGTCTCTATTGCATTGTAGAGAATTTACTGCTGATTTTATAGAATTATGTGTAAATAATGGCTTCACATAAACTTTTAAATTCAAAAGTCAAGGATCATAGTTCAATTGTGCTCTAAAACTGAAACATGTATTTCGAACACGCCCCTTTTCTATCAAAGAATCAGCTGTTTATTTTATGAAATAATTTTTGCATAATCACTGCAATTAAAGTTAAACGTACCAAAGTCAAGTATCATGGTTTAATCTAAACTCTAAAAAACATTTATTTAAAACAATCTAGAGTTGATTTTATAGGCTCGGTCTTTCTGCTTGTTCGGTGAAAAAACTTCTTAAATACACTTGTGATGTTAGGTTGTATAAAGGTTTACATTTTAGTTTATATCAGATCTTTTTCTTCCATCGAATTATTTAGATAATCGATTTTTGATACGTCTCAGATATATTCCGATACAATACCTACGTGAGAACACTCCCAAACATATCAAGTAAAATATTTGAAATGTGAAATTACAATAAAACTCGCAAGGAATGAACTCACGCACACAGAAACCAAGTTCCTTTCATATAAGAGTGAATATATATAGAACATATATCTATTCACATACTTTTACTTTGTAATACGTTTGGTGTTTTTCATTCAATGCAGCTCATTACTACTGATCCAATTTAAACCATTTGACTTACATTTGCAGAGCGTTATTTAAGTTAAATGAGTTTCTATAGCGCCAATTAACTCTAAAAGAACAGCCAGAATAACATAAAGTGTAAAATATTAAACAAGAAGAAAAGAAACATTAAAAGAATTAAGTAAAAAAAAAAAAAACGATATCTATTTACATCAAAGTTTCGTTTAAATCGGGATTATCTTTTAAATTATTTTTTTACGTAAATGGCGCTTTCTTAGGGTGTCAATGTTGTAAATAAACGATATATTCACATTACGGACTAGTTTTGACCTTGTTTATCTTTATCGCTTCAGACAAGACATGATGCCATTTGATGTCAGGAGCTGAAATAATACAATTTTAAAGTCAAAATCTAGTCAACGGTAAGTGTTATGTAGATTTTGACCCAGAAAACACCAATCCTTTCTCTTTGTGAAAAAATCGCTCGTAGAATGTGAGGATTAGAAGACAAAATAATAGCCGAAAATGGTTGCCTTTTGCACGACAATGCATTTACATTATATTATATTAAAAATCGCATTCTTTTCTTTTATTATCTAGATTATAAATGCTTTGAATCTACAGTGTGCTGGATGAAAAAACGTTTTCTTAAATGCAACTTAAAAATCTTTATTATGTTATTTGAAATATTATTTTTGTTGATCTGCACGATTAAGATCGAAATATTATTTTTACTCGTCTGTCGTGCTTAAGTTTCAAATATAATGACATTAGATTAAAATAAATGTTTTCTTAACACTGTTTTTTACCATTATAGGAGGTAAAATTATTTTGTTTGAACAACTACTTATTATGAAGCTGCCATTTGAATTATAATTTTTCATGGTCTGAAAGCAAAAGTTTGAGATAATATTTCTGCCAAAGTGCGTAAGTTTAAAATGCGATTTTCAGTAATCTGTCACACTTAAAGTGCAAATATTATTTCCATAGATGTATCAGATTAAAATTAAAAAAAAATGTTTCGTCAGTCTGTCATGTTTAACATTATAATATCATTTCCGTCGTTCTGTCACATTTAAGTTTCAAATATCATTCGTATCAGTAAAACGGGTTTGTAAGCAGTAAATGTTCATTTTATATGCGACGAAATATATGTAAAACGTTATGTCCGTCCTTCGGTTCGTTGCATTAAGGTTTGAAATTGTTATGTTTCTTAAACATTTTCTAGAGAAATAATTAGTATTTAGACATAGATCCATGGAAAGCTTGATGAAAACAAAATCTAATGAATAGATTTCGAATTATTTAAAAAATACACACCCTCTGACACACATACATATTATACACACACAAACACACACATATATTTATATAATAATTACTGTAATTATTTATTTTTATTTTTTATTTGTTTTTAAATTTATATATATTGAATTTATTTATACAATTTATGCATATATGTTTTTAAATTTATATATATTAAATTTATTTATACAAACATTGATGGCTACATATGTGCATACATGTTTCTGTAATCACCCGAGTTATCGACGATAATTCTTGGCCTGAAGACGTAATCCTCCAACGCGGGTGATTACGGAAACATGTATGCACATATGTAGCCATCAATGTTTGTATAAATAAATTTAATATTCCTGATCTGTTCACTCATTGAGCACTCTTTGGTAGACACATTGGATGTACTTCTAGGAAACTAAACTCTACTGGCTATATATATATATATATATATATATGGCCATATATATATATATATATATATATATATATATAGAGAGAGAGAGAGAGAGAGATAAACAGATTAATAGAGAGAGGGAGAAAACAAAGAGAGAGAGCATGTTATAAAAATATATATAGCAATTAAGCTATACACATTTTCATCCCGTAGGACTTGTCACGCTAAAATATATTTTAGCTTGCCGCACCTTACGGGGATTAAAGAAGAAGAACTTTGTGTAGCTTAATTGCTATATATATATATATATATATATATATATATATATATATATATGTATAACTTACTAGCTAGCTGTCCTCACATATTCAGCTCTACTAAAGTAAATACTGTAAATTGATATATAAAATACGAGGGGAATTCAATAAGTAATGCCCCTGACTCACTTTCAGTTGTCTGATGTAGCTGAAATTTTGCATGTGCAATGATTTATATCTCTACGGGGTATGTGGCAAATTACAGCTCTGAACTAATTGTGGTTTCTGTTTTACAGGTGTTTGAACTGAGTCAGGTGTGAAATAGCCTGTTGAATGTCGAGCAATGATCCGGTTTTTGTATTTGAAAGGACGCACACCACAGGAGACTTTTGATGAAATAAAATAAACTCAACGTGATAATGCCTCATCATATGACATTATAAAACGCTGGCGTCGTGAATTCAAACATGGCCGGAAGTCTGTGGAAACAGCTCCCAGACCTGGTCGCCCCCTTCTGCCATTGATGAGGCATCTGTCCGTCAAGTTGAGGCCGCCATTTTGGAAGATCGGCGCATTACTATTCTCAAAATAGCCCAATATGTCAAGATTAGTACAGGGTCTGTGGAAACTATCATTTAAAACCATTTGCATATACATAAGGTGTCTGCCAGATGGATTCCCAAGTTGCTCACACCATTCCAGAAGCAAGAACGTGTCAAGTTCTCGAGGATGAATTTTTTTCAAAAGACTGATTACACAGAATGAAACCTGGATCCATCGCTATGATCGATCCAGAGACCAAGGCCCATCAATGCAGTGGAAGCACTTGGACTCACCACCTCCAAAGAAGGCAAGGGTGCAGCCCTCCGTTGGCATGGTCATGCTCACAGTCTTCTGGGACCAGGACGGAGTAGTGATGACTTATTACCATGGCAAAGGGTACCACAATTACAAGAGCCTGTTATGCTTCAGTTTTGAGGAAATTAAGGGAAGCTATCAAAATCAAGAGGCGGGACAAGATCAGCAAAGGTACCCTTCTCCTGCGGGACAACGCTCCGGTCCACAACTCGCATGTCGCAAGATCAGAAGCAGGGGCGTCGGGTTAGGGTTAGGGTTATTAAATCCTTCCCCATCCTCCCTACTTTCCTTACATTGCACCCTCTGCAATTTCTTCCCAACCATGAAGTTGTTTTTGAAAGGAAAGCTTTTCTTAAGTCACGTCGTGGTTGGATGGCCAACCTTGGGTGTTCTACAAAAACCGTCTCCAGAACTGCATCAAACGATGGGAGAAATGCATAACTCTGGATGGTTCCTATGTAGAGAAAAACGAATAACTGTGGCGAGTTTCGTTGCTCTACTGCGATAGGAAGTTGGTCAGGGGCATTACTTATTGCACGTCCCTCGTATATCTCCTGATCGAAGCTTGCGAGTACTCTTGATGGAGTATTTCCATTTTTTCTTTTCCTCTCAAGGCCGCTGTAATTCCGGGCTCTATTCTATATCCAATACTATTTCCCTTCTTCATAAATGACCTTCTTAAGAATATTATTAAAAAAGTAAACATTTATGCTGATGGCACCAATCTCTATTCTTGCATTATTAATCACATATCTTTCTCGGATTAGTTGATTTAGATACTATTATGAGTTGGGGCGAGAAGTAGCTGTTTCGTTTAAACCTGCTAAGACTCAGTCATTGTCCTTCAGTTGCAGGCAAGTACCATTTTTTCCTTAGATTCTTATAGATAATTCTGCTCTTGATTAGAAATCGACTCTTAAACTTCTGGTCTTCCTTTCTTATCAAATCTTTCTTGGAGTCCACATATTGAATCAATTGTTATTTCTGCTTTTCGTAAAATCGGTTATCTCTATAACTGTAGACGCTTTCTTACCAGATACTATTCTCTTCAAATACTATTCTTTACAAATCTACGATCAGACCATAGATGGAGTACTGCTGCCATATTTAGGCTGGTGAATGTGTGTCCCACTTGAAGTTACTTCACAAATTGCAAAAACGTATCTATAATCTAATTGGCTCAACATTTTCGTCTTCACTGCAACCTCTCTCTCACAGATATATATATAACTCCGTGTCAAGTTATTTACGAGATAACGTTTTTTTACCAGTTTCAGATACTTAACGGCAGTTTCGTATCAAAAGCTTCGGAGCTTTGGCAATGCTGAGCTGCGCGCACTGTGAAACTTTCGTACTGTTCCGCGCAATGTAAACAACTTGCCATCGTAATTGCTGAATCCACGGTATTTGAGGTGTGTCAAATTATTAATAAGGCAGTTTGTTTCGTCAATAAAAAGGGTCGTAAAGGTGGTTTGAGTAGTTCTAAAAGGAATCATATTACGGAACAGCTAGCAAAAGTTAAAACTACCCTTGAAATATCGAAAATGATAGGAAGGTACTATCAAATTGTGAGGATCTTTGTCAAGGATACTACAAAGTTACATAAGAGAGCTGATAAAGGTAAATCGACAGTTGTTTCACGCCGTTCTCAACTCCAAATTAAACATGAAGTATATAAGAACCCTGGGCTAACAAACCGAGAGGTCTTTGACCAAGCCAGATTAATGAATGTCTCAAAAAGTTCTAGATGTCGCCTTCTGAAATAAGTGGCAAAGTCTGTTAAGCCGTGACAAAGTCTCCATTAAAGCAACATCACATACAAAACCGATTGAAATGGGCAGAGGGCAACATGAAAACAGATTTTTCCAAAGTTTTGTTCACGGATGAAGTGCGTATCACTCTTTATGACCCAGATGGCTGGAGCAAGGATGGGTCATAGATAGACGACATCATCAGCAGCGTTTAAGGCGCCAACAAGGCGGTAGTCGGATAATGATTTGGGCTGGGATTATCGGAGGTACTTTACTTGGCCCATGGAGAGCCCCAGAAGGCGTCAAAATGACGTCAAATTCTTACATAGCTTTTCTGAAGGAGCACTTTAAACTATGGCTGAAGAAGCAAAGGTCGACGTTCAGAAGAACCATTATTTTTATGCAGAGTAATGCTCCCTCGCATGCAGCAAAGAAAAGCAAATAGTATTTGCAACAACTGGGATTCTCTGGGCGACTGAATATTGAGTGGCCTGCAAATTCACCACATTTGAACCCAATTGAGAACCTTTGGAGTATCATGAAACGACGCCTTTATAAAAGTGGACGCCAATTTAAGAGCAAAGATGAGTTGTGGGGTGCTCTGCAAGAGGTATCGCGACGAAATCACAAATTTGACTACTTCCGCGGACCAAAGTCTTTTACAAGTCTATATATCTATAAAAACAGAGATGTGTGTGCCACAGACGATTTCTGATTGGTTAATCCAATAATCACATCTCCTAAAAAACTATGGTTCGTAGGCTCTTAACTTTACCATAAAATATTATGGCTTTATTTATTGTCCATCTTGGAAGGGTTTAATTTTTTTATAAATTGTTATTTACAAATTAAAAAAATACGAAACTTACACAATCTTACAATCCAACCTACGACATCACGGCCGCCATTCTGGTGTAGCCGCAGACACGTACACAACACGAAAACAATGTTTTGAAAATCTAGCAAAAATTAATTTTCCTGAAATTTTTCAATATTTAAAAATAAATTATGCCGGCTGATAAAAGTTTTAAACTTTTTTTTAAAGCTAGAAAGATAAAATTTAAAACTATTTATTTTTATGTAAAACGCGCGTTCGCTCGTGGTCTTTTCATTTCGGGTTTGTATTACTGTACACATAGATTCGAAAAAGTTGTCAAAAAACAAATATATAACAAATAAATGTTATCAAAGGCAAGATAAGTTACTTTTCTACCAAACTGGATATATTTTTCGTGTTTTTATTCAATGTAACACATTTATTCAGCTCGAAAAACGGGTTTGTATTACTGTACACATAGATTCGAAGAAGTTGATAAGATACGAAACAATACAGCATTAAAACACGCGCACACACGCACACACACTCACGTCCACTACCGTCCTTGGCTACGTCACGTTGTTATGGCAACACGATAAATACACAGTAAATTTGATTTTCTTCATTTCTACGCAAATATTACGCAAATATAAATCATATAGAATATCTGTATGAATATAATTACACGTAATAGTTAAATAAAGATGATCATCGTTAGAACCGAAAAAAAAAACTAATAGGGAATTTGTATAAAGTTGTATTTTCTTTTTAAATAAATAGAAAAAGGGGTGTTGATAAGACTATCCATACTTATACAGTTTAGTGACGACATTAAAAAATGGAAATATTGAAAAAAAATTTTAGGCCAAATTTCGCAATCTAGCCTTTTTTTCTCGCCATATTGAGATGCGCAGTGCGCACAACATATCTGCAATTTTTTTACGTTTTTTTTCTTTTTTTTTTAAATCTGCAATTTTTTTGCGTTTTTTTTTTTAAATAAGAATACTATTGAATATGCAAAGAAATTGAAGAATGCAAAGAATTGAAGAATTTTTATACGAGATTATTTTCAAAAGATGCTCAGTTGGACACGCATGGATAACTTCGAAACTTCGTTTACTTACTTCTGTTACAAATTAAAAAAAAAAAAAAAAAACACCCCAAAAATGGCATCTGTCTTCGCAAAAAAAATTAAAAATCTCATTCTGGTGGGGAATAAAGGGCTAGATTGGCCTAAAATGGAGGTATTCTGCTATGTACGGCAGTTACCTGCCCTTGGGGAATTCCTGGGCCTGCAATAACATTTCCAAAATGGCCACGTTGACGTTGCCGTGATAAATCATTTTTTTCGATGTAAAAAAAACAAAAAACTACTTGATCAAATGAAGTGAAATTTTTTTTCGGAGAACTTCAGTCTATAACAGTTACGTACAATAAAATTTTTTTTACAATATTTCCATTTTTTAATGTCGTCACTAAACTGTATAAGTACCAGACTATCAATACACACAAAAAAATATAGATTTATTTTTGGGTAAAATTCCCCCGGGTTTTCCTTTCACTTCAGTAAATAATGGTCTTTTGTTATATATATGGCGTACTATTATCCTTATATATATGATGTTTATGTTTATATATATATGTATAAGTGATAGTGTCTGTGTGTGTCTGTGCGTCTGTGTTCATTTCCCTACGCTAAAACTCTGTCAATTTTAAGCCTACAGATTCAAAATTTGATATACAGGGTACTGAGATTTGGGAACATCGATGTGATAGGTTTTCGACAGAAATTTGGCGATTAAGTGGTCAATATTCAACAATTAGACCTTTGAGAACTCTACCAAACTCCTCCTAAAATTTAAGGTCTGAACACGTGAAATTTTATATATAGATTCCTTGGACATGGATCTAACTTATTAACTTTACTTGATCCCTAAACAATAAATGTTAATAGGTCATAAAAGGGGTCAAAGTTTAAAAAAACTGACCGTTTTTTTTTCCTCAGCATACACTTCAAAACACCTGGGCAACGCCGGGCACCGATTGCTAGTCATTCATAAAAAAGGATCGCATATGCCTAATAATTATGCAAACGTAGAAATTGATATTTAGTTATTGCGTTCTAAGCTTTTTCCTAGTTCATTTAATGCGTGAATATTATTTCAGTAAACAAGTTATGGGTGTATTGTGTTTTTTCCTCAACCTCGTTAACAGCTTGACACACTGAAATCAACATATATTCCTATCTTCTGCCATAGTTTATTTTATTTTCAATCTGCAGTAGCTGAATAGTATAGTAAGCACTTTAGCAAAGTTTCATAGATTTTTATTAACTCGTTCTTTAAATATTTAAAAAATGTAACTCGTTACGAATTTGATACGCAGTGCATGCATATATATATATATATATATATATATATATATATATATATATTATATAAAGCTGAATGTGTGTGTGTGTGTGTGTGTTTGGTTACGAATAGGCTCCTATATGGTTGACTATTTTAAAAAAACTGATTACATATTATGATAGAAGATGTATCGAGACACAGGAATGCGTATGTTTGATCTGGCAGAAAGGTGGTTCATTAAAATTGCGGGGTCTGCGTTCGCGCCTGGTCCACAAAGTATGGAAATAAAAAATTAAAAAAAAAAACGTTTACAAGTGTTTTTGATATAGATGTACATAAGAATACTTTGATAAGTATGTTTTAACTTAAATAGGGATGGTATAATAAAATTATGAGGTCTGCGTTCGCGCCTGGCCTCCATAGAATAGAAATAGACACAAACTTTAATAAAGACTTTTCATATATATCTGCGTAAGTATACTTTGATAATTATGTTTCAGTTTGAAGAAATATGGTATAATAAAATTATGGGGTGTTCGTTCGCACCTGACCTCCATAGAATGGAAATATGTCACAAAGTTTACAAGTTTTTTTTTATATAGATCCACAGAATATTGTGATAAGGGTTTTCAGTGTGAACAGGTATGATATAATAAATTATGGGGTTTATCTATTTTATTTTTATTTTCCTCATATTTTGCTTTGGTTTTGATACCCCCAAATTCGAAGCTATCACTTTACAACCCTTCCTTTTCATAACTTATCATACTTGCATAAATCAGAGTCCTTTTTCTGTAGCCTCTGTTTGAACCCAGTCAACGACGGGTACTTTTGCTAGTATATATATATATATATATATATATATATATATATATATATATATATATATATATTGTTTTATTTGTACTCCTTGTCGAATATTTAAAATTTTGTATACTTCCCTTGTAGGTTTATAAAGGTTTGTGAAAAATTGAATATTGTACATATCAAGATTTTTATTATATATATATATATATATATATATATATACATTTTATTAGGGTATTTAATTGATTAAAACAATTGCAAAGGGGTTCAAACTTGAAAGAAATGACAACAAGCTTAGCGCAATGGCGTCGCTTGCGCATGCGCACGATCTGTAACAGAGGTTTATCTATTTATTAAATTTACCAGATTATTAACGCAGGTGTTTCTTTGTTGCTACGCGTAGTGTCATTGATTACTAACACCAATATGACTGGTTCGAGCTCCACCATATCTTACTTTTTTGTTACATTCCGATATTCTGGACTGTTACGTAATAATTATAAAAGGACACTTCTATATAAAAAAATACGGAAAAAAAGTTTGCACAATAGAAAAGTATGTAAATTATTTTAAATATGTATTGTACATTACCCGCCCTAGGCATGGACATTTTTTTCCGTATATGTGATATAAATTTCCTGTTCTAGGGAACGTACAATTATCTCATGCATATAATACCCGTTTTAGGATAGGTAAAATATTATTTTGTTCAAGATTGTAAATGATACATAGACATAAAAAAATTCCTCTATCCTAAGAATAACAGGTATGTTCAAAATTTTTCTTATACGGTCCCGAGCAACGCCGGGTGGCCTTGCTAGTATAATTTATACGCGTTATTTCAGAGCGGTAACAAAAACGTATTTCCTTTGTTAGTTTTGTAAATTAGTGAGTTGTTGATACTTTTACTTTATGGAGCAAGGTTAGTTGGGAATGTAAAAGAAACTGTTTACAAACATTCAAGTAAAAATATCAAATAACAGTTAAAAATATAATGAGCTGATGATATGTCAGCAAACAAAGTATATTATAATTGATATATATATATATATATATATGTGTATATATATAATTTTATATATATATATTGCATGTAAGAAACAATTTTTTAACGTTTACTCTGAGTCTGTAAAATTGCAAGGAATACAAGTTTATTAATTGTTTGTGAAGGAAATGAAACAGTTTCTCAATAATGTACACGACAAAGAATAAAATCTTAAAGATAACTATTTTTTATATAAAACTAGCCTAGGTACCTGACGTTGCCCGGGTGTTTGGAGGTGTGCGTTGAGCAAAAAAACGAAAGTGGTAGTAGGCAGGCAGGCTCGAACCCGTACCGCGAAGGAGGAAAAAACGTGAAAAGAAAACGTGAAATCTTCTGCTGTTGTGCCCATCGCCAACCCGGAAGTGACGTATGTTCAAATTAAGGATAGACAATCTAAAAGAGAGGATAACTTTCGAAAATATAGATGAAAAAAAAAACGAGCTCTGTAAAAAAGTGCCCAGTTAAGGGTAAAGGAATTAATGTTTTTCGCAAATTTTTCGATATTTGTCGTCCGAGCGTTAAAATACATGTGGAGATGTGATCAAGATGCATCAAATCCTATTTTCTGTGCGAACGAAGGTGGCTCTTCAGACCAGCCCAGCTCTTACACAGTCTGTTGCAAAGGTCACACTTAAACTGAGATTGAGGGATGCCAACTGGTGCTGCTCTACTGTGGACGCTCATACGATGCTTCAGGCCTCCACTCGATTTACAGGCCACAGAGCAAACAGAACATCTGTGCCCTGCAATGTTTTCCCCATCAAAGAAAGATTGATCTTCATGTGAACGCTTGTGGCTCGCTAGGCCAGCTCCGGAAAAAGTTATTTTACTGCATAAATCACAGGTATGGTACTGCATGAAATCCTCCGACAGACCTGGTATATCTGACAGATTTTTCTTCCGGATATCACGCTTCATTTTTACATGCTCATATTTTTTCTTCTCAAAACTATCACAGCCAGACCAAGGCGCGCCACTTTTTACGATCATTGGAAGCACTTTCCCAACTGAACACGTCAATACCAAGAGCTTTAAGATTATATTTGATGTTATCCTTAAAGCGTTTCCTCGGTTTATGTTGTGGACGCTTTCCTTGTGTAATTTCACCATATAAAAGGCGCTTTGGCAATCTATCGTCGTTCATCCTTGTCAGATGTCCAGCCCACCTTATCTGGTTGCCTATAACCAACTTCTCGATACAAGGTACGTCAGCCCGCATGAGAACATCCATATCAGATATAAAAGTTCTCCACCTGATGCCCAGAATGTGTCTCAGGAATTTCTGGTGCACTCTCTGCTTGACTTTTATATGTCTACCATAAGTTGTCCAGGCTTCAGAAGCGTAAAGCAGGGATGGTAATATACAAGATTGATAGACACTGATTTTTGTATGAATAGTTATACCCCTGTCAGACCATACTCGCTTCTCTAAGCCACCAAAATCCTTAGTGGCACGCTGTATCCTATAGTTGACCTCAGCATCCAGGGTTCCATCTCTAGCGAGAGTACTACCCAAATACACAAATGTGTCAACCACGGAAAGTCTCTGGTTGTTGACAAAAATATTTGGTTCCACATACAAACTACCGGGTGGAGGTGTGAACATGACCATAGTCTTCTTAAGACTAATAGTAAGCCCAAAAGACGCACAGACCACCCAAAACAGATCCATGATACCCTGCATATCCCTCTCACCATGGGCCACGAGATCGGCGTCATCCGCATAAAGCAATTTATGAACCAGGTGCTGAAAGGTCCTTGTAGAAGCATGAAAACGACGAAATCAATGACCCTACCCGTGGTTCTGAAACGCAAATAAACACCCAGAGAACATTCCCTAAAGGCATACGATAACATAGTCGCAACATAAATTGGAAAAAGTGTAGGTGCTAGGATATCACCCTGCTTCACACCATTGTCAACCGATATGGGTTCCGACAGGCATCCGTTGAAATTCAGGCGAGCCTTCATATTAGTGTGGAGCTCCCTTGGTAATCGTAGAAATTGAGGTGGGCATCCCAACTTCCCCAGAATTATCTATAGGGCACTTCTGTTCACCGTATCAAAAGCCTTAGTCAAATCAACAAAAACCTGATAAAGCGGAACGCAGTGTTCAGTTCATTTCACCTGCAACTGCCGAGCAGAGAAGATCATGTCCGTTGTTCCTCTGCCCGGCCGAAAGCCACTTTGGCTTTCTGGAATGACGGATGGACAAATATAGTTTAACAATCTTTTGAGTAGAACTCTGGAAAATACTTTGCCAACTGCTTCCAACAAACTTATCCCACAATAACTTCCACAGTCGGTCCTGGGCCCCTTTCCCTTGTACAGTGATATATGAATTGCATCAACCCAATCCTGATGGACGGGAATACCCCTCCAGTCATCAGTGATAAGATGAAGAATTTCATGAACAAGTTTATCACCCCCATGTAAGAGGACTTCCACAGAAATACCATCAAGCCCTGGAGCTCTCCCAACGTTCACTTCCTTGATTGCATCTCTAATTTTATTCTCAGATGGGAACACAGACATTTCATGGATAAGCTTCTGTTGTGATAAAAATTCATTGATGACGTCCTCATCAATATTAGAGGGGTTGTCAAAGAGATCAGAATAATGCTCGGTCCAACGAAGGAGAATCTTGTTAGGGTCCTTTATAAGGGTAATTCCATCACTTGAGAGTAGGAAAGATGTATATAGTGTTTGAGAACCAAAAGCTTTTTTAAGCAAATGGTACATGCGTTTGACGTCTTTACAATCAAAAGCCATCTGGATTTGGTTGGCGTGTTTAGCCCACCACTGATTCTTCATTTGGCGGAGTCGCTTTTGGAGAATACCTTGTTTGCTTTAAGTGACTGTCGGGGGGACTCTCGATCGCCATGAGAGGCAGACAGCATCTTATGGTGCAACTCATTTTTAGCACTTAAGAATTGAGTAATTTCAGAATCATTATCATCAAACCAATCCTGATGTTTAGATTTGCGGAAGCCACGAACGTCTACACTTATTTCATAGATTCTTAACATCACTCAACCTACACTTCCTCCTTATACAGATTTTCAACTTCCCGCGTACCAAAAAGTGAGTTGTGCCGCATTCAGCTCCACGCATAACACAAACACTACAGACGGCCCGAAAATCTGTCTTCCTGGAAATAATGTAATCGATCAAGTGACCTTGTTTTGAACGAGGATGGGTCCAGGTAAATCTATGGACCTCTTTGTGGCTGAAGAAAGTGTTACAAATAGCAAGGTAAAACTGAGATTGAGAAAGATGGAGAAGATGCAAACCATTACTGTTGACCCTACCTACACCGAACCGGCTGAGTGAGTCTCAGGTGTGATGATCCTTGCCAACCCTTGCATTTAGATCACCCATGAGTAAGATCTCCTCAGCTAAAGGAATAGAAAAAATGGTACGACTGAGATCTCGGTAGAACGCCGTGATGGTGTCTTCATCATAACCCATGGTAGGGGCATACACAGATAAAATCGTCATATACCTACTGTGTGCAAGAGGGAAGCGCATCATCAGATTTCTGTCACTTACACAGATTGGCTGTTCAATCCTCTTCACCAAATCAGAACGCAATGCAAAGCCAATTCCACCCTCTCGTCTCAGCCCCTATGGTTTTTCTTTTCAAAAAAAGGTGTATCCCGAGCTCCCTTCGACCAATTGATCCTCACCACTCAATCGTGTTTCAGACAATGCCGCAATGTCTATGCTGTACCTAGCGAGCTCTCTTGCAACAATAGCTGTCCTACGCCCAGGTCTTTCACTATACAGGACATCTAGAAAAGGTCTCACATTCCACGTAGCAACAGTTAGGTTATTCCTCTTCTGATAAAATTTTGATTTTCCTTGTTTATTATTTTTCTTCAACTTTATCTTGTTTCTCCTGCAAATATAGAGCAGCCGCCGACCGCAGGAAGCCGACCAGCTAATAAAAGGGTATACGATTTTTAGGTCATCTTTTCTAGACTCTCCCAAATTCATGGGTGAGCAGTGTATCCCTAGAAAAGGCTGCTCCACCGAAGTTGCTTCCACCCTGTATGCGATTTAGTCGACGATGTTAGATAAATCACTGGCCGCCTATGTGAAGATTTGCAGCTATGCACTTCCAGCCCGCTAAACCTACTCACCTATCGCCATAGGACTTTTACTTTTTTATCTTCTTCTTCTTCTTCTTCTTCTTCTTCTTCTTCGAAAGATATCTACACATAACGATCGCGACACAACATGCTTGTGCTACACATATTGTACCCTCTCGCAACCTATCACTGTTTGCACAGTGACAAACTGAAATAGTGAGATGACTGAGAAGTGGCAGAGTGTGCATGTTTTATTATCACGGAGTTTTAACCTCTCCGGCAGCTGGACATATACACACACATACACATAAGCAAGCAAACATGCATATGTATATATATATATATATATATATATATATATATATATATATATATATATATATATCCCTAGTTCTCACAATATAGTAACTCTCCAGAACTTGAGAGGGAGGCTAACAGGTACTACACTTGCCCAAGGGTGACCTGAAACTGTGCAAGGCAGAGGCATTCATCTCCCTGAGGTTATACCTGCATACCCAAACATACATACATACATGGTGGGATTTATATTATAGACGATTTAAAATTAACTTTCGTCTGTGTTTGTTTACACTTACGTCCACTGTTGTTTGTACTTTACGATGAACGTTCTAGAAAAGTTACATCTAATTAATGTTTTCCAGTTGTAAAATATAATTGAAATTGTAGACTGGTGTAAAAACGCAATAAATAAAGAATTTTCGGAAATAGTTTCGTAAAATTCACAAATTAATGATATAAGCAATTAATAATCATACTGTCTGAAATGAATAAAAGAAAACATCATTATTTTCATTATATGAAAAATATGAGGTCGCATTAAGTTCCGTCTGTTTTTGTTTCCACTTGCGCCAGCTGTCTTCTGTATCTTACTATGAATGCCCTGGACATGTAACTCCGTGTTTATATTTATCAGCTGTAAAATATAACTGTAAAAGTTTTGGAAAAGTCACACAAAGTATATCGGCAACATTAATATTGTTAATAGATAATCTTATTAAAATTCCCCACACGTGGAGGAATACTATAGAACATGAGTATTGTGTTCCTTATACGAAAAACGAATTCACAATGTTTATGTCTTAGTTGCGATATGATTAAGCAAGTTTAGAAAAATAATGGTTTCAACGTAAATAATTAATATAGAAAAAGCAGACAGTGAAATTGTTAAGCTGGTATTCCTTCACAACAGTACCCCAAAAGTGTTAAAGAAAAATAAATAAATACAGTGTTACAGTTGAATGGAATGTGAGCGAAATGCATAAGTTAAGTATAAGGTGTCGAAGTGAAAACCTTACTGGAAACTGGCTAGTAGCCTGTAAGTCCGTGTCGTATTGCAATGTGTGGCGAGTAAATGTTTCTATGATTTTGTGTAAGCAAGTAATGGGCAAGTTGTATAAAATATTAGTAAAACCATTGCCAATATGTTCGAAAATGCAATCTCTTAAACTGTGAAACGAATCTGAGCAACCAATCAAAATGCTTACAGCCAAAAATTTTATATTAAAGGGAGCGTTCATGATTTACATACTGAAGAAAGATTGACTGACTATTAATAAAACGAAATAATAAAATAAAATAATTACAGACCCGTGTAATAATTGAACCCCATCAAATATTTGGTAATGTTGTAAATTGGATTATGAGGGAATATAACAGTGAGTGAGGAAATATCTTGCTATTATTTGTAAGTATGACTTGTTTGTGATAGTAATTCTACCTAAAATTATTATAAGATTTTTTTAAAATTACATTTCCACCCCAAACAAGGCATATTGCCACTTGTTGTAGGGGGCTACTATCAGGGACATAGGCACCAGGGGTACTTGTAGGGAGTTGGGCAGAAAGATGTCGGTTCACGTTGCACTTGAATTTCTGCATGTCAGTACAGTTTGGGAAGCAGGGACCCGGCAGGGAATTCCAAAGTCTAGATGTCCTGAGGAATAAATTACTGGCTCTCTTACATCTAGGGATCTCTACTGTGAAGGGGAGGGATTTAGCTGCTTGTCGGGTTTGTCGGGGGGGTATTTACGTTTAGAATGCACAAGTGCTTGCAGTTGGTCGGAGCATTCACCGTTAAAGTACTTGTAGAAAAGGCAGAGGGATGCAACATTTGATCGATGGGACAGAGGCTGGAGTTTGGATGACAGTTCAGGACCTATCAGATTGGCGACTCTCTTTTGAACCTTGTCTAGGAGCGAGAGACTAGTGGTAGATGCACCAGCCCAAATATGACAACAATACTCCATACATTGACGAATAATGGCCTTATAGAGGTATAGAATACTTTCGGGCGTTAGTATCTTTCTAGCACGGTAGAGAGAACCTACCTTCTTTGCAGCGGACCTGGCGATACTCTCAATGTAATTGTTCAAACTCATGTTTCCTGAGAGCGTTAGGCCGAGGAGTTTAAAGGATGTACTTTCAGATGAAGAGTCATTGGCCATTGCTATTGGTGGTAGAGAAGGTTTCTTGTAATTATTGAAATAAACAAGTTTAGTCTTGGCAGCATTGAATGTGACCATCCATTTTTGTCCCTATTTCACTATAGATCGGAGGTCATCCTCTAGTGCTTCTGCCATTTCATTAGATATGTGTTCATTTGTTTTCCTGTCATGCCTGTTATAGAGTGTGGTGTCGTCAGCATATATACCCATCTAACAGGCAATTTTGTCAGGGAGGTTATTTATGAATATTAGAAAACAACAGAGGTCCCAGGATAGACCCCTGAGACACTCCCGCATTTATATCGTATTGTTTAGATGTACGACCTTCAAGGACAACCTAGATATTTCTCTTATCTAAGAAGGATTTAATTATGCCATGTATTCTTCCAGTGATACCATATGATCTGAATTTCCTGAGAAGACCCCCATGCCATACCCTGTCAAAAGCCTTAGATATATCTAGAGCTACCGCTCTACACTCTCCCGCTTTGTCCAGTGACTGGTATATACGTTCTGAGATTACAGTTAGGTTGTCTGCTGTTGGACGGGTTTGTCTAAATCCATATTGTTGGTCAGCCAGAAGTTTAGCCTCTGTAAGGTGATGGACTAGAGGTTGGTTAATTATTGTCTCAAATATTTTGGCGAAAAGTGGGAGGAGGCTAATGGGGCGATAATTTACTGGGTCAGTTCTTTCGCTAGAATTCTTGAAAACTGGTACTACAGAAGCAGTTTTCCAGCAGGCAGGAAAGCAAGATTCATTAACGCATTTGTTGTAAAGTTTGAAGAGAACTGGAGCTACTTTCGCCGAGCACTTTTTTAATAGCACAGCTGGGATGAGATCAGGTCCACATGCTTTTGAAATGGCAAGATTTCTTATGATAGCATGAACCTGAGCAGGGGTGATTTTCAGATCGTCTAGTGTGGCGTCTGTCCGCAAAGGAAAGTCAGGGAGGGGGTGGTTGACAGGGTCCAGTGTGGAGTTGGAGGCAAACCAACTAGCAAGCATGTTAGCCTTCTCAGTTGCTGAGCAAACAACTTCGTGGTTGTTGGATAGTGGGAGAATTGTTGATTGCCCATTATTTACTACACTGTTGTAGATTTTCCAGAAGTCGCGGGTTCCTAATTTCTGTGCTTCGATGCGTTTTTGGGTGATTTCAGTAAATTCTCTCTTAGCTGTCGCTATTTGTTTCTTACAGTTATTTCTGGCTTCTATATACTTCTGCCTGCTTGAACTGGACTTATGTCGGTTAAATCTGCGGTATGCCTTTGCGCGATGGCGGCTGCACAAGTAGAAGTAAACCATTGAGGAGAGTGGGTCTTTCTATAAAATTTCCGTGTGGGAACATGTGCTTCAATTGCCGTTTTGAACCATTCAGTTGCCTCATTTGCGCACTGTTCAGCAGGAAGTGAAAAAATATTTTACCATGGGGCGTCTCTGATGAGATCCCTGATGGCTTCTCAGTCAGCCTTTTTATAATATCTCGTTGTGTTGAGCAGTGGCTCTTCAGTTTCGGCTCTAAATTTTAGGGCTATTTCAACTATTACCACTGCATGATCGGCGTTCCCAAGTGGGCTGTGGGCATTAGTTTTACAGTCATCGAGAACTGTTGTTAGAAACAGATCTAGAAGTGATGCGTGTTGTTCTTGCTGGTCTTGGAAACGGGTTGGAAACGTAATCATCGGTGTAGTGCTCCAGCTCAATTAAGTAAGTTTTACTTTTAAAATGTGCCTTCAAAAAGTGTGTGATCATCTTTTACTTTAAATCCCGCTCGAAACTGGAGCACTACACATTTGAAACCACCGAACCAACACGTAAATTCTAGTCTCTTCGCCATAACACCAAAATGAAGAAAAAGAAATTCCCGAATCGGACTTTCGACCCTGATGAGGCTATGTATTAGCGAAATATAGGAATTACAAAAAAAAAGCAATAAACAAAAATGATTTTATCATTATAGTCGACACTTCAAAGTTTTCCAAAATTTCTCAATTAAATTTTACTGTAAAAAAAGTGTCTTCAAAAAGTGTGTGACCATCTTTTACTATATACATATTTCGGCCAGCCAGTTACAAGTAACTATAGATACCTCTTCAGGAGGTATTTCTGATACAAAACTTTAGTCCGAGATTCACAATAACAAAATAATTAATCAGCAGTTAATATCACGTATAACAATATTATAACCGTTTTTAATATATGTGAAGAAGACGGAAAATGGAGAGAATAAGGAAAGAAACAGATGAAAAAAAAATCATATAGGAAAAAGAAAGGAAGGACAAAATGGAAAGAAAACGAAAAAAAAAACCGATTACAAACAACAACAACAACAACTATAATAATAATAATAATAATAATAATAATAATAATAATAATAAACGGGACCCAGAAGAAAAATCTGTGTGTCATTACCGATAGGTGCTCCTTCGGTAGTCAGCATTGAGGACCCGGTCGTAATCTTGCGAATGTTAGGCCCTTTTCTGATTTTCAAAACACAGATTACACGGACATTGAACAGGAAAGCACAACCTTCAATTTTAGGGACCAAAATGATACCGACTAAACGCAGCACAGCCAAGATAGCAAAAAAAAAAAAAAAAAAAACACGAAGGAAAGAATGGACAATGAAAGAGAATAGATTCGTAATGGAATGTTATTATAGACGCAAACCTAAATATATATAGAGAAGTTATCGGAAACGAATGAAAGAGCTATGGAACTTGAACAATGACTACCATAGGACAGAACAAAGGATTGCGGAACAAGCAAGACTCAAAAGAAGCTGACACTCAAAACTGGAACTAACAGAAATGCATCGAAAAATAAACGATGTAATTGAGCATGAAGCAACCCCCGCTGAAACCGCACGTGTAGAAGCCTCACAAGTAGAAATACCACAGACGGAGAACCTGCAAAGGCTGGACCCTGCAAACGTGGAAATCGAGAACAATGAAACAGAGCTAACAGAGGGTGGAGCAAATGAAATAGAAAAAATAATACAGTTCTTGAACGAGGAAAAAACAAAGCACCATCTTTAAGGAATCAAGAAGAGAAGGAAATTTAAATCAGAGATGATTACAATCTCTCTTCCACAAATTACAACAGATACAATCGCAGAGTAAAACAATTTAATTTACACAGGAGCCAAGATGGTAAGTATGAAGTGCGAATCAGAAAAACAGCAGGGGAAAAATGCATCGACAAAACATGGATGGAAAATAAGGCTAGAAATCCAAATAAACAAACATAAAAAAGAGACCACACGATATTCAGGAAGAAGGCAACGTTGCTAAGATGGAAAAATTTAAATATAACTAGCAGAGAGATGCTAAATAAGAAACAGGAAGAATTGAACCAAAAAATAGCAGCAAAAGAAAGGAGACTGAAACGATATAGATGCAAATCTGAAGAGTGCAAGCAAAACAGGACAAATTGAAAACAAAGAAAGCCAACTCTATAGAAATGTGAACGGAGGAAAACAAAACCAGAACGACTAAACACGACAGAAACAAAACGGTACTGGAGTAAGATATGGGAAGAACGACGGGATCACAATAGAAATACTGAATGGCTGAAACATATGAAAGAAGAATTGCAACAAATTGAAGAAGGAACAGTGAATGAAATTAGCTAGGAACCCTGAAAAATGCCAGAAGTAAAATGGCGAACTGGAGAGCACCAGGACACGACGGGATACATGCATATTGGTTTAAAAAATTTACAAAATTACACGAAAGGCTAGCTCAAAATCTGGGAGGTATACAGGAAACAAACGTGCCAGATTGGATGCTAAAAAGTAAGACCACACTGATACATAAAGACACGGAGAAAGGAACCGCCCCCGTCAATTATAGGCCAATAACGTGTTTACCCATTATGTGGAAAATATTAATAGCAAGGAAGGGTCGTCGAGGATGACAAGATCGAGGAAAGAGCGCTGACCAGACCTCAGGTAGACAAGTTCCGAAAGAACTGGAACCTTGTGGAGGCTTATTGCCACACAAATTCCAGTGGAGACCAATGGCCGCTGATAGTGAGAAATAAATGGTGAGATAATAAGATTCATTTGCAAATGTTATTGAAAGACGTGGAAATTACTGGAAATCTGGGGAGAGTTGTTGTCACTTAGTTTCCAGGAAACACCACAGTTTGTTCTTTATGACCTAGGTGAAAGCAACCTGTGAGCCAATAATAAAGACATACTTAATATATATAATAATATTATTGTTAATAAAAATAATATTAAAAATAAAAACTACACCCCACACACACATATGCGTATGTGTGTACAGGTGTGCATATCTTGAAGATAAAATAATTTGGTATACTGGATTTTCTTTACTGTCAATAGATTTCTGAAATAATAAATTTATGAAATAAATAAATATTTTAGTTTTACGCTTTAGGATAATTGAATTGTTCACTTAAAAACAAATTATTACATGATATAGGAATAATAATTTAATCATAAAACTAATTAAATATAATAGAATTATAAACTAATGGAAAAATGATGCATTATGGAATGATCATTTATTTTTTAAAGTACCATTGTGCAATTGGTCTTTAAACAAAAAAACATTCATTTCGAACGAGTCCTTGCCATATGAAATATATGTCGAACATTTCAGCTGGTGTGCTAATAAAACTCTCCAATTGTACTTGTTATGTTAATTATAAGTTTTCCTTACAGTTAGCGATGTGTAAAAGAATAAGAAAATAGTCTGGAAGTTTACGTACTTCCAGACTATTTTCTTATTCTTTTACACATCGTTCTACACCTTTTAGCCATCGTCCTCCATCTTTTCCTTTATAAATCACTCTTTGGGTGATGAGTTCCATTTCCTTGTCTTCTGTCCAAATCTTTCATCTCATTATCTTTTCATTGAATAATACCCACCCAATATCGAAATACAGCAACTTCTCGTGTGTTTAATGCGGATATTTTTTCTCCCATTCAATCTTGACCTAAAAACCAACCGCAGTTTTCTCTTGTATTCTTTTTCCATTATTTTCTTCATTTCAAGCTTCTTTTATTTTATCTAATTCCATAATTCCTAAATAGGTGTATCCTTTCTTCTAAAGCTTCATTTATCATTTCCTCATTCAAAAAGTTTATTTTCAACAACTTTTTCCTTTTCAATTTCGACTTCACAATTAGTTTCCTGTTCTAAGATACTGCTTCCTAACTTTCTTTCTCATCTCTTTGTTCATGATGCTTACGCCTTCCAGCACTCCTAAATACGTATACTCTGTTTTTTATCTATTTCTTTCGTAACGTCTTAACAACACTATTTCATTTAAATGTACCTTTACTTCGCTTGTTATCACCAACACCGCTCACTCACTAATCCCAGATTCCATCTCGATGTCTCCCAAGTATGTCTCTACGAGCTCTACCAGTTTCTCCATTTCCTTCTCATTTTAACCATATATCTTCACATCATCCATCTACTGTAGATGGTCGAGCGGTCTGCCACCAGAGCCAAAGCTATAATCCAGCTTCTCTCTCTTCAAAAGGATGCTCAGTGGCATCATTACAATTATATAAAAAAGCGGAGATAAGAAATATTCTTGGAATATTTCACGATTAATGCCAACCTTCCTAACAGCACGGTTTTCCATTGAGCCATACTCTATCACATTCCCAGCAACCTTCATCATTGATAGTGTTTCACGGATCCATGAGTGAGCAACCATATCGTAAGCCATTCTGTAATCGATCCATGCTACACTCAAATTCCTCTTCATCTTTGGATCCTGCATTACTGCCGTTGACCATTGGTAACCCTTATGCCGCACTGGCATCTTTTCTTTTTCCTCATTTTTCTGATTCTTTTTCCCTGAGATAGTTGAGCTTGCTGTTGAAATGGAAAATGTCCGGCAAGATGTAAGTCAATTCTAGTCGATGTGCTGTGTTATACGACACTTGTTTGAATAAAGAAATGTTCACATGAAAATTGCACGATTTTCGTTACAATTTATTAATAATATTCATATAATTATGATGCTTCGTATATAATAACACTTCTTTATTTAAATCGTGCCACCAAGTACATCACAGCACAGCACATCGTGCAGCCTGGACTTATACTTTATCAGACAATAACTTTCTTAACGGGACACTCGCCCTCGGATTAATACCAACAAAATACAGAAAAGGAAACAAGAAAACAAACAGCCTTGCTCTGTAAGAATATATTTTCTATCCCCAATGTCTTAAAAGTAGTATTTTATTTTAAAATTACATCATTTTTTATTTTTATTTCTACTATAAATATTCATTATTCACCTGTTTTTTGCTGACTGTTTTCCTCGTCCTTATAGTTCTGGCGTTTCACTACGTTTCAGCGAACTCATCCTCTGACCTTCTTCAGGTTATTAATCGCGACGGCATAGGAAAGCTGAATCTTGTAACTATCCCCAGTAATTACTTTATTGTTTCACCACATTTTTGACCAAGTAAGCCTCTGACCGGCTTTGGGTAAGATTGGAACCGTTATCCTCAGACAATGCTCACTTGGAACTGTAGAGGCTCAACGCCTCTATCCACTGGGCCAGGGCCCCAAAGGAATGCATAAATTATGAAACTTCATTTCTAAGGATTAAAAAAAGTAACAATAATATAACTATTCATACAGTTATGTTGCTTTATAATATGTAACCAGTATACATTTGTATATGTGTGTATTTGTATGTCATGTGTGTTAGTGTGGGTGTGTATGTGCAATATATCTTCCAACTAATCATTAAATATTAGTGTGAATAATTGAGTGTATGCATGTGTTCCACTTTTATGTTTCATGCCCAGGTTTATTTTTTTTTTACTTTAAAATAATCTTTATCGCTAAGCAAAAAACCCAAAAAATATAATAAAATAAAAATAACAAACAAAAACTATAACTCAATTCTGATTATCATTTGATAAGCACCACCTCCCTCCTTCATTATCGCACCTCGCAGCGTTCGAACGAATTTACTTTTTTTTGCTCACTTCACTTCCGTTTATTTCAACTGATAATACGTTTAAAAAGAAAATTACCACACATGATGATATAAACAATAAAGAATCATAATTTTTCCTTTTCTTTTCGTTGGGCCAGTTTATTGCAAAGATGTTATTCCCAGGAGGAAAGGAAATAAAAAAAATGGCCGAGAAGAAAACGAAAACAAAAAAGACGACGTACGAAGAAAAAGACAAGGAACAATGGCGGACTCATTCTTAAGATCCGTCCTATGAAACTGCTTAGTTAGCAATGAAAGTACTATACGAAATTTTTGAACGAATCAGTAATGGTCAAAGACAGAGAGACGCATCTAAAATTCTATTTATAGTCGTGCAGACAAAATAAAATGGTATTTGAAAATCAAAGATGGCATACCAAAAAACATACTATAAGATTCAGACAATTACACTAAAAGGGGCGGTCAGAATTTTGAAATGATCTCTCGGTTCGAACGTGTAATTTAGCTTGAATAATCTGATCAAAAAAGTAAACAAAAATAGAAACGTGAGTTTGATAGATCAAAGAACATACTATTAAGCACTCAAGTTAGAGTTAGGTTTGAGATTAATGTTTGGCATCCGGTAAGATGCCCCATAACCAGTTTGATTAAGCTGATAAGAAAATTAAGAAAAAATAGAGACGTTAGCTTGATAGATCCGACAACATACTATTAAAAACTCAAGTATGACAGGCAAAAATATAATATGTAAGACGAAGAGCATATTACTTGAAACGTTTACTTGACCGACTCAAGAATATACTATTTGAAATCAAAGCACGACAGATAAAAAACATGTATTGTTAATCCGTGCGTTTAGCTATGAAAATACTATTTTAACTTAAGCTTCACACACCACCGAAAATTTTACTATATATATATATATATATATATATATATATATATATATATATATATAGTGTGACAGTCTTACAAAACTTCTATTTCAAATTTAAGCATGGCGGAACAACGAAACTCGTATTTATAATTATACAGGGGATGCTAAAAGAAACTGACTCGCTACACCACAGAGAAACGGATATTTAAACTGGAGTGGTATATTCAGTTGAATTAAAATTTGATATCCATCAGATTCTTTTGGGATACTCTATATAACAAAGCAACGAAAATCAAATTTCAAAGTGAAAGATCGCCAAATAACCTGTTAATGACATGTGCGACAGATTTAGGAACGTATGATAAATTAAAGCGTGACACACTAACAAAAAATTATTTCAGACTAAGGAAAATCATATTACAATTTTTAGCGCGGCAAGTCGACGAAGATCATATTACTAATCTAATCTTGACAGACCAACGAAAATCCTACATCAAATTAAGATGACAGATAACTAAAGTTTTATGAATAATTTAAGTGTGACAGATCAAAATCGTACTACAAATTCTATTTTTCGATGCTTGTACGTTTCCAGAAAAAGATGCGTCCATTCAAACTGCACTTTTAATGATAAAATATTATTTTAAACCAAAACATTATAGATCAAAGTAACGTGTAACGTTCAAGGTGCTTGAACGTAAATCTCAAGTTTGGCATATGAATCGATGGACAGAGTCTCCTGTCGTGACGCTTAGACGCCACTGAAATAAAAGGCCTTTATTACAATTCCGCTTCAGCGCTTGAAATGATATAATAAAGTGTGAACGACCGGTAGTTTTATTAGGGTGCGAGGATGCATGTCAGTGAAAAAATACTGGAGGAGGGGAGAGGGAAAGAGAAAGGGAGAGATAGATTTAGAGAGAGAGACAGAACGATAAGAGACAGTAAGAGTAGGAAGAAGAGCGACAATGTAAGAGAGAGAGAGAGAGAGAGAGAGAGAGAGAGAGAGAGAGAGAGAGAGAGAGAGTGGTAGGGGGTGATATTGTGCTGAAAAATACTCACCAGAAGCCAATGACGTTTTGGCAAAAGGCAACCACAGACAAAATGAGCTGAATTTTAATCACATGAAGCTGACCGTCATCAGTTTTAGAGTAAAAAATTTCCGATGGTAATTAAGATAAATAGAAATACACACACATATATTTTTTGTAGTACAAAGTTTAATAAAAATTTAAAAAATAATAAATGAAAATTAGATGAATTAGGAGACAACGTTACAAGAAAAGAAAATGTTTCTTACATTTAATCACCAAAAGTCCATTCGATTAAACCTTGAAAGTTGAAAGATGAAAAGTAATAAGAAAAATCCGTCTAAATGCCAGAAAACAAGAACCCAATCAACCCTTGGCTCGATAATCTTCAAGAGTAAAACATCGACAGATAGCGTTTGAAATAAATAAATAGCCAAAACAAAGGATAAATAAGAAAAGAATTGAATGATAACCCTAAATCGCAAGGAAAACGAATAAAATCACCATCTGTAAAGAAGTGCAGAATAAGGAATATGTATTTACAAAACAGAATCATTTTTTCTCCTTGTAGATCTATTTGAATGTGGCTTACTTATGTAAGAGCTTTTTTTCCTACAGGGTTATGATTTCAACATGTTTACACTTACTTTCTCCAAAACACAATGGTTGTGAATGGGATAAGCCTTGTGTACGATAGAAAAGCCACAATCAAAGTACACCTTACCCAATCAAAGTACACAAACAAAGTACACCTCACATCCCTTGTATTGTCATACAAGGGCTGAAGAACTGATGGCCCGTGAATTGGTGAACACCCGCATATTCTCTGAAAAAAACTTTTTAATATTTTTTTCTAGCTGATAAGACATCTTGCCAAATACCAGAAAATCACCCCTTATCTTATGCATTCTAATCAAGAGATCAGTTTAGGACAATAACCGATCCTTTAAATACAATTGTTGGCACCATCCTTTACACTTGGTTCACGGAATATATTTGCCAAGTAGATTTTTTAACTTCTTTTTTGTGTTTCATTTTACTACAGTTGAAGTTAGAAATCAAAAAGCCTCCATCTTAGGATCTAACACTTGATCTCTATACGATATACATATATTGGAATATTCTATTTGGGCTTCCTTTTCCTCTCAAATACTGTGTTAGTAAATAAATTGAACATTTAATCTTCCTCTGCCTAACTGACCATTTAAGTATGTTATAGTATACCTTTCTTGTGGTTTCTTGGTCTTAATAGATTCTAGGACAAGAATACACCTAGTTTGGTGGAGTATCCAGCCTTGTACTGTTACCTGATGTAACATCACTTGGCGAAGGTGCACCAATCCTCATAAAAGCCAGCGAAATCTTATTTGGATTACGAATACTATCTTATTTTGAATATTTAGTAAGAGTTTACTTGTAGCAAAAATTATCCTTAGACTTTAGACACCCGGGCGTAGTGTCTACGGATGTGCTCATAAAACACCCAGATGGATTCGATAATATATTTTCTTTTACTCTTGTGATCTGCCAAAACGTCGAGAGACACCGACCGAATACTTAGGGAGACCAAAGTATGTGTTGATATTAAATTTCACAAGTTTTTGATGAATATACACCTATAAATTACATATATATGAATATACACCTATAAATTACATATATATGAATATACACCTATAAATTACATATATAGGAATATACACCTATAAATTACATATATATGAATATACACCTATAAATTACATATATAGGAGTATACACCTATAAATTATATATATAGGAATATACACCTATAAATTACATATATATGAATATACACCTATAAATTACATATATATGAATATACATCTATAAATTAAATATATGAATATACATCTATAAATTACATATATATGAATATACACCTATAAATTACATATATATGAATATACACCTATAAATTACATATATAGGAATATACACTTATAAATTACATATATAGGAATATACAACTATAAATTACATATATATGAATATACACCTATAAATTACATATATAGGAATATACACCTATAAATTACATATATATGAATATACACCTATAAATTACATATATAGGAATATACACCTATAAATTACATATATATGAATATACACCTATAAATTACATATATATGAATATACATCTGTAAATTACATATATAGGAATATACACCTATAAATTATATATATATGAATATACACCTATAAATTACATATATATGAATATACATCTATGAATTACATATATAGGAATATACACCTATAAATTACATATATATGAATATACACCTATAAATTACATATATATGAATATACATCTATAAATTACATATATAGGAATATACACCTATAAATTACATATATATGAATATACACCTATAAATTACATATATATGAATATACATCTATAAATTACATATATAGGAATATACACCTATAAATTACATATATATTAATATGCACCTATAAATTACATATATATGAATATACACCTATAGATTACATATATATGAATACACACCTATAAATCACATATATAGGAATATACACCTATAAATTACATATATAGGAATATACACCTATAAATTACATATATATGAATATACACCTATAAATTACATATATAGGAATATACACCTATAAATTACATATATATGAATATACACCTATAAATTACATATATTTGAATATACACCTATAAATTACATATATATGAATATACACCTATAAATTACATATATAGGATTATACACCTATAAATTACATATATATGAATATACATCTATAAATTACATATATATGAATATACATCTATAAATTACATATATATGAATATACACTTATAAATTACATATATATGAATATACACCTATAAATTACATATATATGAATATACACCTATAAATTACATATATATGAATATACACCTATAAATTACATATATATGAATATAAACCTATAAATTACATATATAGGAATATACACCTATAAATTACATATATATGAATATACACCTATAAATTACATATATATGAATATAAACCTATAAATTACATATATAGGAATATACACCTATAAATTACATATATATGAATATACACCTATAAATTACATATATATGAATATACATCTATAAATTACATATATAGGAATATACACCTATAAATTACATATATAGGAATATACACCTATAAATTACATATATATGAATATACACCTATAAATTACATATATATGAATATAAACCTATAAATTACATATATAGGAATATACACCTATAAATTACATATATATGAATATACACCTATAAATTACATATATAGGAATATACACCTATAAATTACATATATATGAATATACACCTATAAATTACATATATATGAATATACACCTATAAATTACATATATAGGAATATACACCTATAAATTACATATATATGAATATACACCTATAAATTACATATATATGAATATACACCTATAAATTACATATATATGAATATACACCTATAAATTACATATATAGGAATATACACCTATAAATTACATATATATGAATATACACCTATAAATTACATATATATGAATATACACCTATAAATTACATATATAGGAATATACACCTATAAATTACATATATATGAATATACACCTATAAATTACATATATAGGAATATACACCTATAAATTACATATATAGGAATATACACCTATAAATTACATATATATGAATATACACCTATAAATTACATATATAGGAATATACACCTATAAATTACATATATAGGAATATACACCTATAAATTACATATATATGAATATACACCTATAAATTACATATATAGGAATATACACCTATAAATTACATATATAGGAATATACACCTATAAATTACATATATATGAATATGCACCTATAAATTACATATATATGAATATACACCTATAAATTACATATATAGGAATATACACCTATAAATTACATATATATGAATATACACCTATAAATTACATATATATGAATATACACCTATAAATTACATATATATGAATATACACCTATAAATTACATATATATGAATATACACCTATAAATTACATATATATGAATATACACCTATAAATTACATATATATGAATATACACCTATAAATTACATATATATGAATATACACCTATAAATTACATATATAGGAATATACACCTATAAATTACATATATATGAATATACACCTATAAATTACATATATAGGAATATACACCTATAAATTACATATATAGAAATATACACCTATAAATTACATATATATGAATATACACCTATAAATTACATATATAGGAATATACACCTATAAATTACATATATATGAATATACACCTATAAATTACATATATAGGAATATACACCTATAAATTACATATATAGGAATATACACCTATAAATTACATATATATGAATATACACCTATAAATTACATATATAGGAATATACACCTATAAATTATATATATATGAATATACACCTATAAATTACATATATATGAATATGCACCTATAAATTACATATATATGAATATACACCTATAAATTACATATATATGAATATACACCTATAAATTACATATATATGAATATACACCTATAAATTACATATATAGGAATATACACCTATAAATTACATATATATGAATATACACCTATAAATTACATATATATGAATATACACCTATAAATTACATATATAGGAATATAGATAGATAGATAAATATCTAGAGAATAGATATATATAAAAATCCTAACCGTCGACTTTTTACCAATTACGACCGAATGTTTGATCGGGCCAAGTTTTCTAATTTTTAATCGAAGTTTTTCTTTATTATCTTCGTCTTATTATTATTACTTTTTTCTTTTTCTCCTCCTCCTTATTCTTCTTCTCCTTCATCATCATCATCATCATCATCATCATCATCATCATCATCATCATCATCATCATCATCATCATTATTATTATTATTATTATTATTACAACTTCTCTGTTTATTTCTGGTTTTTGGTTGTATATATATATATATATATATATATATATATATATATATTCTCACTGAATTTCTGTTACACTAATTATTAGACATTGCTCATTATTGCTTATTTTCCTATAAACTACATTTTTTTTTAAATATTGCGCTAACCAGCAAAATTAGATTTTTATCTATATATTTCTTCGGTAACGTTTTCTTTTCTGGAGAGAATGACCTATCACTAAAACTCCGTAGAATAATGATTTCTATCACTTTTTTCGTATTCCTTGTTATGAATAAAATATTGTGAATTTCATTCTACAATATCGTGACGTCTATTACCTATATATATATATATATATATATATATATATATATATATATATATATTATTTATAATTTTTTCATATATGTGCAGATATAATATAATCGTGTGATATACGTTAGTGTAAATAGATTTTCAGCAATTATTACAACATTGATAAATACACGAATACAACTTAGTAGTATTAGTAGTATAAAATTCATCTATGGCAAGTAAGCTACACAGCGGTGTCCATGCATTATCATATGAAATATGAACGCATTTGTGTAGCTTATTTGGGATAGATATGCTTGCCATTTAAACGATTGATTTCATTTGTTGTTTTTTTTAATGCGGCGGTATATGCAGTCTGGGTTGTTGTTTTACTTGTTATTACCTGCTCGTATTGTACGCCTACTTTAAATGGCTTTATCTGCGGGCTAGAAAAGGTACTTGTATTACTCGCTAATTTTTTTCGGATCGAATGAAAGCGGTTATGTATTTTATTTTTTTCAATGAAATAGGAAACAATTATAACTATATTAATATTTAGTGATGCAAATGTGGGGAATTCAAATGAATCTGAAAAATATGAAAAGTATTATAAATACTATTCTCCCCCAAAATCATTAAATATTTGGTGATTAAATTTAAAATTTGTTTTTTTATATAGTATACCTGAAGCTTCATTACAGAATAGTAGTCATCACAAGTGAACTTAGCTTCAACACAATATTTTGTTGAGTCTTCAAGTTCCTTGCTTGACTAATGCTTAGCTAAAACTAATTTACTAAACCAAAATGTGTATTAATTAGTACTTGAAACATTTTCATAACTAAATCACAAACAGAAACTTTTTTTAATAGAGTAATATACTTTTAGGAAAAAACAAAAAACAAATGCCTAATCAGATTAAACTTTCTACACTGAACAAATAAAATTAAGCTGCGTGTATTGAATTCATTGTGTATATTTTTTTGCCAAATGTGTGTTACAGTGTAACTGTTAAACGTGTGAATCGTTAAAATCGAGCTAAAAGCTTCGTTATTTATTATCGTTCGAAGTAATTCCTCATAAAACTTGAATGAACATTTCTTGAAAAACGGAACATTTTTAGTGAACGATAAAAAAAACTGTTTATCTGAGAGGCAATAATTTATGATCTGGCTCTGACCAATCTGTTATCTAAAGAGATTACTGATCAGCTTCATCGATTTATTGGGAATATAGCAGTCAGAACTTGTTATATTGTCAGTTATATATTTAAAAAATAAGTGTAAATATGATTTATCAGGAGTAGCTTTTTTGGTCGGGAGGACTCAGAGAGGAGTCATAAGATTTCACCAAATTCTCGTAAAAAGTTAAGTACTACGAGCTCAACAGAAATTCCCAAATTTGACGAGCAATTTCGGATTCGGGCTAGGTAGATGATGAATTAACCGGTACGAATAAAACATGGTTATTATAGGCTTCTATTCCCCTAACCACCTCTTCCTACTTGTCTTCTTCCTCGTCTCTCTATTTCTCCGATTCCTAATACTTATTCTTCTCATATTTCCTAAATATGATTTTTCCAATTTATCGGCCCTCATTCTCATTCTCTTATATATATATATATATATATATATATATATATGTATATATATATATATATATATATATATATATAATTTAAAGGACTGCTATAAACTATACTTTTGGATCTCTTGGAGATTAATACTACTACATAAGCAGTTATGGCGATTCGATGGACCTGTACCTCGTGTTCATAAACGAAAAAGTATGTATTCAACTTTCTAGGCCTGGCCTGCCTATATAAACATAAATTTGATGGCCTTCTAATCGAACTTCAGGAAATTTAAAGGTTTTAAGTGGATGCTTGAAATTTACCGTTCCCAGTGAAGCAATCCTTTAATTTAAACTCACGGGCCTTGTTCACCGAGCACTTATGCTTTCCCGGCTTGTTATACATCCATTTTTTTTTAATACGGATATATGTATGTGTATGCGTATATAGTATATATATAATATATGTATGTGTATGCGTATATATATATATATATATATATATATATATATATACTCTCTATTTTATTTTATTTATACGAGTTCAATCACCCCTCACCCCTAAACCCCATTTCCTGCTATTTTAACCCCCCTCCCACCTGTCTGTATCCTTTTCTTTTACGCACCCCTAACAATTTAATATTAACAGTACTTACATTATTATTATTCGTAATGGTTGTGGCGATATTATGCAATGTTTAAATTTAATGTTTACTTTTAATTTTGCCTTTATTTTTATTTTATTTATTTTATCCTATTCTTCTTAGTATTGAATATTTTTTTTCATATTTAATTTTACATCTAATTTATGTCCAACCTTATTATTACTACTCTTATTATAATTGTCATTACTATTATCTTTCGTATTATTATAATTACCCTACTATTATTTGGTATGTTTTACCACTCTCATAAGTAGCAATGGTTCCCTTACTCCCCCATTTTAACATCAATATGTATACTTAACCTCTTACATCAAGTTATTCGCACTCATAGTCATTGCCACCCTAATCTCCAACCGCCCCCTTATGATCATACTCCATATATCATAACAGTAGAAACTTATACATATCTTGCAACATATTACCTTCCAGTTTTACAACCTTAGATACCCTCCCACCATATTGATAAAAAATTACCCGCTCATTAAAATAGACACCCTTATGGGTGTCTATTTTGATGAGCGGGTAATTTTTAAAATAAATCACCACACAGCAGCAATACACCCCCTATTCAACCATAACACATTTACCCCTTAATCTAAATACTATGTTAAAGACAATTTATATTCTTATATATCATACTATATATAATAAACTTATCCTTATTTATTTAGAATTCAATAAAGCTTCCCCCTACACTCTATAATTCCTCTTAATCTTTTTAATCCCTAACGAATCTTACGCTAGACGCCGCATCCCCACCATGCTACTTAGCACCTTCTCTACTCTTCTGATGAGAGGCGTTAGGCTTCGAAATGCCCTGGCATAAAGAGTCCCTTCTATCCCCCAAATTTTGCCTGTATTCCATTATTCAATAAATGATCCACTCTATATCTACCTATATATAGTTTTGTGTCTTCATTTCATTCTCTTGTTGTCCTATTGTATAAGCTCCAATAATTATTATTGAGCTTGGCATTATCCGGATAAGTCTCCTTTTGTGGAATTGTCCTTCATCTTTTCTCTTTTACTTAAAGCTATATATATATATATATATATATATATATATATATATATATATATATATATATATATATATATATATATATACTATTATTAGTTAAATAGAATTGTAGAAGCCGGTACAATGCAGATGTAACGGATAGACCCAAGCTGGAGCAGGTGAGAAATTTATTAATACAACTTATAAATACATGTGTACATATTCATACTTCATATACGCAGTATATTTATATTTGCACAGTGGTCACCTGGGAAAGTCGGTCTGGTGGTATGTCCGTGTAATATAATATTTCTAGAAAGATCTCTTCGTCAGATATTTACTTGACTTTGACAAACGTGCTGTTGTAAGCAGTGACTATACCGCAGCAAATCATCGCTCGGAACTTGTGGGTAGTATATGATTAGTTTTTTTTTCTCAATTCTTATTTCATATTTCTAAATTATTTATTTTTATTTTATATTATATTTTATTTATTTATTTTTCTTCTTCTTCTTCTTCTTATTTTTTTTTTAAATAGTTGTTTATGTTTATATTGAGGAGATTTAATTAACTAATTTATTTGTTGTTTGTGTTTCTGCGTTCTGTTTGAGGTGGTGGGGGCGTAGACTTAGAATAAATCGGTTGGTCAAGGGAGACTACTTGATGAGTTGTTGTAAGGGATATAATCATTACCGATATTTCTTCTCAGTTAGATGTATAACGTTGCATTACTTTTTGTGTATTTATTTGTTTGCTTATTTATTTATATATAGTAGCTATAATTATTTATTTATATATGCAATATGTTATGACAAAGTGGTTAGAAGTTATTTCGAGAGTTTTAGTAATTTTTTTTATAATGTATTTGTTTCTATGAGTAAATTGGATTTCTGTTTTTGGTGTATTATGTCTTATTGTTATTTGCGATTAATATTGTTAGGTTTACTCGGAGAAATCAATTGGGTTATATTGGGGCATATAAACTTATAAATTTGCATGAGTCATATACATGTAGCCGTGTAGCCCACATTATTATTATTATTATTATTATTATTATTATTATTATTATTAATATTATTAATATTATTATTATTATTTAATAGAGGGTAAGTAGTTACATCTGGTCACTACAAACAGCAATCTGTTTAAGTCAATGAGACTTCGTTAGGCGACCCTGAACCATTCGATGCTATAGAGACGCTTTTTTCCATAGCAACGAATGGTTCAGGGTCGCCTGGCGAAGTCTCATTGACTGAAAAGATGGCTGTTTGTAGCGACCAAATGTAACTGTTTACCCATAAATAAATAATAAAAAATATTTTGTTCTATTTAAAAACCCCGTTGTATTCACTAGTCCCTACTTTTGAACATCTAAAACCTGAATATATATATATATATATATATATATATTCTAGAATTAACTTATTGATCGTTAGCCGCGGTTTTATTTGAGCGCGTCCATTATTTTAAATGAGTTGCAATACTAAGGCTTGAACGTAAAGGAGACACAAAAGTGCATTAGTGAGAGTGCTATAACTCGAACACGGCACGCAGGTGCAAATGACACGCGGTTGACACGGTACAACTGCGCGTTGAATCTTCTAGTTTATGATTTCGAATGATTCAGCCTGAAGCAACTCTTTAATTAAGTGAACGTTAGGCATGTCGTCGCCCCCTTCTTCAAGACGTGTTGGTTCTCTTGGAGGCGCTTGGAGTTTTATTTTTCGCCCTTTTTACTTCAAGTAATTTCATACAAATAATAGAATCGCTTTTAAAGGTAAGAACTTGTGTTAGTCTGTCCTTTTTTAATTAAATCGTAGGATTTGTGAATCATCTAGTGCTGTCGATAATATGAATGGTTGAATTTACAATTCTGACGAGTACGTGTACTGTTATAGGGAGAAATACCTATTAAACACTCTTGGAAATACACTAATGGACAAAAAAAAAAGTCAAAATAAGTTAGGAGAGAAGAAAAACAGGAAAACAAATATATCACTGGAGACTAATGAAAAGAACATTGTCCTAACATTTAAAGAATATGAAAAAAAAATCTCTGTCGGATCATATACAGATGATAAAAATCGACCACTGACAGCGAAATGTCATCAGGTAACTGGTTTGCTTACAAAACAAATAAATGCATGTATAGACGTACACACGTAATAACGATAAAAATAAAATACTAAGCTAGTTCTCTATTTTGATGTCGTCAATTAAAAAAAAAGAAACAAATCCAACACTTCTTATGGGCTACGTTCAGATTGTGTATTTTTCAGAAAAAAGTGCAGTTTTGACAACAAAATTTTTTAATGTTTGCTTCCTCCAAATCTATATATTAATCTTATTTTTCTTTTCATCAGTTTAATTAGTACGACCGTCCTCAAATTACAGACTATTAACTATTAATTATCAAAACTCAATACTGTAGCAATAGTATTAATATAGCATTCATAGCACAAGTAAAGAAGCAAACGGCTGCTGATTCTTCCCAGTTAATTCAATTAGAAAAAAATTAGCTGAAAAATTTATTAACCAAAATTTGTTGAAAAAACGTATAAAAACAAGAGAACACAGTTCTACACATTTACCAGGTTTTGTGTAGAAGAGCATATTTATCCAGGATACTTGTTTTGAAAGTGACCCACATTAAACGGTGTTGCATAATCTGAAGATAGAATGGATTTTTCAGCTGTATCATCTACTGGATTAGTGTTTATCATGAGTCGTAATTAATTATGTTTATGAAATTATTTTCAGTATTAATTATTTCTGTAAACAAACCTCTTTACGCGCTACAATCGTTACAGCAAAAAAAAAAAGACGACATTGTTCCGTTTTCGTTCGATGAAAACTGTTTTCCTATTGTTTTTTACATGAATACAATAGTTCGTGTACTTATTTTACTGTTTACTACAATTTACGCTTTCTGCATGAATAAACAAATGTACTTGCGAAATTTTAGGTTTTCGAGAAGAGCAAGCGAGCGCGACACAATGGAAACTAATATACACGATATAGCGATAGAGAGATAGATAGAATGAGAGGGAAAGAAAGAGGGAGAGAGAGAGAGAGATAGAGAGAGGTGCGTGGTCAACATCCTAGCCATGCGAAATAAATCACAACCAAAAATAAACAATTTGTTTCCTTTCCTTTATTTAAAATTTTTTGGGTCATATAACCGCTCGTTGGAACTCATTTTTTCGTTTTATTTACTTTAATAAACTTTCGACACACACTACGAAACCCGACAACATCACTATCGTTTTCTGTCACCGTTAACTGGGCCGGTCTTTGCAAGGGATCATTTTTTTGCGACCACCTTGAAAAGGATTTGCTAAGTTATTCACGCCTCGCCATACGTACGTTTTATAGACGTTATTTTAAACACCGTAAAATCGTGGGTTCACCTCGAGTCAGTCGAGTAAAGCGTTTCTTTTTTTAACACTGCATTTTCCACTTAACCTTACACGTTCGAGCCTGACTAATGCGGCTATTTTGGGGGGTATTCCAGCTATTTTCGTGTTTTAAGGGATTGCTTATTTTTTCTTAGGGCTTGCACAGGTAATAATTAATATTAAATGTTTTGCTTCTATTTTTAAACACAAATAAATTGTTTTTGCCTGATTTCCTCGAATTATCTTTTCTTTTACCTATATATATATAAAATATATGTAAACAATTTTTCTTTCAAGACTATAAAAACAAACTCTTTTTCTGTGCTAAAATTTAAATTTAAAAATGTCTACTTATTGTTTCTTTCTTAAGGCTGTCACGTTTAGAAATACTGTTTACTTGTTTACATGGTAACGTACATGGGTGCTACAGGAATTTAATGCCTTTTAAATTATAGAGAGTTCGAGAGTATTTTGCCACCTAAACTCCAGTATTGCCAATAAAAAATACCATACCCTGAAACATACTTTTCCCACCAGATATGTATGCACAGGCCGACCGACACAGCAACCACCAAATTATTTTGCTGGTTCATAGTATTTGCGCGTTCGATTTCTGACAGCGATTACCAGAGTTGTATTTCGAGAAAATTTTTTACAACCCCATCCAACTTACAAAATGGAGTGTCTATTTTGAAAGCTGTTCTTGCCATAGAAAGGTTCGGGGTGTCCATTCAGAAAGTCGCTCTTAACATGAGGAGTGTTGATGTTGGGCAACAACAACAGCCGTACTTTAATGTTGTACGCAGGGGGAGGGCATAATGCCACCGAGCAACGCCCGTTAACGGGTTATGCTAGCATATATATATATATATATATATATATATATATATATATATATATATATATAATATAAAGCTGCACGTCTGTGTGTGTGAGTGTGTGTGTGTGTGTGTGTGTGTGTGTCTGGTCACGAATAGGCTCCTATATGGTTGACTATTTTAAAAAAACTGATTACATATAATGTATCGAGACACAGGAAGATGTATTGAGACACAGGAAGGGGTATGTTTGATCTGGCAGAACGGTGGTTCATAAAAATTGTGGGGTCTGCGTTCGCGCCTGGTCCACAAAGTATGGAAATAAAAAATGTAAAAAGAAGAGATGTCAGCTCTGATACATAATCAATTTACATGAATTGATTTTTTCAATAAAAGTTTTAAAATAACGTGTTGTTTTCTTTATTGTGACAATTTTATCATTCTACCTTGTAGAAAATATGCGATCATCTATGGATCCAAGCATCCAGAAGCGGTAAAGAATGTTTCGATTCATTTTTCAACGTATGTTTCAGAATTTATCCCTTTCAAGACGCCAACATCGTTACTATTAGATTAAAAAAGAGCCCAACAATCAATCAAACAAACTAAAACCAAACAAACGTGTCGTTAAATAATGAAAATAATAAAAAAAGCTTCAAAACAACGGTCAAATAATAAATATTCCTTAAAACGTTCAAATATGTCAGCCTGGAAAGACTCAAACAACTTCGCATAGACATACCATCCACCTGAGCCTCCCACACACAATTTCCGAATATATTTAAACGCAGAATCAATTAATTCGATAAACCTTTTTTTCTCTGTAAATCAGAATATTAAGAGGATAAGGTAGAGGCTGTCAGCACAGATTGCTACAGCACATCAAGATATATATAAATAAAATTAATCTAGAAAATATTTTTAACGTTAATGCTAAGCTTTCAGGATGATAAGGTTCTACACTGTTAAGGAGAGCAAAACCAAAATAAGTTAAAAGGATAAAGAGTAAAAATGCATAGAAACTTTATCCCAGTATCAAGTCAATAAGGGTTACGGAAAGGGGAAAAAGCTTTTTCCCTTGTTTCCCTTTCTGTAGCGCTTACTGATTTGATATAAGGAATTCCTTATTTGATGGAGTCTTAATAAATGGCTCTTATCTTCAGAGGAAAATATTTAGCAAACTGACATTCATAGACTGGCTATTAATTTTGCTGGTCAGCACATAAATTGGGAGTTACAAATTATGAAAAAAAAATCATATTTGTATTTGGTTGGTGCCAAAATAATGTCGTTTCTTACGTGTATATTAAGTTGGTGCAAAAATAATGTCGCTTTTATCAGATATAAAAAACGATAATATTTTTGCACCAACCTAATATATATATATATATATATATATATATATATATATATATATATATATATATATATATATATATTCAAACACGTGTGATTGAACACGGCAGAGTTATTTTTCTCAGATTTTTCTGTATATCTTTTCTATTCGCCAAGCGTTCTTTCTTATTTCAGCTGGCATATTATATAAAATGCACCCAAAATGTTCAGCCATATTCCTCTCAAGTGCTTTCTATCGGTGTATCTGATTAACATCAGGAGGGATTGTTGTTATTACCGTGTTCTTTTTCTTTTCCTTTGAGGCTTGGTGTATTTATATATGGTGTATATATATATATTTTTTAATTTTGTTTATTGGTTATAAAGGTGGGCACAGGAAGGTTAGGGGCAAATTATTTTTAGCACTTGAGAAAGATATGGCTGAACGACAACTTTTTGGGGCGATTCTATGCAACATGCCAGTTGAAATAAAAAAGACCGCTTGGCGAATGAAAAGATATCCAGAAATTCGGAAAAAAGAATAACTTTGTGTTCAATCAGACGTGCTTGAATAATGACTTACTGCGAAAATATACACACACATACACAAATGAAATACACATACACACACATATATGTATTAATTTATATATATATATGTGTATATATATATATATTAATTTGAATATTTTGCATTTCGGATCAACTTGAGAGGATTTTCATGCAAGCTGAAAAATTGCGCGCAGAGTGTATATATATGTATATATATATATATATATATATATATATATATATATATATATTCACATAGCCAACATTTTTTCACTTTTTTTTTATTTGGCAATTTATAATTACAATAAATTGTGGTTTCACTTAATGCCTTAACTAGTAAATTCTAGCATTGCTACAAATATAATTTGCTGATTTCTTTATGTCCTCGGATGAGAAGAATAACAAGAATAGCATTCTTTGAAACTCTGCGGAATAAGGACTTTGTAAATTGTTTTTTGGAGTATTCAGTCCAACAATAAACTTTGATTGTAAAGTTTAAAATTTTAATCTTCTTTCTCTCTTATATATATATATATATATATATATATATATATATATATATATATATATATATAATTGCAATCTTTTAAAAATATTCTTTTAAATTCTGGACGGGGCGATGTGTGAATACGGTTGGAGGAAGTAACAAAGGAATACGAAGAAAAGAGAAGGGAGAAAAGAGAGAAAGATAAGATATGTATTGAGAGATTTAGTTTTCATATAAAAACTAGCGGGGGTACCCGGCGTTGCCCGGGTGTTTGTAGGTGTGTGCGGTGTTAAATAAAAAAGAACCCGGGGGTAGGATGGAACCGGAAGCCCTGAGGTGAAGTTTGAAAATAAAATCGGCCAGCCAAAATGTGTTAGTGAAAGATGTCTGAATTTATTTAAGAACCAAATTGACAGGTGCGCGGCCGGAAGTCGTCGAGCGTTACGACGACGACGACGACGACGACGACGACGACGACGACGACGACGTAGGTTTGTTTGTTATAACCGAAGTAAAAAAAGAAAACAACGTTAACACTGAAGCGGGAAAAAAACACACACACAAAAAACTAACGTAAGGCAAACGAACGATGAAAACAGAAACGAACACTTGAAAAATGGCTTAAATAAGCCTGTTTCGATATCAAAATTTAAAAAATCGGTGGGTACCCGGGTGTTTTTGTGTGTGTGGTCGGGGGTTAGATAAGCGAAGTAAAAAAAAAAAAACAACAGAAAAACGAACGTTACGTGAAAAATGGCTTCAATAACACTGGTTCAATATTTAAATTTAAAAAATCGAAAAAAAAGACATCACACACCACAATTCGAACCCAAAACATTTAGATAATGAACCAACGCGCTAATCAACTGACCTAACGCGACGTACACACTATTTGCTCAGTTTTTCAACTATTTAAAGTAAATCAGGTCATGACGTCATCTGACGCATGCGTAGAACCGGTCGATAGGGCCGTTTTTGTTGACCCCCCTGTCGAAAATTATCGATTTTGGGGAGAAAAAAATGAACGTTTTTGGCCAATTCTTCGATATTTTTTGAGCGAAGGGTGGAGCTTCGATATGATACCGAGTTTGTGAACTTTTGTTGTGTGTGTCGAAAGTTTTTAGCAGACACACAAACATACATACATACATGCATGCATACATACATGCATACATACATACATATATTTTCGCTTTTATATATATATAGATATTAACACCCTTTTCAAGTTCTTCTATTTTGTTTTTAATGAATGCTGGCCAACGCCAGGTAACCGTGTTAGTCATATGTATTGTTAAGAACAATAGTAATATTCTTTACAATTCTTTCTGTTTGACTGTTCGTGAAATCATCTCAGAGTTTTCGAAGGAGACACCTAACTATACATATTCTGAAAGTTCTTTCTTACACCTATACATTTTCACTACACGGAATAAATTACTTAATATATAAGTACAGTAATAGGAAAGAAACAGAAGAGAGAGAGAGAGAGAGAGAGAGAGAGAGAGAGATACGATAGATCAATGTAGAATATAGCACAAAAAGTATCACTTATCTTATGGAGAAAGCAGTGAAAATATGGAGACTGAGACTGACAACTGGAAGACAACACCCAAACAGGGATTCGAATAGAGAGATGCATTTTCCACAAAGATTCTTTTTTTACAATTGCTGTGCATATAAGCCAAGGACCCGCATTGCTTGATAAAAATTTACACATGAAAAAGAAAGCAAAAATGACCCAATGCATTCGAACTGTCTGAAGCTATTTGCAACAATAAAATAAATGATAAAGCTGATGTACACAACAAAGAATCTTCATCCAGGAGAAAAAATGTTCATAATATAAGCAGTTTGGATAAACATCTCATCTGCGTTTTGCACACATTTGCAAGTGCAAGTGATGTGAAATGCAAAGAAAATCTATGTGACTTGTTTATTTTATAAATAAAGCAAAGTTATTCATGAGAATCATACGACGCTTTTTTTTAATAGTTTTTAATGTTGCAGAATAAAAAAAATATTCGCATTTCTTTCTTCATAAAAAAGTTATTGCACGATTCGAAATGTTTTTCTGATTCTGATACAATTTGCTGATTCTGTTCTAAATGCCAGAATCCGATATAAGTGCTATTCCGATTTTGTTAAGATGTATAAATATTGGATTATAGATTTGTTGCCTTTTTACATTGCGAATTATTTTAAAGCCTTCGTGTAATTTTCGGATATATTTTCGTAACAGTTAAACATTTTTCTTGTAATTGATTGAAAATGACGAGGTAACAAAGTATTTCTCTCTACAACGAAAATCGATTTGCCTTGGCTATTTGTATTTTTTCATGAAAAAGTAAAAAGTCAGTAATTGATATGCAAAATCAGAAAACGATATGCGATAAGACTAAGTAACAGACTTTCTCGTGGCATTTAGATTGAATTTCTAATGAATAATGATACTATCTAGAAAACCATTCTTAATATAAGGAGGGCAGAAAGGCAACTTTGTTAACTATATTTGTACCTTTTTCTACTAATAAATGTTCATGTAACGATAATGTAAAAACGAACAAATGAAGCATGTATGGTCCCCCGTGAAGACAGTGAACGAGGCATAAAAATGACTAAGTTCAGCATTTGCCTCTCCCAATTCAGCCCCAAAAGTCCTCAGGGGACTTCAAATCCTGGTGAAAATGAACAAACGGTGCAGTTTTAGACCTTAACATATGTAAATTTGAGTTCTGCACCATGCAAAAAAAAAAAGAAATTACTAAGTCTATTATTTGCCCCTCTTCTCATTTAGCCCCAAAAGTCCCCAAAGCCTTAACATATTTAAATTTGAGTTCATCACCATGTAAAATTTCTAAATATACATGCATAGAAAATTTTGGACAAATATGGTAAAATAGTCCCAAAAATGGAGTGTTTTATTAGCCCTAAATAGTTTTTCGCGCCTTACTACTTCCTTGCTGGTTCATAAATTAGAAACGGGTGTTTTGATTCTGACAACATCACTAAAAGATTGTCGTACAAGACCAACGGACTTCTAATCTTCGTTCCTAGATGTATCGGCGTAATTTAAGCTAAGGAACTCAATCTACCCCTTATATAGTAACCATCCAAAATATCAAATGGGAATTTAACAGATGCTCCACGGGTGCACGGCATATGCGTTTGTTTACCTTAAATATTATACGCCCCCTTTACCTGATTACATACAGCGCATAGTAATCCCAAATGTTGACCAATTAAGTACTGACAAAGCGTTGTTGATCTAACGAGAACCAACGTATCAACGTGATTATGTCTTATACAATTAACTACAAATTAAGGAGTTACGGGTACACTGCTAGGTCAAAGTAGACATTGTTAAAAATATACAAAAATGCATAAATCTGAATTAATACACTCAATGATGATGCAAATTTCATAATTAAAAAAATTAGTTACTTGTACGTTTATAGTAGAATAACTAGAAAATACCGACTCGTCCTGATCAGCTGAACATGCGATATAAGAGTCTGTGTTACAAAATAGATAATCAGTAATTAGTCTACTGTCAGACACACATCCATTTACTTAAATTGCGGCAAGGGGTCAATTTCCGGTATTGGTAGTGAACACATCTATGTAAGTTATTCTGCTGATCACAGATTGATTTTAGTCCGAAAACAAATTTTGGTCCTGGATATGACCTTAAACTATATCCAGTGGCGAGCCCTCAGCTTGCGGGCTTTGGGGAGTGTGAAGTCACCTTTTAATTGCCATTGCTCCCAGATCCACTCTGACTCGGAATGTTAGTACCTGTAAGGGTCCCAACTATGGGTTAAATAGAAACCAACTTTAAAACAACAAATGTATCTATTAAAAAAAAAATCTACAAAATCTTTGGATTCGACATTAAATAATCTGAAAAGGCTTGATATGCCGTAAAACAAAAACAACAAACCAACCAACCAAACAAACAGATTCTATTTAATCATTAAATGTCATCCTGCAGGGTACTACCACTAAGGGCCAGATGACCCTGGGAGTAATTCTAACTACGAACTCGTAAGGGTGGCTCAACACTCCCCAATGTTTTTTTTTTAACTTCGGGCTTCACCGATGGATTTAGTTTAGTGTAATTTTCTAGATTATAGAAGATAGATTTTGGGCACGAAAGATTGTGGGGAAGGCATGCAGGTGATCACTTTTTTTTTAATATAATATGATAAATGTTTCTTTACATTAATTTATAGTTGTCATAGAGGAGAGACAAGGCATGCGTTTTCAAAAAAAAAAGTATTTCATGCACTATATGATTGTAATCCTCAAATTATCCATCTACTATATTACCAAAGTCACTTTTCTGTTTCGTCTACAGATTCAAGAGGAAAATACCATAATACACCATAAACAAATATTTCACATTTAACGCTTACTATATTTCCAAAAACATGTTTTAATAAACTACGCGTACATTTTATTTCGATTTACAAATTATTACATTTATTTCGAATTAATTGCTTTTCTCAATTACATAGTTCCGAGGGTCGTGCAATAAGTAATGCCCCTGACCCACTTCCCATAGCAGTAGAGCAACAAAACTTGACACAGTTATTAGTCTTTCTTTATATAGGAACCACTCAGAGTTATGCATTTCTCCCATCGTTTGATGCAGCTCTGGAGACCGTTTTTGTAGAACACCCCAGGTTGGTCCTCCAACAACGACGTGACTTCAGAAATCAAGGCTCATCATCTGGGAATCGCTTTCCTTTCATAAACAACTTCATGGCTGGGAAGAGGTGAAAGTCAGAGGGTACAAGGTGGGAGAGTAGGAAGGATGGAGTAGGATCTCATAACCACACCCCCGTGCTTCTGATCTGGCGACATGCGAGTTGTGGATCGGAGCGTTGTCCTGCAGGAGGAGGGTACATTTGCTGATCTTGTCCCGCCTCTTGATTTTGATAGCTTCCCTTAATTTCCTCAAAAGTGAAGCATAATAGGCTCCTGTAATTTTGGTACCCTTTGCCAGGAAATCTGTCATCACTACTCTGTCCTGGTCCCAGAAGACCGTGAGCATGACCTTGCCAGCTGCGGACTGCACCCTTGCCTTCTTTGGAGGTGGCGAGTCCAAGTGCTTCCACTGCATTGACTGGGCTTTGATCTCTGGATCATAGTGATGGACCCAGGTTTCATCCTGTGTAATCAGTCTTTTGAAAAAACTTTGACTCATCTTCTTGACACATCTACAAATTCATCCTCGAGCACTCGACACGTTATCGCTTCTGGAATGGTGTGAACAACCTGGGAATCCATCTGGCAGACACCTTATACATTTGCAAATGGTCATGAATGATAATTTCCACAGACCCTGTACTAATCTTGACATCTTGGGCTATTTGGCAAATAGTAATGCGCCGATCTTCGAAAATGACAGCCTCAACTTGACAGACAGATGCCTCATCAATGGCAGAAGTGGGGCGACCAGGTCTGGGAGCTGTTTCTACAGGCTTCCGGCCATGTTTGAATTCACGATGCAAGCGTTTTACAAGGTCATATGATGGGACATTATCACCATAAGTTTCTTCATTTCATCAAAAGTCTCCTGTGGTGTGCGTCCTTTCAAATACAAAAACCGAATCACTGCTCGACATTCAACAGGCTCCATTTCACACCTGACTCAGTTCAAACACCTGTAAAACAGAAATCACAATTAGTTCAGAGCTGTAATTTGCTACATAACCCTTAGAGATATAAATCATTGCACATTCAACATTTCAATTACATCAGACAACTGGAAGTGGGTCAGGGGCATTACTTATTGCACGCATCTCGTCCACACATACTTTTCCATTTAACTTTGGTTCAATTCCTCTATAGGTATAATCTCTACAATTATATAAATGCAACTTTGTCTGGGTGCGTGTATGAGAGTTCCTTCCTTATAAACTCCGAAACGGCTGTGAGTTATCTTAGTTAAGTTTTGTCTCAGTATACTCCCGATAATTACCGATAATAAATAAGTGAAATTGTTATTTAAATTTATCTATCATCGGTGAAGCTATTTTTTCCATGTCCTCGCTTAGCAACAATGATAGAACAACGGGCAGTGAAAATTCTAATGTGGGTAAGTTAATAGCGTGTTTTGTTTTTTTTTTGCATGACGTGGTCCGTAGGTTCAAACTTCGCACGTATTAAACATTTTTTTTATCATTAACCGAAAAGAAATGTATATAAAATAATTTCATAAAAGAAATAGTTGGTTCTCTAGAGTGCTATGTAGGAAAACACAAAATTTGAACTAAGTTACTACATGGAGGCATTTTAACCTTCCTCCCGGGCGATTTCACAGATTTGGATGACAGTGAAAATATCGGAATATTCGTTCATCATCGTTCAATCCCGGGCAACGTCGGGTCTCCTTGCTAGTTATATATAAGGTGTATTTTATTATTTTACATTGTAAATGATACATTTTACTAGATGATATAAGAGACATTTTAAATAAATAATAAACGCGCTCTTACAAGGTTCAATTAGTATTGATCACGGCTTATGCTAGTCTTAAATTTTTAAAATGTTTTCTATGATTGTAATCGTTGATTTATATGCAATGTGAAATGAAGAAAATATATACAAAAGCTTTATGCTTTTTTTTACTATTCTGGGTGATAGTTCATTAACCGAATTCCAATTACGTAGCTCTGAATGCACAGTTTAGACATGCAGTTTCTAGCAATCGATGAAAATTCCACATCCGATGAGTCGAGATCAATAATCCGAGCAATTTATAGCAAGAAATCTCAGTACCCTTTTTTATAGTCACCTCTTCATGTATAGATCGTCTTTAATTATTTTTTTTTATCTTTGGAACCTATAACCCAATAATCACGTACTTTTAGAATATCGAACGAAATATCAAGCAAAATATTCGAATTATGTACCTCATTTACGACACTACTTAAATACAAAAAAAAAAAAATGGCGACAAACGTAATCGTCTTGTTAAGCCATAATGATTTCCTTTGGATTCATTCATTTATTTTTATTCTGTTCAACCTAAACAGGGTATATTTTCGCTGAAACATAATTGTCTACTATGATTAACGGAAAATTATATCGGGGCACCATACTTTTAGAGCAAGATATTTGTTCACATTACATTTGCATATTTGCAATTAAGTACAGATAGGAAAACAAGGATCAGGAAAGGAATCACAAAACCTAGCTCTCCGTAGATAAAAGCTCTTAGGGTCTGAAACTGTTCAGTGTCTAGAGACGTCTACAGTGAAGGCATTTTTTTCTTTGCTAGTTTGGTTGATTTGGGATATTTACGCTTAGAGGGTATCAGTAAATATCTTTGTCGGACCACATTCTATTCAAGGACATATAAAATACACGAATGCCACGTTGCGGCGATAGAACCGGCGATTAAGCTACGTATACAATGCGGGACTTATTTCAATTAAGACTTTTATTTTTTACTCTGTACCAACCCAGATGCGGCAATAGTACTCCATGCATGTGCGGCTGGTGGTTCTATTGATTTAATATATAGGATAGTAGCAGATTTGAGAAGCTTTCTATCTCTTTTATTTTAACGCTGACAAAAACAGTTTAACATGACAAAAGCAGCATGTTTTAGTGTGTGTTCTATGTCCTCCTATTTACCAGTAGTATATCATGATTGTGCTTGCATAAGCTTCCAAAAGATCCAGACGCTTCCTACAAAATTTTGTAACGTGCATCCAGGAGATAAGCGCCCGCGTGTTTGCGTGTTGTGTGGGTACGTGGGAGAGACGGACGAGGGGAAAAAGACTTACCTCGAGACCAGCTCAGCGTTACCGACCAAAAATAGAAAAGAAGGACCAAGATGGCGACCGCCGTCTTTTGTAAAGTATGATGTCTCGCAAAGTCACACGAATTCTCGGAATATGCAAATTTAGCCGGCCTAGAACGACGATAAAAGCGGGTGAGGGGAAAGACGTGAGGGAGTGACGATTGAGTTGGCTGGGGAATCGTGTGGCTCTTGCTTCTTGTGCCGTGTTGAGGATATCTTACCGTGTTAAAGAGAGAGTCGGGCGCCATCTTGAATTTTTCCTTACATTTTTTTTCTTACAAGCTATTTCGGCCATTTGGCCTCTAGGACTATGACCGAGTCGAAATTTGACTTAAAGCTCATACCCGAGTTTGACGGGTCCACGTCCATCGTCGACTGGGTTGAAAGGGTCGAGCTGACGTGCGACCTTTGTGAGGTGAAAAGGGTACACACTGTAATTCCCCTGAGATTGGCTGGGGGTGCCTTGAGTGTATATCAGCAACTCAGTGCTGCCGAAAAGGGAGATGTCACCGCAATTAAAGCTGCGCTATACAAGGCATTTGCCATGGATCCTTGTACGGCCTATGAAAAATTTGCTTCCCGAAAACGGGAACGGAGGAAAGCGTGGACGTTTTCTTCGCTGAGTTAAAGAAACTCGCAGTTCTGTTCGGTGGAGGGGTGTCGGAGCGGACGCTCGCGTACGCGTTTGTGGCGGGCCTTCCCACTCGGGTGAAGCAGCTACTGAGAGCCTCAACCAGCGTTTCAACAACGACCATGGAACACTTGATGGAACGTACTCGAGCCATCATCAAAGATGAGGAGGACCTGGGGGAACCAGTTGTGATGGCGACACAGACAGGCCAGATTGGCGCTCGGGAGATTCCGAATCAGAACCCTGCAAGCAATGGGAAATGTTTTCGCTGCGGCCGACGCGGACATTTTGCAAGGAATTGCACCAACAGGGGGCGTGTGCGCTGTTTTAAGTGTGGCGGTTTGGGGCATCTAGCCCAAAACTGTGCGGGAAACGTATCAGGGGAGAGGACGTCAGCGCCGCCCTGCTCCTCGAGCAAAATTTGAACAAGGCGCAACCAGTAATAACCGTCTACGTAAACAGGATACCCTGCTCAGCACTTCTCGACTCAGGCTGTTCGCATACTATAGTGAGCACCAGGCTGTGTCCAAGTTGGACTAAGAGGAAGATCAAAGTCACCACGATAGGAGGCGAGACCCAGACATGCTGTGGAGCTGGAACTGTCAAGATCTACACGGACACCGGTGCAGCCACTAAGATCAATGTGCTCGTGACCCAAGGAAATCTCCTGGGGTTTGACCTGTTGCTCGGATACGATGCCATCAAGGCGCTGGGGGGAGTCGCAATTCATCGGGATGGAAAGGTGCGATTCTTAGAGGCCCCAGTGTGTGCAGCGCTCCATATCGATCGGCCGGATTTTACAGTGGACTACGACTCGCGCAAGAGGGCCTGGATTGCATCTTGGAAGTGGACCGAGGGAATGGCACCGACTAAACTCAAGAATGGGGTTGCAGAGTACCCTATACCCAGTGAGGCCCGAGCAGAATACGAAAGGGAACTAAAGGCGTGGATCCAAGATGGCTGGTTAATCCCCTACCCTGAGGACAAGCTTGGGCCTCCGAAGGGTCTAATACCCTTGATGGCAGTAGTCCAGCATAACAAGTCGAAAGTACGGCCCGTGCTGGACTATAGGGAGCTTAACAAGCATATTGAAGCCTACACTGCCGATGCTGACGTATGCGCCAGTAAGTTGAGGGAATGGCGTCAGAAAGGCACTAATGTCTCAATATTGGATTTACGAAAAGCCTATTTACAGGTGCGAGTTGATGAGACGTTGTGGCCGTTCCAGACAGTTTGGTTCCAGGGGCAGAGGTACTGCCTTACACGCCTTGGCTTCGGCCTAAATGTGGCACCACAGATCATGAAGACTATTGTCAACACAGTATTGTCCCAAGAAAAGCCCATGAGGGACTCAACGTCAGCTTACATTGATGACGTATACGTCAATGAAGATGTACAGTCTGCGTCGTGTGTCAAAGAAAAGTTGGCTCAGTTTGGTCTGGAATGCAAGAATCCCGAACGTTTAAGGGAAGGAGCACGTGTATTGGGATTGGATGTTTATGAAGAGGATGGCACCCTACAATGGAGGCGTGGCAGTGAAATTCCAAGCATCCCCAACCTCGTTACAAGGCGGACCGTTTTTTCTTGGTGTGGAAAACTTGTTGGTCACTTACCGGTCTGTGGCTGGCTCCGCGCAGCTGTTGGTGTGATTAAACGCAGAGCAAATTTAACAACCACGGGTTGGGATGACATATCCGATGATGTCCTACTAACTCTGATGATTAAAGAGACACTGGAGAGAGTGAACAAGAAGGACCCTGCCTGTGGGCGGTGGTGTGTTAACGGAGACAACGTAGGTGTGTGGGTTGATGCCAGTTCTTTGGCGTTGGGAGTATCGTTGGAGCAAGGAGGAAACGTGTTCGAGGATGCGTGTTGGCTGCGGCCCGTAACAGATTCTCAGCATATCAACCTGGCAGAGCTGGACGCTGTTGTAAAGGGGGTAAATCTGGCCCTGCAGTTGCAGTCTAAGAAGTTGACCTTGTACACAGATTCTCTCTGTGTCTACCACTGGGTGTCTGACACACTTTCAGGACGGACACGAATCCGTACCAAGGCAGCAAGCGAAATGTTAATATGGAGAAGGCTAGACACGCTAAAAAACCTGGTATCTGAGTATGGGCTATCACTGAGCGTCACTCTGGTGCCATCACATTGTAATCGTGTTGACCAACTGACCCGTGTACCTCACAAATGGTATGAAGCCGCGAAGATGGGAATGGAGATTACTGCTCGATCTTGTGCAGTTGCAATCGACCCATGTCAAATACAAAAAAATTCATGCACAGAGCGGACATCCGGGTATCAAGAGGACCCTTTATTTTGTGAGGCGTGCATACCCAGCAGTGACCAAGATGGATGTCAGACAGATCGTCAGAAATTGTGAGGCTTGCCAGTCTATTGATCCTGCACCAGAGCGATGGCAGAAGGGTCGCTTGGAAGTTGAGAGTGTGTGGCAGCGGCTGGCCATGGATATTACCCATTACAATGGCAAGCCCTTTCTAACTCTCATTGATTGCGGGCCTACGAGATTTGCGGTGTGGCGGCAGATGACCAGACAGGATTCAGCAAATGTTGTTCGCCACCTATCATCCATTTTTTTTTGAGCGAGGTGCGCCGGAAGAGCTCCTGACTGACAATGATGCAGCGTTTTGTAGCCAGCAAGTCCGGCAGTTGTTAGATGAGTGGGGCGTCCGTCTACGGTTGCGATGTGCGCATGTGCCATCAGGAAATGGCATTGCTGAAAGAAGCCATCGCAGCATCAAGAGAATTGCTGCCAGGAAGCGATGTACTATTGCGGAAGCAACATATTGGTACAACATTACGCCAAAGGACGGGACGTCCCCTTAAACCGCACCTGCGAATGCTATTTACACGTACCGAGTCGGAGTGAAGGGAATCAAAACTACGCAGCCAACCGACAAGGGAACATATAACAGATATGAAGTGGGAGATCCAGTGTGGGTGCGGCCTCCAGGAAATCGGTGCACCGACAAGTTTAAGCGAGGACACATATCTGGAGTGATTAGCCAGCAGTCTGTTTTGGTCGATGGAACCCCACGACATGTGCGAGATCTTCGCCCAGCTACCGAGGTGCGTCATACAACTACAGAAGAAAGCAGTGAAGCGTCTAGCGATGAGCTGCCGATGCACGGATTCAGTGAGCCCCTTCCAGAGACTGATAGCGATACTTCATCTGATGAGGCGGAACCAGATCCAGAGCCCGAATCTGTAACGGTGAATGTACCCCTTCGCAGAAGCACACGCACTAAAAGGCCCCCCCCCCAGTGCTCTCTATGTGATCATCAGATCAGGGGGGAGTGTAACGTGCATCCAGGAGATAAGCGCCCGCGTGTTTGCGTGTTGTGTGGGTACGTGGGAGAGACGGACGAGGGGAAAAAGACTTACCTCGAGACCAGCTCAGCGTTACCGACCAAAAATAGAAAAGAAGGACCAAGATGGCGACCGCCGTCTTTTGTAAAGTATGATGTCTCGCAAAGTCACACGAATTCTCGGAATATGCAAATTTAGCCGGCCTAGAACGACGATAAAAGCGGGTGAGGGGAAAGACGTGAAGGAGTGACGATTGAGTTGGCTGGGGAATCGTGTGGCTCTTGCTTCTTGTGCCGTGTTGAGGATATCTTACCGTGTTAAAGAGAGAGTCGGGCGCCATCTTGAATTTTTCCTTACATTTTTTTTCTTACAAATTTCTCCGAGTTTAAAGGCATAATTATTCCGCAATTTCTTTGAAATTTGGATTTATGTTAAAATTCTGATTTCATCGTGTTACTTTATCGCGTAGGGCATTCAGAAGTGTCATTTTCTTACTTTCTGTCCTCAAATTCAAAATGGCTGAACGTGACTTATAGATACCAATCCTATTTACGACAGCTAAATTCGCTTAAAACTTTCAAAAAAATGTAATTCATATATATATATATATAAAAAATGAGTAGGTAAAACAAAATAAACAGTCTTTAATTCATTATCAGACGTGATCTCCAATAAAAATTATGTTGGCACTACTAATGCTTTCGCCACAGTCTGGTTCTTGAGGGACCCGAACTTTTGTCTAGTTTGGTTGGGTCTTAGAAGACCATGAATTTAGGCGTTCCCTCACTATATTAGACGTGATAATTGATTTATTTCGGTCAACTAAGGTGCTTCATGCCAGCAGAATGCAGATGGGTCCATTCTAGGCTGTTTGTGAACAATATCATAGGGACTTTTCTGTAAAACTGATTTCATGTTTGAGCTTACTGTATGAAAAATCATATAATTCTCAAATCAATCTCAAGTTGGATTAGGTAATTTTGCATCGATCGAACTTTGCAGTCAATTTCTACACAGTTGTACAGAAAAAAAGGATCTTTTACGTATATACTTTTACGTATATACTTTTACGCATATACTAATAATACAATACACCCAAGGTTTACATTTTGTCACGTTTTATTTGTTTCAGTTTTGCGTAATAAATTTGAAAGAAATTTTACTCATTATTCTAGAAGTACTAGAGTTCTGCAACAACAAACGTTTTGAGCAATTTTTTGAGAAATGTTTTGAGCAATGTTTGGTGAAATGTTTTGAGCAATGTTTTGAGCAATGTTTGTCTTTGTGGCTGAAGTTTTTGAACGATACTCATAAAGGCAAAAACTCTGCAAAGGAAGTTATGTTTTCGGCCGAGTTTTGTAAGATATTTGCTTACAGTCGGGAATGAATAAACATTGTACGCCTGTATATATTCGCTTGTAACCCTGGTTGCATCAATGCTATTAAACTCAAGTGTTGATTGAGAACTAGGCGGACGCCAGTTTATTTTAAAGAGTTATATTTGTGATAGAACAAAGACAGAAAACAAAAGTGTATGTAAGCGCGCGCAAAAGAGAGTGTGATTGACAGAGAGAGAGAGAGAAAGATATATATATATAGAGAGAGATAGATAGGTAGAGATAGATAGATAGAGAGTGAGAGAGAGAGGGGATGAAAGGAAAGTCGACAGCATATCAATGATGGATCAACTTTCAGTTACCTGTACTCCACTGACCCCGTTTCCCTGCTAGAGCTTGCCTATGAGATACAATAGTATAAACTCGATTAGTTTGTCAGCAGCCAAATGACCGAACCACTCTGCTAGGTGGAAGTAACGTTATTTATAACTTATACTTTTAGACCCCCCTTCATTTAGTTTACCCTCACCCTTTTTTCCTTCGCTATCTAACAAAGTTGTCATTATGCATGAGTACAGTCTAGCATCTACATGGTTTGAGCCATCTTGGTGGAAATATGGGCCATGATCTGTGTTTTCCATGAAAGTTTGGCGAGGGGGTCCGTAGATTGAAGCTCAGCTGAGTACTTGCAATGAAAATAACGATAAAGCAAAGGCAGGTTCGCAACGTCTCGTCTTTGCCAAGAAGTCTATTTTGAACTCTGTCAAAGCAGGATAAGCTGCTTCTAGTAGCTCCTGCCCAAATGTGGCGACAGTACTCCATCGTTGGCCGTACCTGGCTTTTATATAGGTAGAGAATTGCATCAGGAGTGAAATATCTACTGGAAGAGTAGAAGGATCCCACCATTTTCCCGGCGACACTGCCAATGGATTTGATATACATGCCCTGTTTCAGGTTAGCAGTAAAGGTCAAGCTCAGAAGATTGTCAAAACATGAAGCCTCTCCAAGACAAGAGCCATTCATTTCAACCGATGCCAGATTGGCATCAGAGCGTAGATGGTGTAGAGATAGAAGCTTGGTTTCAGATGTATTAAAAGTAACCAGCCACCTCTTTCCCCATTGTACCACATTCTCAAGATCAAAGGAGAGAGAATCGGAGAGAACGTGGACGTGTACGGCCTTTGATGTGCTACCACTTTCTTTCTTTTTATTATTTTTCATTTTCTTTCTTTCTTTCTTTCTCATCTTTACTTTAAGATACTTCCATTCATCGCTATCATAAACTCTGTCTGTCGAGTACTTGGTCTGTCGTATTGTTTTTTTTTTTTGATCTGTCACGCTTAATTCGAGAATATCATTTAGTCGGCCTGACACGGTTAGATTTGAAATGACATTGTTAGATGTGCATACGCATCTACTCTAGGGGTCTTCTCTATCGATCTGTCACGCTTGTTGGAGAGAGCTTTATCACCACTAAACGCGCAAATTAAAAGGGCGCGTCTTTACAGTCATGTTTTGTTTCTTTCTTTTCTCTTTCTTTCGTTATTACCTTTTCTTTTGTTTGTTCAATGCTTTTTCTTCTTTCTTTTTTATTTCTGTTCCTTTCTTTTATTTTCTCTTTCTTTTCTTTATTTTTCTCGTCTCGGTTAGGGTAGTCAGTGGTAATATAATAGATGCAGCCATCCACTGAGCAGTAAGCAGAACTACGTTAGCAGCGGCTGAATGGCGACGACTGCAACTTCATCATCATCGTTATCATCGTCACCATCGTCATCATCGTCAGCAGTGTTGTTAGTTGCAATCTTCACAGAGATACAATCAATGTAAACTGAGTTGACATAATTGCGGAGTCGAGTTTGAGGAATAGAAACATGATCATTTAGCAGAGGCCACCATAGTTGAAGAGAAGGTAGAAGTTGCGAAGATGAAGGCGGTTTGTGGTTGTTCTCGTTTAGTTTTATGGCATATTCACCGTCTTTGGGTATTACATACCGATATAGTACATATGTTTTGCATTAAATTCGTTTGTACATTATTTTGTAGGTGTATATTTCAGAGACAAATAGTATATATGTACCATTTGAATTATTCGGACTACTATTTTAATTTGGAGTGTTTTTCTCAGAACATTTTAGCCGATGTAACTTCCGACTCCTTTAAGTGTATCTTGTTTAACTCGGGAATCTTTCTGTCAAACTAGGAAATGTGTACGGAATTTCGAAAGGGACCATTAATTTAGAGGATAAAGTATTATTCATTTAATTTCCGATGATATCATGTTTCTCACGAACAGGTAGAAGACTAATTTGTATTCTTGGTATCGCCCGCACTGAGGACTGAACCTTCAACCTCAAGAAAAGCGTCACTTAGAACTGACTTTTTACTTAGTACTTTATTCGTTACTCTACAAATCGACAGAAAGATTTCCGAGTTTGGCAAGATACACCTGAAGAATGTCCGTGGTTATATCAACCGAAACATTGTGAAAAAAACACCCAGGAGGAGAACAGGTCTCCAAATAATCCAAATAGTCGAAATTATCAATCCTTTTTTAAAGAAAAATTAGGAAAATAGTATGCCTATGAATTTAGGGTTATTCTGACTACTATTCTCATCTTGCGTGCTATTTTCACAAATTTTCGACTAATATACCGTATATTTCGCCGTATAAGACAACCCTTAAAGTTAAAAAAAAATCATCTTTAAAAAAAACTATATTTCATAAGATACCGAGTCTTGCAATCTCTAGCCTCGACTAAACAAACATGGTTTTGTGATTTAGCAATCGTCTTATACAACCGATATATGATAAATTTATTAAAATTTGCTCCAATTTTGTACCTCGTTTTATCTGACGGTCACCTTATACGCCGAAATATACGACAATTTGGAACCTTCTTTTTCGAACTCGAGAAGTTTTATTCAACTTACAAAATTTATACTGTCACTTCCCCATGAATCCATGGCATAAAGAATAAAACGCGAATTATAATCCGTTTGAAGTAACAATCTGTTGATTGGTGAAGATTCAATCAACAGTGCATGCGATATTAATTAAAATATAATATAGCTTTCTTTCCTAATAAATCTACACAGTCATGGCTGATAGAACGAAAACAATCTACCCCGGTGGTAAAATTAAGACTCTTTGTAAAATTATGTATAAACACCTGAGCTCAGCATAATGGTTCGACGGTAGGAAAAATGCACATTAAGAAGGTCGGGAATTAAATCAGTCGAAACGTTGTGAGAATAACATCCCAGATGAAATTATTAATCAGAATTAATTGGTTGACAAGATCGGTGTTTTTTCCCACCTTGTCAAGTTATGCAGAGAAATGATAATAAGAAAAGTCTAAGAAAAATGGATTTGACGTGTTGAATGTGGGATAGGGATCAACACCTTTCTCTGATTGTCCGAAAGAGTTTTACGTAATGCGTAAAACAAATTCTATTATGCCTATAATTAAGTACTACCATTTCAAGTGAATCTGGGAGTATTGGTAAAACCTCCAAGTTGTCAAATTTAGGTTTCATCACTGGAAGAACTTTGAGATTATAATCAAAACGAAGGAAAGAAAATAAAAATTAAGATGACGACAGTAAAGAAAAAGGCAGCCGTTTTATTTAATTTCCATTTTCTTTCTTTTATTCTTCCTTTCTTTTAAAAATATCCTTGCTTTAATTTGAATCTTACATAATCTGCGATTTTTCTTTCGTTCTCTTTTGTCTTACATTTTCTTTCTTTATGTTTACTTTCTTTTATTGTTACTTCTTAGATTTCTTATTTCTGAATGATTCATTTCCTAATTTTCTCTGATTTCGTTTTATTTCTGTTTTTCTTTTTTCTCTTTTGCGTATTCTTTGCGTTTACTTATCTTCTTTCTTTTTAGTATCATTTTTTATCTTTCGCGTTTTTACTGTCATTAATTTATTTTATTATTTAATTTGTCTTTTTTATTCAATTTGTGTTTTTTCTTTTTTATTTAATTTATGTTTCTTATTTTTTATTTAAGTTGTGATTTCTTCTTTTTTTATTTAATTTGTGTTTTCTTCTTTTTTATTTAATTTGTGTTTTTTTCTTTTTATTTGTGTTTTTTGTTTTTTAATTAATTTGTGTTTTTTTCTTTTTTATTTAATTTGTATTTTTTCTTTTTATTTAATTTTTGTTTTTATTTTTTAATTAATTTGTGTTTTCTTCTTTTTTATGTAATTTGTGTTTTTTCTTTTTTTATTCATGTTTTCTTCTTTTTTTAATTAATTTCTTTTTTCTTTTTTATTTAATTTGTGTTTTTCTTTTTTTATTCATGTTTTCTTCTTTTTTTCATTAATTTGTGTTTTTCTTTTTATTTGTGTTTTCTTTTTTATTTAATTTGTGTTTTCTTCTTTTTTATTTAATTTGTGTTTTATCTTTTTTTAATTAATTTGTGTTTTCTTCTTTTTTATTTAATTTGTGTTTTTTCTTTTTTATTTAATTTGTGTTTTCTTCTT